>NW_023458558.1:12515451-12532174 GCF_013731165.1 Rhagoletis pomonella | reverse complement strand
TTTTTTTTTCGTTTATGGAGAACGTAGGCTTGTTTTCAACTAGTTTTATACCGTAACCTTTATTACTTCTTTTCCGTACTAAAAAAAAAGAATACAAACAAACGAAAATTCAAAAATCGGGTTCAACTCGTCTCTTGAAAATTTTATTAACTTTCATTCAAAAAAAAGGAATTAATCAAATTGAGTGAAACATTAAGACTACCCAAAATGCTAATTTTGAACCACTGTGCACTGTTGCCTTGTGTGACTACTTCAAAGCAGTGTTTGGATGTTCAATCGGAAGCTAGCGCTGCTTCGTAATCCGCGGCGAAGTAGGTATCCATCACAGTACACTAAATAGGTGCGGGCTAGCTGTGAGAATATAACCGCACTTGGCACGCTTGTCATAAGAGGCAACTACACTCGCTTAAAGGACTCGTGTCCTGCATATGATTTGTGCGTTTCGGGATACCTACTAACTGTGGCAGTTAGGGACAAAACTATCTGTAATCCACAACGGAAGGTGATACGCACAACTGTTGCAATGTATATGCACTTGAGCGATTTTTGCCGCTAAAATAACATTTATGAAAAAATCCACGGAGTTTATGAAACCGCCCTCGTAAAATGTATTTCAATAGATGTCAGATATATCTGAATAAGCCAAACAGCTTATTTGAAAAACTGCGCAAAACTGTTTTATTCTCTTTATTGCCACAGAATGTAAAAATTTGTTGAGGCTTATGATTTTCTTTTCACCAAAAAATTTAGAAAACTGTGCATTTAATCACTTTGTTTATCTGTATGTTCGTTCGTTTGCGATTCTATCCAGTGCTTTTTCGGCTACACATAATTTATTTACTATACAAATTTTAACTAGTTTTTTTTCTGCTTGCATCTTTGGTCTATTTACTTTGTCTATTTCTATGTTATCTATTCTAATTTGCATTTATTACAAGTTCAATTTTTTTTTTAATTGTTTTCATTCAATTTATCTTCCGATACCTTTTGCAAAACTTTCTAGTGCATTTGAATCAAAATTGTATGATTATTCACTTTTTCTATGTTCACCTATTTTTCTTTTGAATAATTTAAGTACATACGTAAGCAAAAACACACACGTGGCAGGTGCAATTTTTTACGCATCATTTCATATTTTTTCTTAATAGATTATTTTTTTTTACTATTAGTCGCAATTCGCATTCAATTATTTATGTTTTCATTTTGTGGGATTTTCTATGCCGCTAATGGTAATGCTTTTTATTTTTAGTTTTAGTTTTTGCGTTTAATCATTTAAACTTTACCTTAGTTATGTGTTAATTACTTAAAAACTAGCCGCAATATACAACAATACATTAATAATTATGAGCTCTTCATCAATGGCTTGGCTTTAAATTTGCCAATGCATACATATATTTTTATTATTTATAGACACTGTTAGCACTATTTTCTTCATAAAACTATTTTTACGGTGATTTAAAATAGTATTTACAGATTATTTTTTTTCTGTTTTTTTTTGCTAGAAATAATATTTTAGCTTTTTAGTGAATATATTTTAAATTGTTCGTTCACAAGCAAAAAATAGCTTTGTTTCAACTTTTTCTGTTTAATTTACAATATTTCTTTATTTTTTTCTTTGGTGGTTCTTTTTTAGTTCTCTTAATTTTTTTTTGCACGTATTTTGCAAATATTCTGCTAATTTGAATTTTCATCGCTTAGTTGTAAAAAGTCGGTGCATGAAGTTCGTTGAAATGCTAAAATTAAAATTCCCATTTCCGTTTCTATTGGTTACTTGTCTTTGGTTTATTTATTAATTATTTTTAAACTTCAATCTATTTACAAGTTTCTACTATCTAATTATTTGCCAAAATGAACATTCACATATAAGTATGTACAAAGTTAATTTGTGTAATTAAGCGCGCTAATTTATGTGTCACCAAGTAGGTGCAACAACACCGTGCGACAGTAAATTATCCACACAAAAAAAAAATGAATACATACATTCGCGAAACTATGGGTAAATTATGGTAAAATTGCGTACTTACTTTTTCTCTCTGACGTCAGGATTTCTTTTAAAAGGGTTTTGAAATTTCAAAAAATACGAAAAAAATATTTAAAAAATTCGGTGCAATATAGGATAACAATAAGGGTATCGTATAAAAGAAAAAAATCTATAGAATTATAACGGATTTTTTTTTTGGTGCATAAGCATGCATTTGAAAATGTCCTTTACAAATTTTGTGCTTAAATGCCCTTGAAGATTTGCAATATTTTATTTTTTTAATGATTCAACAATACCTATTTGTCCTTGTAAATCAAAAAAGTTTATTGTTTTTAAATACTAAATAATTTTCTCTCTCATTTGGTACCCATATTGCTATTCTGCACTGCAACGATTTTTTAAAATAATTTTTTGAATTAGTAATATCTTTAAAATTTCAAATTCCGTTGAAAAAATCCAGACGTAAGAGTGAAAAATAAAAAAAAAACCAGTTTTTCTATATTTGGAACAATAGTTTCGTGAGCGTGTCGATTCTTTCGTATGTTGTTAATTTTTTTTGTTTTTGTCGACGGTGTAATAGTTATAATACTAAGTAATTACACACTCCAACTTGGTATTGTAGGCTCAAATTGTCATGTATGTATGTATGTATGCATGCTAATGTTTCCTAATACAAGTGCAAACATGAGCTAAGTATATTTGAAAATACGTGCCTTCAAATATTTTATTCGAAATTAGATTTTGTGAAAGCCAACTGTTAAATTATTAAATTGCATGTATGTACATAAAAACAAAGCCTTTCAAATCGACAGGCGCGAAACTTACGGTAGCGGCAAACAAAATTTATCTTTGAAAGCGAGAGCCTGTTAAAATCCAATCTATCTGCAGTTTGGCGTTTTATAAATTCAAAAGAAAACCAATCAAAATGAAGCTCGATGGCATTACCGCAAACTCCAAACGTGACGCGTGAGATCTGTTTGCCTCATTCTTTCGAAAAGTTTACGAAAATTATAGTCCTGCCTCTGAATTTATAGCATAACAGATTCATATTCTGTGGATGCTTTAGATACATTCCCTATAACAGAGGCAGATGTAGAATCTGTCATATCTATCCTCAAGCCGAGTTCTAATTAAGAATGTAACAGTTTCCCTGGAATACATTTCATACGAAGCGAACAAGACGTAGTCACAAGGATTTTTGATCACACATACATACCTATTATAAATAAAAAATTACACCGTGCGACAAAAACAAAAAAAAATGTCAAAACACGCGAAAAATCCAAATATAGTAAAACTGCGTTTTTAGTTTTTCACTCTGACGTCAGGATTTTTTTGTTTCAAAGGACTTTGGAATTTTAAAGATATGATTAATTCAAAAAATTATTAAAAAAAAATCAGTGCAATGTAAAATTCTGTCGACTTCAAAAACAATAAAGTTTTTTAGTTAAGAAGGACGAATAGGTATTGAAAATACGCTTTTAATAAAATTAATCTTTTGAAGTTAATAAAGGTTGCACGACGAAATACGATGATGAGATCGTGCGTATATTTGCTTCAAAAAAAGATCGTGCGTCTTCAAACAATATTTAAAAAAAAAATATAATTTAAGAATTTTTCTATAAAAATTTTTCTTTCATATGATACCCTTATTGTTATCCTACATTGCACTGAATTTTTTAAATAAATTTTTAATACAACCATTTTTTTTTAATTTCAAAGTCCTTTAAAAAAAATCCCGACGTCAAAGAGAATAACAAAGTATGCAGTTTTACTATAATTTACTATGGTTTCGCGAAGCTATTCCCTTTTTTGTGTGTAAAACTTACTGTCGCACCGTGTTATTTGATCACATAAGGTCTTTTATCTGTGATTGCCAACATGGATTCCTGCCAGGAAAATCAACAGCTACTAATTTAGCGATTATGACTAGAAGCATCATTTCGGAAATGGAACAACATAAAAACATAGAAACTTGGCAAATTCGGTAGCACTGACTCACTACATAGATTCTTTAAAAACTGCCTAACTGGAAGTTGATAGCAAAAATCGGTTCCATAAAATCAAACACTATTATAAAAGCAACTTCGGCGTTCATGTTGGTCTTCTGCCATTCTTGGTCTTCATAAATGGCTTGCCTTCACGGCTCAACTGGTCATGGTGTCTAGCTTTTGCTGATGTTGTAAAACGCTTTAACCTTATAACAGACCGTCAGAGTCTCAATAGATACCTTCAAGGTGACTTAGATGCGTTAAACGAATGGTGTAACTTAAATAATGTAAGTCTTAATGCTGGTAAATGCTATGTGGTATCTTATACACGAAGCTCTCTAACCGAAGTTTTCAATTATTCCCTGGCGAAACCACTTTACTTCGAAAACATGAAGTTAAAGACTAAATAGGGGATAACTTTTGATAGTAAAATTACGTACATTCTCATCGCGTGTGAATTAAATACGTTGTTAACAAAGAGTATTTAATGTTGAGACATTTTACCCCGCTAGAATGGCCATCATGTCTTAATATGAGTTTATCGAAAATGAATGGGTGTGTATCTACATACATCAGTCGAAATTGATGGGTATCGAGGCAGTCGCCAGTATGTCTGAGAAAGTCGAGTATATTGAGGTTTTTCATGAGGTGAGGTGATTCATGAGACGGCTCCTTCAGGTTTTGTCATGCAATGAAGGCCACCTATCAAACGGAGCTACCTACGTAGATGTAACATCGCATAGTTGGCTTATCTGGTAGTGGGGAAAAGGAATTCGCTTCTATACAACTCTATGCCCCTTTTTAACCTTTGACTATTTCAAAGCTTTGGTAATTTAATGAGCCTAGGCCACTAAATATGGGATCTAAGTGGCTAAGTAGTTAGCGGTGCATTTTACCGCTCCGTAAGACCGAGCAACATCTTCACTAGAAAATGTCCTTTCTTACTGTGGTCGCCCCACGGCAGGCAATGGCAACCCAACGAGTGCATTTATGGCATGGAAAAGCTTCTTATAAAACCATTTGCCTTTCGAAGGCATCGTAAAATTGTATGTCGAGTGCCAAAATATTATTGTTTTTTTTATAAGGTCACTACACTAAAACTTCATAAATATAATTGCATATACATTTTCCCTACATATAAGTTAGGGCGGGTCAATATGTATGGCAGTTTTTTCGGACTATGCGCGTATTGCATGGAAGAATTCTTCGTGCAATTCTAAGCAAATTTTCCGAAGAAACAATAGGTCGAAAATCATCTTGAAGTTTACCAAATTGCGAAAATAGATTTCTTAGCATTTTTCTATAGTTTAGTACAGAAGTACTTAGATTTTATATAAAAACATGCTATAAAATCTTTTTGGTACGAAGAATCCATTTCTGCACTTACTTTTTTCTTAAAACTTCCACCAGGGGACACAGCAGTGAAAATATTCACATTTTCTTCGAAACCTATTTTTGCAATTTGGCAAACTCTAAATTGTTTTTGGTCCCGTGGTTGCTTCGGAAAATTTGCTTAGAATTACGCGTAGAATACTCCCATGCTATACGCGCAAAGTAAAAAAAAATAAATTACACGCCCCAAAATACATATCTATATATGTATAAATATTAGTGTAGTATTTTCAAAGACGATACCCATAGATCTGCCTATTGCATGTTTGCATTTGTGCCGTTTCGGCTTTCTTAAAGCATTATAGTTACTATGATGTCATGCCAAAGCAGCGCCTCCAATAGAACGCATTAGATCTGAACAACACCGCAACATCGCTAGCATACATGAATACATTACATATTTTTTATATTTTTTATTTAGTGTTTCAGGGTTGTAGAAGAATGTTAAATTCAGTTTTGTAAGTTACTTGACCAGCAGTAGAATTCTAACAACAATACGCAAAAATTTTAGTCACGTCAAAATGAAAATCAGTGGAGCCTAAAAGTATGCAATATGGTAAAGTAACAAATCTGTCAAATGTGGCAGTTTGAGGGCCATGCAACTACATATATGTTGCATGTTGTTAGGCGCGTTTGCTGTTATTTTGATATTAAAATTAGCAATAGTGAATGTTGGAAAACGGCGGCATTTACGTGATTCTAATTCCACTGGGATGGAAATTTTTTGGGTATGAAATGCGCACATAGATTTCGTTAAGTTGCTAGGCGTATCCACTAAGTTGACATACTTACATACATACATAAATAAAAATAATAGAATGCATACTTTTTTAGAATATGCAGTGGTGGAAAAATAAGTAAGGGCCGGAAATTTTTACAAATTTTGCTTTGTTTTTTTTTTTGTGTATTTAAAATCTATTACTTATTTCACTGTAAAAGCACAGCTTGTTAACTAACGAAACCAATATAAATCCATATTTCAAACTTTATGCAAAAATTCTGCAAATTGGCATCTAAATTTTCCACTTTCAACCAAAAATCAGCGGGATTCTTTGCAACTTCAAATTTCCACTTTAATATACTAGAATCTAACGAGTTTTAAAGCAAATAAAAATCTGAAAAATCTATCTAAAAAGTGCAAAGTTTATTAGATTTTTATTAGTCAATGAGCTATATTTTATTAAAAAAATTTAAGTATTAAATATACAAAACAAAATAGGCAAAAAGTGTAAAAATGTCACGTCCCCTATTTATTTTTCCACCACTGTATGTATGTACATACAGTAACTCTTTTCCATTTCAAGAATTTCAAAAAAAAAAACTTTTTTACCTGTAAGTACGTACTAGAGGGCTGCATGAATTCATTCAAACTTCTAGCCGAACAGAGTACAGTAGATTAAAATATTTTACTTCACATACAAAACACTCAGCGTTTGGAATTTTGTTAGTTATGAATATACACTTTGTTTTATATTTTCTACCTTCAAATGGAAGAATGTGAATGAATGAATGGAAAACATTCAAATCATTCAAACTCATTTCGGTAAAAGTTTTTTTTTACAAACAAGTTTTTTCGTATGTAATAAGAGCGCAGCAATACATACATACATACATATGTATGTTTGTACATATGTGCATAGAAAAAATATTTTTGGATATTCATATAAAAAATTGTCATTTATTTTTTCACTTTGTTTGAATGTTGTGATGTTGACACAAATATCAGAACAGCTATTCACTCAAATTCAAAAAAATGTGAAGCCAAAATCATTCATTCGTTTTGTATATGAATAATTCAAAAGCCGTTTTGAATGCATTCATGCAGCCCTCTAGTACGTACCCACATTTATACATCAAAAGCTTTTTAACTTAACTTCCGTAAACTTTTGCGCGTTGTTTTTCAACGCGTCCCTCCGGTTTTCTTTAAGCTACATATATTTAATGGTGTACCTTCGTATATATGCCTTTTGAAAAAATATGACGCAAGTTAAGTGAACACCATTTTGTCTAAAAACACATAACATAACCGCAAAGTTTATTTAATCCATTTACTCGTTTTCCCCCTGCTTATACAGATATTCGATACATTTAATGGTTTTTTTTTGCTTATCCATTATAAATACACCTACTTGTTTGCCTTACAAATAGATATTTTAAACATTTAACTTTTAACTTTTAAATGTTCTTCCGTTTCTGCTGCTGCTCTACTGCATCCTTTGCTTATCACTCGAATTGAAAATAAATAATCAACAAAAGCATCGAATTACATATCTTACGTTAAATTAATTTGCCGCCCACTTTGAGTTCGCCCACTTACGGCGTTTATCCCACATTCAGGGAACTTTCGCGCTGCCGAAGTCGACGCTGGAGTAAGCAACTTGCGGCGATGGTGAAGAGCGCACTCCATGCAATGGTACGGCTGTGCGCGTGTGGTGCGAAATGCGTGCTACCGATGGCGGCAGAATTGCTGCGCGACTTGGAACTGGCCACCACTTCGGCGTCCTCTGGCGGTATGTCCATGGTATTGCTGGCGACGATAAATTGAAAGATATCGCTGACCTGCAATCAGAAATGGCAAGAGTAAGTCGAATAAAACACACAGAAGTGTGAGCAAGAATGCAATAATTAATTGTGGCTGTTATAAGGAAACGAGTGCGCGCAGAGATTGAGCAGAGCCCATCGAGAAGGAAGTGGAAGAAAGAATAAGAAAAGCAATGACAGTGGTATGTGAAATGGCATCTGAGATTTGTGGTTGTAGTTCGCTCTAAAGGTCTGCGGTACGTGCGTGCGGTGGGTGAAAGATTGAGATAAAGTGCTGCAGTGAAGCTTACGATGTGCGTAAATAAAATTTATGCGATGAGCACAGCTTTGGGATGAGGCAATTGAAGGGAAACGCTTTGGCTGCTGGGGTAAAGATTAAAGTCATAGCGGGTGTACAAGAAATTAAGAGACTTACGAAAAAATGAAACAAAATTTATTGAGATTCCTTATTAATACTATGAGAAATTTTTATGGATTATAATTAGTTATATGATAATTTTTACAAATCATATTTGGTAGAAAAATGTCATGGAACCAGGTTATAATTTTACGAACGATTTTGGTTGGCTGAAATTGAATCGGCTCGATACTCATAAACTTTAAAGCACCTTATCTCCAATACAACTAAGGAAAGCAGTATATATATTTAAGAAAGCATTTTCCAGAAAATAAATATATTTTCCAACGTTTCATCGAGTTTTCTGAAGATTAAGCGAACAACAGCTTGTGCTAACAGGTTCCACAGTGAGCTCGGTAGGCTATTGCTTGTTGGTTAGAAACATACATGATACCAAACAAAGGTGAGAAGGCTTAGGGCGCTTATGAGAGAACTATACAACGAAAGGCTCTTTGTATTGGCGAGGGGTAGTTTTTAATTAGAACGGATGACGAATTTTACCAGATTTATAATCGTATGGATATTGTAAATTGCATAGAAATGCAACTATTACTTGGGATTAGACATGCCATATTTATAAATGCAGATACTCCGGTAAAACGCTCCTTTGTACCGTACTGTACGGAAACTCTTAAGTTTCGAAATGGCACACAAAAATTTCAAAACACGAAAAACTTTATATTTTGTCGTAGATTATGGATCTCTATACCGTTTTTCTCGATCCAGCGATTTTCCCAAAATATTTTCACTTTTATGACAAAAACATAAAATTTTAACAAGGAAACAATTTAATAAATAATAAATAAGGGCGTTTCCAGTGGAAAGTCTACCGCGAAAAGAAAAAAATTAAATTCCTTTATCTAACACATTTATAGGCCGATTTGTCTTTCAATATAATTAATAGAAAAATTAATCATTTTCCATCATAAAAATTCAGAAAAAGTTAAGAAAATTAAAATTTTAATTTTTTTACCTTTAAAACTTTTTTTCATTACCTAAAAATACACAGAAAATATGGCGCTACAGCAAGATATCTATTCAAAGACACTTATAAAGTCAAATTGTCTATTAAAATCCTAAATAGTTTACTCGAAGCGCTTGAACATACTAATTCTTTTATGAATTGATCAAATGTATACAAAACACTCGAATCCTAAATTTCCAAAAAATTTCAAAAGTGTCTACGTGAAGAGCCATGAATCGAGCATTTTCTCTGAGATTATAGAAAAGTCATACAAAACGATCAAAACATAAAATATTCAAGTCTTAAAAAAGTTTATGTGGAGAGCATTCAATAGACGTTTGAATACGTTTCTCTTAGATCAAAATTTTAATCTACAAAATGACATTTCGTTGGAAGTAAAGACTTTTTGTTCGTTTTGAGATCCTTTTCTACATTTCAATCAAACGTTCGTTCACGCTTGCTGAAATTTTTATATAAATAAGTCGAAGAAAATCTTTTAAAATTGGCTAATTTTGCAAAAATGGACGTCTTGGCACTGAAGCTTTACCAGAAGATTGGGAAGTTCCCAAAAACAATGGTTCCAGAAATCGAATAACATTTTGGTTGAAAATCCAAAAACGATATATCTAGGCTAGAAAACAAAAATCATAAACCCGAATTCCCCTCGAGAAATTCAAAGTGTGCAAAAGAGAAATTATCGCCACTGTGGAATTTTCTTTTTCACACAACTTCGTATTCTTTTTTTTTAACCAATTTGCAACACCGTTTTCTCAGGGCTCCATCTTTTTATGCGATTGAATAAACCGCCAGTAAGTAGATATCAACACAGAAAAATTTATAGAGCTTTATAACTTCAAAAACAAAGTATATTTTTATTTAGCGAAATCCGAAATAATATGACTGAAGAGCGTTGACGATCTTTATGAAGACAAATCGTACTTCAAAAAGAGAATGCGAAATTGCTCTAAATATGAAAATTTATAGAGCCTCTATAATAGAGGTGTATGGGTATGCTTATTGCTGACTAATTACTTAACAAAAAAAATTATTAATCGCTCTGAACAGTCTATAGAGATCTAAAAGTTTGTATTAGTAGAGGATTTTTACTAATCATGAAATTGAAGAGAAAAGGCTACAGAAAAAGAGGCATATAAAAATATGTCTGCATGCAGAGCCTTATAAATGCTTTTTTGAATAAATTCTCTTTTTTTAGAGCCTTATAAACCCTTATAAGAGCACAGTCTATGAAAAGAGCCTTATAAAACCTTTATAAAATCAGTCGTTCTCCAAACATAGAGTTGTGTGTTATCTGGGAATGCTACAAATGTAGACTGCCGAGTACAGGAAAGTTAAATTGAATTTAATTCTATGAAATTTTTCTACTAAAAACACGAGACGAAAAGTACCTACCACTTGTTACAGAAAATTATTGGACGAAGAAATTATACATACGAAAATGTTTTTAACAGGGAAAATCTGTCAGGGCTTCATTGAATCCACCGTGGTAGAATTTTTCATAAAGTCTACGAAAATCCTATCTCTAAGTTTGAATAGCTACGAATGTCACATGTACGTTGCGTATGTTTTGAATGAGTTCGTTTATAACAATTCAGATTCAGTGATCCCATTTTCGCAAATTTCACGAAAATCGGACTATGAGGAATTCAGTGATAGCGCCGTATACCAATATTTGCTAAATATTTTTTTTGCCCATTCACTACTTCGTTAAACCAACTGGATCTCGCCGCGCCTACCATTACTCACCTCATTCCAGCCATAGCGATTTTTCGCCTGCACTATCGCCTCATAATAAGCGCCAGGATGTAGATTTTTTATAGTGTACGACATAATGTGTGTTAGTGGCTCCGAAGCGGGGCGATGTTCGGGTGTTAGTATGAAATCGTGCCACCTGCCAGGCTGTTGGAATGTGTCATTCATCTGCAAAGAAAATGGGAAAAATAAGTGCTATGTGGGAGGTAAACTATTTTGATTATTATACATATTTCACCTATGTAAAGTAAAACATTTATTTCCGTTTAACGACATGAAATGGATGCCAGCCATACTTAGATCTTTGACTGTCAAGTGTAAATAGTAAAAAGAAACGCTTGTGTTTGAAAAATGTTTACGCATAAAATTGTATATTTTTTACAGATGGCATTATAGTTTTGCACTTTTCGCTTTTAGACGTCAATATGTACATATTTTTTATGGTTGAAAAAAAATTATATGAAATTATTTAAACTAAGGCGCGTTTTCTCAATTAGCTTCTAAAATTCATCTGGCCTTTAACCAAAATTTTAAAAACTACTTGAGGCAAATAAGTACTTCTGCCTACATAAACAAATTTAAATAACGTAAGTGAAAATCACTTGATTTAATTTTTAGTTGTAATGAGGTCATATGACCTTAACAAATTTTTGCTGTATTAATGGCAATAAAAATCATAGCCATCATCATTGCAGTAGTGGGTTATATATTTTTTAAATTTCCTTTGATTTTATGCGCTGTCGCATAAATGCCGCAGGCGCCTTTCACTGTAGAAGTAGATATGTATGTATATAAATATATACCTACAAGCTGTGATGAATGCAAATGTCGAGCATTAATGAAGTATATGATTAAAATTTTATTAAAAGAGTGCCTGAAAACTTAAATGCACGCAGAAAGAAACACACATTCATACATATCCATACTTATGTGGGAAGCAGTACTTGTCTACAAGCGATGTGTCAGTATTGCAACGCAAAATGAGATTTTACGAGATTGACGACTATCACATGCGTACAACGCACACTACTCATATGTGTGTAAGTGTAGGAGTGCAAAACACCTGCATGCTCTTATATAATGAAAATTGCTTTTATTTGGAAAAAAATAAAATAAAAATTAAGATTTGTTAAAAACATATGCAGGAGATATTTAATGATTTTTGTGCCAGTATCAAAATTAACAGAAATAAGTATACAGCAACAAGATTTAATGAGATTTTCTGTTCACAAACTGCGACAGCGCGCCAAAAGTGTAATTTGAGACAAGCAGGTATGTATATATGTACATATGTATAAACGCCTACTGAGGAATGATAAGTATGCTTTTCTATAGAATGCTAACAGCAGTAATTTTTGCCACAAGTTTGCATTTGTTTAAAAAAAAAAGCGTATGCAAGTATCGTCTCTGTGAAATTGCTTTAATTGCACTCCAGTTCCATCAAGTACCACATATCTAGTCGGTTTCCAATTTATATAATGAGCTTGTTTCTTTAAAGCAAACACTTAACAATATTAATCATCTTAAAAGATTTCATATTTTTTTCTTTAGAAAACACTCGCACGCTCATTGATTGGTGAAGCATTGAGTATACACGATACATATTTACTTGATTGGTCCATACACATACATACATATATAGAAAGAGATTGATAATTATCTGCAAACACTTTTCCTTTTGACGTTTATTAATTAAAAATCAGCCACTTGATTACTTTAACTTCATTAGTTTATGTAAATTAAATTATGTGAGGGAATTTTTAATACCGATTTAAGGCTTTGTTAATGAGTAGTCATTGATGATTTTTGCAATTAACAGTAGATAATATTAATCGCAATGAGACTTTTAGGCAAACGTGAAAGCAGCAAGTGGTATCGTTAGCATAAATCGCCAATAAATATACAGTTAATGATACTTAAGATACTTTTAACCGAGAAAGGCATATTAAAAATTCAATTAACGAAATCTGATAGTACAGCATATAACTCGTGTCAGGAGAAATTTGATATAGAAAACAAGTAAAAGTAGATACCCCCTGGCAACACAAAAAGAGTCTGCCCATATTGGGACACATGTCATAATTTTGAAGTGATGAAGAATACCACCAATAATTTCATCTCGTAGATAAAGCGAGGAATAACTCTTGCTGAGCGGAGCCTATTTTCGACAAAAAAAAAATTACGCCTATACGTTTATACATATAACGCAGAAATATGAACGATTACGAACAAAGAAGAAGAGAAGGCTTTGGTGGTTTTCGAGAAAACTATTCTATGGAAGATCTATGGCACTTTTGCGTAGATGCCGGTTATTGAATAAGATAGTAAAATGAGTAGTATAAGCTTTGTAATGACATGGACAAAGTGAAATCCATAACAAGTAATAAAAAAAAAGTTTTTAAATACCCGATTATATTAGTCGTTAATAAAAAATAAAAAAGCGACCGCCGCGTCACCATACGGAAAACTGCCATACCTTAACTGGCTCGACAAGCGCCACAGAACTGTCAAAAATCCTAATGCCCATACAATTTGTATGAGGCGCTCACCGCTCTGAGCAAATGGCGTTGAGAGTGAAAGAGGAATCAAGAGAAAATGGGAAAACGTCAAATATTACGGCGAGTTTATTTGGGTATAGCGGGCTGGCACCCGTTGGCTTTGGAAAACGCAACGCTTAGCGCTCCAATTTAGGGATGGCAGAAAATTTTTGCAGGAGTTATTTCTTCCCATTTAAGTAATAAGTATATATATTGGACACGTTCGTTTTGCAGCGTTTTTTTTTAATCGCTTGCTCCCATGTAAAAGTAGAATACATGAATGAATTTAATACCTCCTTAATGTTAAACGCCGATTAACCCTAGAACGCATAACCGGTACCCATGTATCCACTAGAAATTTTGAAATGCTGTGGATAAAGTACTTGTAGAGCACTGAAATTTGGGATCTACGAAACTTAGTTATTTTTGCGTCATTTGAGTGGCCAAATAACCAACCTATGGCTTTGTGGCGGGATTTCGATAAATACCACACTTATGTATCTATGACAAAAGCAACTTAAAGTGAGTTGTAAAGTCACGGAGGTGTCATGCAGACGCAATCGGGAGTTTGTTTTCTTCACAAGTTTTTATTTTAAAATACTCATATGAAAACTACTTTAAATACTACTTTAAATAAATGTCTTTATATGAATCTTGGGGACATTTTTTGGGATTTTGAATAGTGTTTGAACCTGTTTAGAAAGTTAAACTTAATTTTGGTGTTTTAACGCCATGCGGGTTCAATAGTGTGTTTTTTTTTTTAATAACTTTGGGAAGCTTTCAAATAATAATAGATTGGCGCTTACACATATGTTAGTGTTTGGCCGAGCTTCTCCTTCAACTTGTGGCGTGCGCCTTGATATTGTCACACAAAGCGGAGGGACCTACAGTTTTACGCCGACTCCGAACGGCGATTGTATTTTTATGAGAAGCTGTTTTTCATGGCAGAAATACACTCATAGGTTTGCCATTGCCTGCCGAGGGACGACCGCTGTTAAGAAAAAACCTTTTTTCTATATTTTTGCGATGTTGCTTTGACCAGGGTTTGAACCCAGACATTGTGGAGTGGAAGCGCGCACTGCTGACCACTACACCACAGCGGCCGACGCAGACGCAGAGGCAATAGACGTTAATATCAAATACAACCTATCTGTGAAGTTTCAAGAGTGTGCAACCAAATCAAAAAAATGACAGCATGCAGAATAGCTGTCACAGCTATTTTGTGATTTTTGAAATTTTACGATTTTTTTAAATCGAAAAATTATATTTGTTTATTGCAACTGCTTACACAAGGCACCTAAATACATGCTATGTGCTGCTGCTTGTGCAAAAATTTCCTTCTCAACTGCCATGTAAATGAACTTTCTTAAGTTTTAATTAGATGGAACTTCAAAGTATGCTCGGCCTAGTCTGACGCATCCTCCGGAAACTGCTTCCGGAGCATTTTGCGCAGAGGTCGTAAACAAACTTTACCATAGGTCACAGTGCCTACCCACCTTTTTTGATCAAATAAATATTTTTTTTATACATACATGCAAACATACTGGTCTCCCCTCTCACAGAGTTATTCAAGGTCCTTTAGGCCTTCAAAATGTCCAAAATTGAACGGTGAAAGTGTTGTTCTTGTAAAACGAACGAATTTAGTGCAATAAAACTAGTGTACATGGCTATGATTTGATAGACTAAAATTCAATTTACAAATTTTTAAAGGCACACTCGAAATTCATTTCAAAATTGTTATACTTTTTAGTATATCTTTTTAGGTTTTCATTTAAATATAATTTCGCGATGGAAAAATTTAACAACTCGTAAGATTTTCTCATGTAAGTACGAAATAAAATTCCGTGAAATGTAAATATTTTTTAGTTTTTTTAAAACATTTTTCAGTTTATCTTGCTGAGTGGTTTCAAATTTGCAAACATGTTGATATACAAATAGTAACGAAGTGTGGAAAATATTGATTTCTTCTTTTTTTAATTTACTCTACATTTCCATTTATAAATTGCACTCAAAATTTATCAAGAAAATAAACATTGAAAATGAATATATACGAGAATATATGTGAGTACTCCAAACCAGCTTATACCCAAGTGAATTTTTTAATCGCTAAGCTTTATAGATTCAAGTAAAACTAAGCTCTATAATAAAAAATGAAATTCACAAATAATTGTGCTGTGGCTGAGAGTTGAATTTCGGTGAAAAAGAAGAAATGAAAAAATGAAAAATTAACAAAAAAAACACATGGAAATGCTGGGGTATCTCTTATATCTGGTGTTTCGCAAAACCGAACACTTAGTTAGCCCATTGATATTTTTCGATTTGCCAATTTTTTTAGTGTACTTCATTCTATTTGCATGATTTTTCGTTTTTTTTTTAATGAATAAAATATAGAAAAAAAAATAGGTCAGCGGCGATGCTTTTGGGTTTTTGTGAATTGCAGCTGCAATAACTGGAACTATCCGAGACCAATTTCGAACGTAGTATGTGCTCTTTGGTGTTTATTTGCACTTGTTTTATCTATGTATGTATATTTTTCATATATTTTTTATTTATATATATCTATTTTTTTGTTGCTAGTTTGATAGATAGTCACATAAACTGCAACAGTTTCGTTGTAGCTGCTGCAGTGTTTTAGTTGTGCATTTTTTTAAATTTTCCATTTCGCGTTTGTTTGCTTTTTGATATTTTCATGTTTTTATATTTTATATTTCACACACATTCGCTGTTCCTATTTATTTAGACTAGATTGCTCCACTTCAGTTTGTTTGTTAATTTTTTTTTTTTTTATTTTTATCTACTCACCAACACACGCCTATAGAGCAGACGCACCTCCTCCAACGGTGGGTAACTATCAATTTTCCATGTCAGATTGTAGCTGTCCGATGAGCGACCCCATTTCGGTGAGTAAAATTCAGCTGGACCGGGTCGTCCAGACAGCTCCATGTATTTGCGTGAACGTCCAAGTGAATTTTCGGCCACACAGCTGAAATGCGAATTGCATTTATTATTTATTTATTATTATTTTGTGTAAATATATAACTATGCTGTAATAGAGGTACTAGTCATTTCCTTTGATTATAGGAATATATGTAAGTATGTATGTATTTGAAAAAATGTCCTTAAAGGTAAATCCGCGTTTGAAAAAAAAAA
>NW_023458558.1:12456841-12515441 GCF_013731165.1 Rhagoletis pomonella | reverse complement strand
CACCTTTAAGCTCATAATTAATTTATCGCTTTCGCCACCGGCTATACTCAGCCAAACACCTTAATATATCTCTTCTTCAACTCTGAGTAACTCGTAGGACCTTCCCACTGCTATAACTAAAAAACTAATTTCATAGCGAAAATGTAATTTCCTTTTCGATTTGGCACAGACAGTCAGATCAGCACAGCCAAGCCGTGGTTAACAGACAACGGCCAGTGCCCTTTGAAACACCGGCCCGCACACATGTTACAAATTATGCCAAAGTATTTTCTATGGCAGTTTTCACATGTGGGTGTGCATAAGGGTGGAGCAAAAAAATAAATTTTACGATTTCGAAATTCTAATAATGTGCAAAAGTGGCGTAACATAATCCACATTGGAGCATGTTAAACCTTTTTCTGATCGAATAATATTTATGTCGCCCCATGTGCCCTCAAGTTGCAAAAAAGTCTCTGAGATTATGTTTATTTTATATTTTTATTTAAGATTCCATACAAACTATGATCGACAATTTTTTTTTTTTTTTATGGGAAAAATTCGTACCACCGTTTGCTAAAAACTATTAGAAACCAAAAAAATTTAAAAACTTCAAAATTGTATTTTGTTATACTAACATTTAACGGGCTACAAAACTACCTACTCAAAACCTTTCTGGAGAAAACTTTTCAAAAATATTTAAAAGGACCATAACTTGAGAGACTTTTCTCCGTTAGGGCTCTTGCGGCGATTGCGAATACATATAAACCCGATCGGAAAACGGTTTAGCACGGTTAAATGTGAAGATACTATGAAATTTTTCCGCACCTGCAGATTTTCGAAATCGAAATATTTTTTTTTTCGCTCCACCCTAATATGCATTTATGTATGCATGTTCATATGTATGTACGTATAACCAGTATGTCAATCAGCGCATTGGCGTGTCAGAGATTTAACTTGAACTTCACATCACCTCACTAATCTCAGAGCTGTTGTCGACGAACTTTTGTTTGAAATGCTCAGCAGCAGCAACGGCAACGGCCAATATGGCAACTTCTGTTGGACTTTCGACTTTTCTGGTTAGTTGTTTGCAAGCATTTTTTTTAATGTTTGTTTTTTTGTTTTTGTTAATATGCTTTTGAGATAGACAGTTTGACATTGATGGGAAAAACTTGTTTGCCCACACATGCATGACGGCGATCCTATCACCTGCCGGGATTGGCTAATATCGTGTGGCAGTATATAAGTGCGGGTGTGTGTGGTAAAATAAATGGAAAGTCATATGACGGTGTTCATGATTTGACTTCAAAAACTTTGTCGTCTAGTTGAGAGTTACCAAAAAAAAGAAAAAGAAAAAAAGGACAAAGTGAATGCAAAAACTCTGTACTAACTCAATTGAGTAAATCAGCGCCGTAAGCGGTCACTAGCAAATACATATTTAAGCAGGTGTGGGTGGGAAGTAGTTGTACATTGTATGACAGAAATTCAAAGGTGCGCTGCTCTAGCCGACGGTCAGTCGGAATATTTTCTCTCCTACTTTTAACTTTAGTTCATTTAGTACAAGCTGCATGCTCAGCGGCACTTACAAACCCATCTGTTATTATGGACTATGCTTTGTCGCTCCCATCATTTAATGTTATTTGATTTTCTTGCCAAAGGTTTCGCATTTGCTCTTCTTTTTTTTGTTATTTTCTTTGCTTCACTTTCTCTCGAATGTAGTTAATGTTGTTTTCTTGCTTTATTTTATTTTTTTGTTTTTTTTTTGTTTCTATATTTATTTATGGAGGCATTTTCTTTTCTTATTTTTTTATGTCTATCATCACTCACCTATAGTTGCCAAAGTCCTCCTGTTGTATGTGGCGTATGGTGAGCGTGTGGCGATTTCCTCTTGTTGCCATAATTCGCCTATCGGTCGTTTGTATCGGAAATGAGTTTTGATACCAAGACACCTGCAGCGTAATAAGAGAAAGAAACAAAGAAAAAAATTTAGTAAAAGCATAAAAAATATATCAAAGCACGCTTACACAACCACTCGCATACATATGTACATATACATATCCATGTATGTATGTATACACATAGATTTGTGGAATAGATTAGTGTTTTAGGAGAAGTGTAGCAGCTGGTTTCTGTATTTGACAATTCTTGTCCTCCATTTAAAGTTTTAAGGAAAGGTATAGGAAGTGGAAAATCTGAGACCACCGAGTGGATTTGTATCATTTATAATTATGAAAAAAATATTCGAGTCCTACTGGGTGCAAAATATCGGACTTTCAAATGTGGGTGTCAAACGAAAGGATTTCAGACGATAGTAGTTTGAAAATATTTTGAAGAGGGTTTCCAACTGCTTGAAATATAAAATTTAGTTAACTTATACACAAGTTATAAGAAATTTCAAGATTTGGATGTAAAACGAAAGAATGTTAGGAAATCTTTAGTTTGAATACTAAGAATATTTTTGAGGTGTTAGACGAGGGTTGCCATCTGTTTAAAAGGTTGAATTCAAAATTGTTTAATAGAATAAATAAATTATTAAACAAGGGGTTTTAATCGTAGGGAGTTTGAACAACATTTTTTTTTAACTATATTTAGCCGGGTTGCCACATGTTTAAAAATCGACTTCAACTTAATTCATCAGTTGATCAATCGCAATGTCATATGGAGAATATTTAAGAATATCTTAGCTCGAAAATACTATTTAAGAGAGTTGCCACATGTTAAAAAAGTCGAATTTAATTTACTTTTACGCAAGTTATTTGAAATATGAACACTCTGGTGTCAAGCGAAAGGGCGTGAAGAAAACTTCAGTTTTAACATTTAGAATACTTGAAGGGGTTTGCCACGTGTTTATAAGGTCACATTAAAATTATTTAAAAAGTTGGATGAATTATTAAAAGATGGGCATCATCAAAACGAGTTTCAAAAGGCTTTATTTCTAAAATATATTTAACAGGGTTTCCACATGTTTAAAAAATCCAACTCAGCTTAAATTAAGGCAATTACCTATTTGAAATATGGATATAAATTTTGGTGTGAGACGAAATAAATTGAAAATATTTTGAAAAGGGTTGGTATCTGTTGGAATATTAAAATATTGGTGTCCAACGAAAGAGTGTTAAAAAATCTTTAGTTTGAACACTACAAATATTTTTTAGTAGTTTGAAGAGGGTTTCCGCGTGTTTAAAATTCAAATTATTTAAAAAGTTAAATGAATTATTAAAATATGAGAGTCAATCGAATTGGATTTGCGAAGGCTTTCAGGCAGGTTATGCAATTCACTTCCGAGTGAATCATATCAATCAAATTCGCTTCAAACACGAATTGAGCTTTGTAGAAGTTCATTCGGAAGTAAATTTGCAGGTCCTGCTTGTTTATTTCCGAAGTATGAGGGGTCAAAATAAAGACATTTGCCTATAGATGGGCGATAAGGTTTTAATTTTTTGAAGTTAGAAACTTTTATCTATCGATGGGTTTAAAATTTTATGATATTAAGAACCGACTATGCGAGACCTCTTTTCACTCAGAAACGGCTGCACAGATTTAGATGAAATATGACACTCGAATCGTTTATTACTCTGACAAAATATTTGAAATATTTTTTAGGTCTTAAAATTCAATTCTGGGCGTTTTAACGCCATGCGGATTCGCAAGTTATATATACTTACAAAGTAAAAAATAAGCGATTAAAAAAGTATAATTGAGGAGGAGGTATTATCGAACTTAATGTGTGAAAAACTGAAGCCCGCCGTCAACGAACTTATTGGGCCTTGTGCGTGTGGCCGCGAGAAAATGATCGAAACTCACCACCTATTTGTCGACTTTAAAGCCGCTTTCGATTGCATTAAAAGTAGTTGCTTGGCATCCTCTCGAAACTGATACGGCTGTGTAAAATGACGTTGAGCAATACCATCAGCTCCGTCAGAATTGGGAAAGACCTCTGAAATTCAACAAATACTTTGCTGTAAAAAATGTTTTTTTTTTTCAGTGGAGATACTCGAGACGAAATTCTTTTGCAGTATTATATAGTCTTTTTTTTCAAAAAATGATACGAGTGTTGTGTAAGAGTTAAAAAATCTCCTTATCAAATAAGAAGCAAAAATTGTGCAATGCCTAGGAAAGCACTAAGAAAGTATCATTCTAATAATCAAACTCACCGTAGCCACTGGATCAGCGTAGACAATGCAAACCAGCTTAGCTTCGAAACCTTCGCCTGAGTGTATCCAAGACTTTTCCACTTGTATATCTGGCGGATCTGCATAACAAAAGAAAAGAATACGGAATTAAACAAATGGCAAAAGATTTCGCATTAAGCATAAACTAAATATATACTCGTAATTGAGTCTGCAATAAAGAAATTTTGTAATTGCCACAATCTTTCGACATATGCCCCAAACTAAGCGGATAGCACGTGCATACGATGCACTATTCGGTAAAGAAAAAGACATTGAGAAAATAAATTATAAAAACAGAATCATTTATCTGCACTCCAGAGACTCGTTACGTGTGGAAATTGCAGCGAGCAGTTGATGAAAAACTCAAAACTTGCTCGTATTTCACACACACTTCCGCACTTGTTACCAAAGAATTGGAAGGGGGAAAAAATAGCGAAATACATAGTTCGTTGCAATAAGAAAAATGCAACATTACGTAGGAAAACTCACATTGCTCGCATGCGAAAATTCATGAAATTTCCAACTGATTTATCAAATATAAGTTTCCACTTTTCAATTTGAATGAGGCATGCAGCGTAACGAATTGTTCGCCAAGTCGCAAGAGTGTCGGCACAAGCGGGCAATAGACAGAGCAAGAGTGGCAGAGGTGGCGGAGTGAAGCTACACATGCATATGCATGTACTTACTACAAATATGCACATACACATGTTCAATGCTACATACATTTTCATGCTGTTTTTTCTAGCTATTATACGCTGTTTTTCTTGTCTTCATTCAACTCCTGTACGACTTGCTGGCTTTTTCACATTTCTGTGCGGCTAGATATTATTTTCTTTTTCTTTTTCGTGGCTGTCTTAAAGTTATTTGCATATCGCGCGCAATGCTGCCACTTAAAATTTTTCGCTGTTTTTTGTATTCGCCACACTCAACACTTTTTTTTTTTATCACAGACGTTGCAACATTTGCTTAGCAGTGAATCTTTTGAAGCTACGCAGTTGTTACGAACGGGGGGGCGATGGGGCTCCTACATGAAGGATATATACTCATATGGACATTTTTACTTTTTATTGTTTTCGTCTTGCTTGCGTAGTATTTTTTGCCTTTAATTTATGTATACATTTATCTTTTGAAGCGCATAATCATTTTCGAAAGTTGTAGGAGTACATACGTGAAGTGGAAATGGCGAAAGAAAAAGTGCATTTTGGAAGCTTTCAACACATGTATGATAAATGAAAAAATGCCCGCAAGAAAAATAATGCAAAGAAAGCAACTTTACTGAGAGTATGACGACTCAATTGAATTGTGGCTAGGACTTTGGCAGTGAAGATAAGATTTGCTCGTCTTTCCCTAGCATTGTATGGAATCTTGTTATGAATATTTTGAGTATTTCTTGAGGTATTTAGGGATATAATTATATGTGAAAATTCGAAGCGAATTGTGTGAGCTCAAACAGCGTAGGAGAAGACATTGTACATACGTATGTATGTACATATTACTCTTAGGCATATTGGTGGTGTGGGGCGTATGAGCAACAAATTTACTGAAATTTGGGATGTAAATAACAATATGGTTGTACTCGCCTGATAACCAGGCCAGGATTTTCGATGCTCGAAGAATCGATGTTTCGAAAAATTACATTGATGGTAGTTTCGATGTATCAAATTAAAACATCGATGGTGTTACCGATTTTTCTACAAACATACATACAAAGAAGCCAACGAAATGCAATGACATGTGGCAAAAACGCAAATAAAGCTACTAAGGACAGTTTTAATTTTATTTTTTTTTTTTTCAAAAATCTAACTTCGACTTTTTCGAAAAAAAATTTTTTCTGGGCGCAATTTTGCAAAACTTTCTTCTTCATTCTCAAGGATTCTAGAACTATTGAAAAACTCAGAACAGTTTTAATTTCTGTTTTTTTTTTCAAAAATCTTACTTTTTCGACTTATTTGAAAAAACTGTTTTTTTCGGCGTAATTTTGCAGATATCTTTCTTTTTCCATCCCACGAGCTCTAGAACTATTTTAAAACTACTCAGAACGATTTAGTTTTTAATATTTTCAAACATTGCACTTTTTCGACTTTTTTGAAATTTATTTATTTTTTTTTTGCGATTGCAGAACTTTTTATTTTCTTTTCAGGACTCTAAAACTATTGGTCTCTACGAGAGCTGTTTAACAGAATTAATGAAAAACATTTCTTGTGATTTTTCTTGCAAACTGCGTACGGGCCTTTATTTCCAGTTCTCGCATATAATTTACTTAGCAATTTAAAAAACTAAACTTCCCCATTTGCATATTATTTCTACTTACATAAAACATCTAAGCGCATATCGACTGTAACCGGTTCGCCAACTCCATTGTCTGCGGTGCATTGATAGACTCCAGCCTGTTGACGTTCGAGTTTCTCCAGTGTCAAAATTGGACCGTCGCCAATACGTGCTGTTGATTTGCCAGCGCCACTCTATAAAAGCGAAAGCAAATAAAAAGTTAAATTAGTTCATTTGTTGAGATAAGTGAACATTATCTACATCTATGTATATAAACAATCGTACATATGCAAATACATAGTATATGAAAATATTAGAGCTTTTCTTTGTAATAACTTTATTATTATATTATAACAATTATTTTTTGCAATACTATAAAGTTGTGTCTTAAAAGAAGAAGGTATTATAAATTTCTAACTTTAAGCGTCGTTTTCTTAAGTAGTTTTTAAAATTTATCTGCCTTTCAAAACACTTTTTTTTAGAATAAAATAGAACAAGTTGTAATAAATTTCAGTATGTGTGGAGAATAAACAGGCTGGGGCGCCTAGTTACGCTACTGATCGGTGCAAAATAAGCACATTATTCAGTGTTGTTACCGGTGGCCAATGATTGGGATCCGGATAAAATTTTGGCACAAAAGCCTATAGAATTCTGATATATGTAGATCTGGTTAAATTCATGATCGGTTTTGTTTGTTTTGGTAAAACTGACAGATGAGTGTACAAAAAAACATGTGTTATGCTTTTTTTCTTTTATATTTCTTCAAATAATTTCGCTTCTTGTCAAATATTTATTTAAATAAGTATTATTCCTTCAAATGTTATTTTCCCCCTTACAAGTACACTTAGAAAAAAGTCCGCTAAATATATTTTTCTCAACACATGATTCGGTAACTATTATTATGTTGTAACTATAACCAAATTATGTATTGAGAGAAACATACTTAGTCCACGTAACTAAACTCTTTTATTTATCACTGTAGGTTTTAAAATTCATCTTTCATTCAGATAACTTTTTTTCAGAACAAAATTAGTGTTTAAAGGGCAGATAGATTTTAAAAGTTACTTGATAGTACGGCCCTAAACAAGTTAGCTTTTATAATATAAGAACCTATACATATTTCAGGAAAATATATGTACTCTCCTTCGGTATCGCAAAAAAAAATGTTTGACTGAACTCTAAACTGTGTAAAAAGGAATCACAAGGCACAAAAACAACAAAACCACCTTGCCAGACAGTACAGCATCTAAGTTATTCAAAGCCGGCGGCGAAGAGCTATTCGTCCGCATGTATTTAATGACTGCTGAGCGCAATTTGTTGTGCCGAAGATTGGAACTTCATTGTGTATTTGTCCAGTCTACACAAAGCCAGTTGCTGCTCTTTTGCCAATTAACGCGTGATATGCCTCCTCAATATTGTTTTTAACTTCCTTTGGAATTTAGAATGTCAGAGACTAGAGTTCTTGATAACCCAACTGATTGTTCCTTATCGGCGTTGCTTCAGTCCAGGGAAACCCCCAATTGAACACATTTTCACAGTCCATAAAATCCGGGTAAGCAAGTGAAATACACCAGCCAGCAAGACAATCGTTTCTTATAATTTCCAACTAATCGCGTTAAGGAATATTTTTCATTTTCTTGTGCCTGAAGTCTGAACTCATACATCGAATTAATATTTGTGTTTATCATTCGCATTTTACTTATGTACATCGAAAAATCGAGACAAAAAGAATTTCCAGCTCGCATATATACCTGTTCTTGCATTCAAAAACAAAAGAGACACACAGATGTATGAGCATGTGCTAGTCGAAATTAACGATATGTAAAATGAAGTCAAATATCACCGGTGCATTTGGGAATTAAGTATGACACGATGTTACTTAGACGACAGTGGAAAATAATGCAGAACAGATAACCAGAATGCTAGCAGCTTCATTTGAATGCGGAAATGAAGAAAAGAAATAAGCAAATAAATGCCATCAACTCTGAATAAAGTCGCCAACAAGTCAAAAGGTCGCACATGTGCATAAACTGCACAGACCAATGCGCACGCTGATGTACGTATATACAAACATACATATGGCATATAGTTTGGTAGAGCAGCGATAGATGCACATAAGTACTGTGAAATGGTCAACACACACAGCACCAGGGGCCAGCTGCTAAAATGTCATGCTCAGCACGAATGTCACGCCTCTTCCATTTCCGTCAACTCCCTCTCACACGACTCTCCTTGCGCAGAAGTGCATACGTACACATATATATGCAAACATACATATACATACATATATGGGTAGTAGACACGCTTGCAGCTCTTTGAACAGGACGACCGACAGCTTATCGCTTCGTTGACATGGAATGAATGCAAATAAATCGAATGGAAATGCAGGTGGCAAGAGTGCAAAAGCAAGCAGCAGAGCTCTACTCCATGTGGTATGCCACAATCGATGCAGTGACTTGAGACTGTTGGCAGCACTTGATTCGGGCACAAAACAGGTAAAATAGCACGAAAATGGGGGAAAATAGTGCAGGGCTGATGGCAAGCCATTTAGTTGGCTGTGAATTTTCGCCTCTGATTGCATGCATGTAGTAAGTATTTAGAACCGCATTTGCGGGTGGCGGTATGTGTGTGTGCGAAAAATATTGCAGCGCCACTTTACTGCACTTCATCACCTCTGAAAGCAATGCATGGAAAAAATATTAGAAAATCAGTTGCCCTCAACAGCTGGCTCATGTGAGCGTTCATCTTCTTCATATCGCAACGCTGGGTATATATGTACATATGTATGTACTACGAAGTGCCAGCAGCTGCTGCTACATATTTCAATAACATTTCATAAGTGATGCATGTGATCGAGTGCATGTTTGGGTGTGTGCATATATGCAGGGCTGTGTGGGTGTTTGCCTTTGAGTTGCTTGCTATTCCGACTCACATTAATTACAATTTGGCAGCTGCTTTATTTATTGTTGTTGCAGTGAATGCTGCCGCTGGCAGAGAGCTGTTACCAGTATTTTTCACTTTGCCTCCCCTTTGACCTCTATTCTCTGGCCCACTTTTTCTCAGCTATTTGTCTTGCATTTTCGGTCTGCTGGCTGTGGTTGTTTGTCGTTTACCAACCTCAGCTCAGGCAGCCAGACGGGTAACATTTTGTCCGTCTCCAGCTCACTTTGTCACTTGCCATAGCCTCGCATAAGCTTGTTTGTGCGTGTGTGTGTGTGCGCGCGCGAACAAGCTGTGAAATAAAAGCTAAATTTGCCTTCCCTGCTTTGCTTAGCTTTACGGACGTGGCAAAGTGTATGACATATTGACTTCATTGACATTTTTGAACCAGTTTATGGCTGACAGTGATTTAGTGTGCTAAGTGCGGCATTATATCGCTGTATTGGTAAACAATATGCCTGTGTGGCTATCACTGCATTACGCATGTGGGGTTGTGTGTTTTCTATAGTGATTGTGTCAAAACATACCCATTTGTGTTAGTGCAGTGTTAAGGATTTGTAGTTTTCTCAAGCCGTTGCATGGAGTGAAAATGAAGCAAATACAATGCAATCTTTGCCCCTGCTAGCAACCTGAGTTGACCGTAATAGGGCTGACATTTTTCTCCGTTAGCTTGACAAAGTAAAACGTTGAAGCCATGCAAATTGAAAAATGCCTTAGGCACGGCAGAAGATGAATGAGTTGATATTGAGTGTGAGTAGAACTTTCTGAGATTTACTTCTCTAAGGAAAATATTAGGAAGAATTTTTCGTTAAGGAAAGGGGGTAATAATAATTAATTAAAAAAAAAAAAAGTTGCTTATTGTCTCGAAGTTCCAGAATAAAGTCAATGTGTAAAATTTCAACTAAATCGGCCATTTCAGCATACAAAACTTACATTTTGTAGGTTTTATTTATAATATACATACATACTCATATTTAAAAATATTTTTATTGGTAAAAATTATTTTAGAAAATGTGCCTGTCGCATACACTGAGGGAAATCATGCATAATAAAAATGAATAATTTATATTTGATTATCGTTTAAAAATGTTCGTATTTAAAAAAATATTTTCATAAAAAAAATGTATCACGCACCTATTTGAATATTCACATCTGAGTATGTATGTATATGTAAGTGTACATACCCTGCAGAAAAAAAGTATCAGGTTTTTTTAAATCTTCGTCGTTTGGCAGCCGTTTTGTAGAAATTTTAATTCAAAGCAAGAGCCAACCTTCTCCAAATTGTGTGGTCAATGAATAAAACATATTGACTCATCCAGACAATAATATCTAAAAAAAGATTTGAGTAGGATACGACCTTCACCCAGCTGTTTAATGGATGAAATCTATTTTGTATGAAATCTGCAGTGTTGGTAAATATTTCGCAAATGGAGAGGCTGAAAAAATCCCGGTCAGTATATATATTTAATTAAATATTCAAAAATTATTATTTTTTGTCAATATCATTTTTGGGCATTTATTTCAATATTGTTATTGAGATTAATATTTATTGGGAAAAATGGAAAAATCAACAAAGTCTTAGCGGTAGAAGTTATAGCTGCTATTTCGGAGATCACCACATCTCATCATCTGACTTATTTTCTGGACAACAGCAGGGATCGAACGATTTATGGATCGTGCATAGACCGATCATCAACAAAATTGTGAAATAAAGCGTTGTTGAAAAATTTTATTAGATAGGACATTTTCGTACTGGCTGTCGCGATAAGGCGAACTTCCACTCAGCTATCGATATATACCAAGTATGTAAACCTTTTATTACCTCTTTGCGTACCTTTTGGAAAGTTTAATCAATTTATAGCAGCTTCCGCGGACAAAAATTAAATACTTACATAAAAAAGATCAAACAAAATTTAAGGGGCATCTGATTCACCGTTGATGCGTTCATAGTCCACACACACACCTATAGACGACAGTAAATGGACCAGACATGAATATGTATATACCATTTGTTTTACAACTAGAGCGGCCTGAGCAACAGCAGCGTTGCCCGTAACAATGTCCGAAAATAATTTTGTAAAATCTGATTTATTGCTAGCTTGTATGTATGTAACATGCTGCCTGCAAATATACATACATACGCTCGAAATGCGGTGCCAAAGAGAAAGTAAGCTGCTTTGCCCTGGCACTGGATGGCACTGATGTCCTTCAGTATGTCCTTCTTCCTACATGGAATTTTCCTAGGCTCATTCACTAAATTGAATTCCAAGTACTGATTTTTGTGTTGCTGTTCGTACGCAATTCGCAGGAAAACGAAAGCTTCTTGGAAATGCCAATTTCTGTGAGTCGTTGCTGCTGTACATCTGCGTACCATAAGCAATTGGCATAATTCCTTGTGGTAGCTTGCAAGGTCGTCGTAGTACTTCAACAACTCACTATTTGTTAGAAGCAGATGAAATGCCTTGGGTTGATTTGCTTTCTATGCCAACGTTTGACGAAATAAGACCATTCTCGGAATGAAATTGTTCATGGTCTAACGCTTAATTGCTCAGCGTACAGAGTTCTTTGTCTATTCAAAATTCGTTCGAAAAGTGATTGCTAACTATAGGCGGTATGTGATACACATCTACGACACAGTGAGGAAGAACGAGTGATGCTAAGAACGAAGGCATGGCTGGACTCTCGCAGACTTTACGACCAGTGCTAACTTATTTTATACCAGTGCCTGTTTTTTTAATGGTGTGAATCACTATCAAGAATGTAATTTACATTATATTTTATACCTTCGCTTGTTTTATAAATACAAATTAGGCAAAGGGGATCCCTTTTGGCGCGAACGAAACAACTGATTTTGACAGCAGTTATCTGTTTGCTGTAGACAGAACTTAAAGCTTTAAAAAAGCTCTATCTGGACCCTCCAGCGCTTAGCTTAAAGCTCTCAGCCTAAAACTACCCTTTACAAGGTGATGCCAACTCACCAATAGGGCCGGAAATAAAATATGGAGAAGGGTGAAAATTTGCCGGTTCTTTCAAAAGGAAAGGAAGAGCGCGAGCACACTCCAAGCACTCCAAGACGTTTTTTTCAACTTGAAATGGGCTTGATCCCATGCGCCTAATTAAGGGTTAAATTCTAAAAGGTTTTTCTAACAGTGGGGGCTCTTCGGCAGGCAGTGGAAAACCTCTGAGCGTATTTCGGTCATCAAAAAGCTTCTCATAAAATCGATTTGACATTTGGAGGCCGCATAAAACTGTAGATCACTACGTTTGTTTAACAACAACAAGACGCATAACTTACCAAAATTGTAAGCGTCAAAATATTATTAAAATTAGATATATCATTTCAAATTGCCATGTGCAATAAAATGAATTTTTTCAAGCTCGCCAGAGAGAATCTCAACACCGAATGCTAACTTTCCCAGGTGATTTAAGACTATCATGAAAGTTAATCCAGCTATGTAGTTTGATCTCTAGAACCCTCTGCTATTTCTGAAAATCGAAAATATGACGGGCCATATGAAGGTTCTACTAAAATTCGCTAATGACCCCGTATTGCAAAGCCAATGGGCGGGTTTGGTTATCTGCAGAAATACTAATATCCAATTGTTTATTTTTTATTGGGGATGAAATGGGGAACATTTTCTGCGGGTATTGGTGGACCTACAAAAATAGTTACCATAAAAACATTGTTAGAGAAACCATTGGGTATCATTATTGGGGCATCTTCTGAAGAAAAATCGAGTTTTCTTATTGAAAAATATTGATTTTCAAGAATTCTATACCATTTCTACGAAAGTTACTTTTTCCCCATATAAAATACATGGACAACTTAGAGCTCTTTGAACACTCCCTAAATATTTTTTGATTTTAAAGTAAAAAATAGGGGTAAATGTTTTTTCGTTATAGAATAGTCCTAGGCGGTGGCGGCATTAAAATTCCGACTTACTTTTTCACATGCGTTTTTGAACCACCCTAGTGCCGGGGTATGAGGTACAGGACTGCCTAGCGAAACAACGAGCCAAAGCACACATAAAGCGGATCCTAAATAAACGGTTAAACAAAATGTGCAAAAGGCACTGGATGGTAAGTCCAGGGCAGAGTAAGGCCAACGATTTATCTGTATTTCAAAGGAAGCTTCAAAAATCATTGCTGATTTCGTAGTTTAGTTAAATAAAAATTATAGTAGTTTCTTAATACCACACAAAGTTTCATTATAGCCAGAGTATAAGGTTTCGGATGGTTTCAGCCGCTTCTGCAAACAAATTTTGCTTTGACACAGCATTCAGTTTAAGGCTCAATGTAAAAAAAAAAATATTATTTAAAATTACTGACCTAATGAATTCTCTCTGTAATATGCGGTATTAAAATTCATATACTCATATTTGAACAATACAACGATTCAACCCATACGTTTCTTAAGTCAGTCCTAAATTCCCTCAAAATTTCTTGTTCCCTACAAAGGGATTTGCAAATCTCTGCGCACCTACACATGTGCATATGTAACAACAAAATGTCCATATGCAATTTACAAGCATTAGTGCAGATGCCTCTAAAGCCAAATCGCATAATTATAACGATCTCAAACCGATACACAGCCAACAAGCACACTCTTGTGGTCTGCATACATACATACATATATGATGACACTTGCAATCTACTATCTATGTATGCAGACACGCTTGAAACCCATCAAGGATTTGTGATGTGGCTACCTTTATTATTGTTTTGCGTGTCTCAACAATGGGAAGGCTTAGATTCTCAGCTCCTCAATGAATCGGCAACATTCGAAAGCATGTGTGGGCTCGTATTTGTACGTGAAGATGGCAAAAACCATATCATTTATGTATGATGACCACATTAATGTATGCATATGCCTGATATGGAGGACATCTATGTACCTGCATGTCCAACACATGGAAACGGCACTAATCACAGGCATACACATTTGCTGCTTTTTGGAACTTCAATTCCAAAATTGTAATATGTATATATACTAGGGTGCTAAACAAAAAAGGATAGTTTTTTTTAAGTGAAACTTCTTTAGCGTCGGTTGGTTGGTTTTAAGTAAATTGGCAAATTCAACGGAAATTGCACACGGAAATGGTGCAACGGAAATGGGTGCGGCTGAAATAAGTGCTTCTTGAGTGTAGTATTAATTTCACAAAAACTTGCCAATAAAAGGTTAAAGAATAACACTTAGGAAAAGGCCAAAACAAGAATGAAAGAAAAGGTGTGTACGTACATAGATAAAGAAAAGGATAAAGGCAAAGGTAAAAATAAAAGCATAAACAAAGATGCGTAAAGGTAAGGCAAACATGAAGAATTTAATAATTAATTTAAACACTTTACTTATGTATATAAGGGCAAAGGTGAAGGGGAATATGTAGATGAAGAAAATGATAAAAATAAAAGTAAAAACAAAGATAAATATAAAGAAAAAAATTACGATGAGGATACCGATAAAATTAAAGAATATAGAGGAAGAAAAATTAAATAAAGTTAATTATCGAGAAAATGATATAGAAAGAGACACAGAGACTCAATCTGCGAACTATTTACTTTGGGGTTTTAGAGATTTTCGGGATACTCGGGATTTATCGATATAAAAATCATTTTTTTTTTTATCGATTTTGTTATCGAATTTGCTACCGATAACTTTGGAACTTATCGATATAAAAATCCGCATTTTTATCGATTTTGTAATCAATATTTTAAACTAATTTGTTAAAGATATTTGTTATCGATATTGTTGGTTTTGTTATCGATATTCTTATCGATTCTGTAATCGATGCTTTTGTCTATTTTATTATCGGTTTTGTTATCGATTTTTATATATATTTTCATCGATCTTGTTATCGATATTTTTATCGATTTTGTTAGCGATATTTTTATCGATCTTGCTATCTATATTTTTTCGATTTTTTTATCGATTGTGTTATCGGTTTTATTATCGATTTTGCTTTCAGTTTTATTATCGATTTTGTTATCGATATTTTTGTTGATTTTGTTATTGATGTTTCTATCGATTTCGTTACTAATATTATTATCGATTTAGCTATCGACATTTTTAACGAATTTTTCATCGATTTGTTATCGATATTTTTATCGGTTTTGTTATCGATATTTGGTAGGATGTTACTATCGATAGAGTATAAAGATAAAAATGACGATAAAGGAAAACAGAATAACGTAACTGTAATTAGAACGAACAGGAGTAGAGGTAGGAATCTAGAAAGAAAAAAGACAAATGTATATTGGTTATGAGACAAAATAGATATGTTACGTAAGTTTTGCTTCTCCAGTGTGGCCTAGGCACACTTACTTTTTTTAATTTTGAAAATAAAAACATTTAGAGTTCTATCAAGCCGATCAAGGTTTTCCTTATAATAACACCTAATTGTTTATTTAACCATTTCTTAACACTAACTATTTGTTATAGGCTCCCCAAAAAGACCAAAAAATGCAATGGGGACCCCATAAAAAATGTTTGTATTAAAATATGGTAAAATAAATAACCGGATAATATTTCTTACAGTCTTTTGAATAGCAAGGGAGCTTTTTGATCAAACAATAAGAATTCTATACCATATCCACAAAAACTTTCTTCCCGGTATAAAATGATCGACTTGTAAATATTTTCGTATCTTGAAATATGGGTTATGTTTCTTTTCGATACAATCCTAGACGGCCAGAGCATTAAAATACCGACTTTACTTTTTCCCGTGCATCTTTGGACCACCCTAAAACATACACACATATGTATGCGTACGTGTGTATTAGTTATTCCTTGTGGTTATACCCAGCAACAACATGAAAGTATTTGTTGCCATTGTTGCTGTGGCTTAAACTATGGCAGTTACTATTATTTGATTCTGTTTTTGCACTTGTATGATCACTTGTGCCTTTACGTGATTTGGTGTCTATATGGACACTCAAGTTTGCTTACACACGTAAAATGGTTAAGTGATTACGTTATTACGTACATTGTCTTTTGGTTGTGAACTGAGCTAGCAATGTTGCTCTAGTGTTTGCACATTTTCTTCCACACAGTTATGCACATTTATATGTACATAAGTATGAATATATTTGATGTGAGTTATTTTGTGGTGTCTGCAGCACAGGAAATTCAATGAAATCGTTGACGTATGTACATAAGTTCGCTTGAGTGAGCCACAATGTAAACGGGCATCATATGCATACGTATCGAAAAATAATGAACTATACGCATTCTGATATTCAAAAAAAAAAGGCTTTTCGAACTTTGAATGATTCTGCGTGAATGGTTTGCCAAGTGTTTTAAGCCGCTCTTTGCAAGGCCTAAGCACTCGTACAGAAAATGTTTGACTGCAACCTTTAAGTCGAGGACCCTGCAGCTGGGCAGGCGGCTGAGTTTCGAAATCTATAACTGTAAAACTGTAACTGATAGAAATGTCCAATATGCGCACTGGAACTGAGTTGCGCAAATTGAGCATATCCATAGATTACACACAAAAAAATTAATATATTCGCGAAATTATGGGCAAATTATAGTAGAACTGCATACTTAGTTTTTCTCTCTAGCGTCATAATTTTTTAAAGGACTTTGGATCTCAAAATTATGTTTATTTCTAAAAATGATTTAAAAAATTCAGTGCAATGTAGAATAAAAATAAGGGTATCAGATATAAGAAAAAAATTTTGTAGAAAAATAACAGAATACATTTTTTGGTGCATAAGTACGAATGGGTATGTAAATGGGTATGTATGGGAATGGAAATGTTCTTTACAAATTTTGTCCTTAAAAATCCTTGAAAATTTTTAATATTTATTTTTAATTTAATATTATTGTTTAAGGAACACATCATCGAATTTCGTCCGGCAAACGTTATTAATTTAAAAAGATATAATTTATTAAAATCGCATTTAAATACCTATCCGTCCTTGTACAACAAAAAAAAACTGTATTGTTTTTAAAAACAACAGAATTTTCTCTTGCATTTGGTACCCATATTGTTATTCTAACTGCACTGTTTTTTTTTAATTAATCATATCTTTAAAATTTCAAAACCTTTTGAAAAAAATCCTAATGCCAGAGTGAAAAACTAAAAACGTTATTTTACTTTACATATTTGGCCCATAGTCTCCTGGGTATATCGATTCTTTCGTGCGCTTTGAATTTTTTTTTTTTGTTTTTGTCGCACGGTGTTTTCGTTTAAATGCTTTGCATTAATTTATTTAGGAAGCCTTTATGTACCTAACTTCCTTCTCTATACTTCACTTCTCAGCGCTTCCATGGTAACTTTTAGTTAAATAAAGCTTCAAATTGAGTTACCCAATAAAAATGCCTACATCCATTTCGAATGCCATTTTTAATTTCCCAAGAAGGTCCTTCCCAGAAGCATTTCCCAGCGCTGTTTAGTTATTATAACCATTTAACTTATTCAAATGTAACGAAAATTTTCCGACGGAGCTATTTAATTTTGTCCTATTGTATGGACAATTTTGTCACAGTGACAATTGTCAGCACTATTGTCGACAATATTCTAGTGCTGTCCCTGTGGCTTTTGAAAAATTGTCACAGTTGCCTGCAGGCATCTAGGAAATACAAAGAAAAGAAAATATCTCCGACAATTATGGCTATGAAATTTTCTGAAAAATCGACAATTATCGCAGCTGTTACTTTTATAAATTAGGCCCCTGGTGTTAACCTAATAGTAGGCCGAGTAAAGGCATTAATTTACTATGGATATAGATTTTGTTTTATTACTATAGCACAGAATAATATACTATTAAATATAATGAAAATAAGTGTACAATATTTGGTCATATTTCAGGGCAAAAGCCGATCATAAAACTCTACTAAATACTTATACTGAGTCGTTGTTTCTTGGTTAGAGTTAAAACTTTAATCCAAAAGATATTAAAAATTAACTATATAAAAATCGGTTTATCTCCTAATCTACGAATCTATACACTTGCAATTTAGTTTTGCTTACCTTTTTCGTCCAATATATCGATGGTACAGGATTTCCAGACCCCTTGCACTCCAAAGTGATGGGTCCACCCTTGCGTGCTTGCAGTTGACCAGAGGTGGGTATAGCGCGTACACTTGGCGGAACTGTGAGAATAAAATGAAAATTTAGAAAACAATATAATATTTAAGTTAAATAATATTTGTCTTCTCGTTTTGAGTATTCGAATTATATATAAATAAATTTTAGTTTCTTGTTTTAATGAAAATTCGCAACTGGTTGCCTAATAGCCTATTTCCACCAAAGGCTTAACCGCAGTTAAGAGCTCAGATAAGTTTCAAGAATTTTAAAATGGGGTAAGGGCTGGTTTTAATTAATAGGTGGAATAGGCATAAACTGCAGTTAAGGCTTGGTGGAATCAACTATGTATTCGATTGCCACTAGAATATCAAAGTTTTGCTGGTAGACAAATAAGTTGATTGCTGGCTAATAAAACTATTACTTAAAGTTTGTAATTGTTGCATTGCAGCGCGTTGGGCAGGAATTAACAAAGACACGCATTATTTTGCATTGACGGAAATTTGCACGTCCTGAAAGCCATATAAAATATGTCTACATAGCTCTAGGCTTTTAGCGACTTTGCATTATTGAAGCCATTTCATTATAGACTGGTTTTTCCATAAAAAAAAGCAGTTGATTTTCTGAAGGAATTTTTTCTTATGGCAGAAGTATACTCGAACCTATGAGACATTTTGTATAACTACTCGGCTAATACTTATCCAATAAAATAATGCTAAAAACCTAAAAAAACTTTGTCACACGGACGAATATAAAAATCAAATCCTTTTGAGTTTTGCTATTAAATGCATACTGGGTTTCTGGCATGATACAATTTTCCAGGTTGAAAAATAAATCTTACTAAAAAGCAATAAAATAAAATCCTGCCTCACTAAATATTTTTTGGCTAATTAATTTTGACACCAGAAAGACTATCTCCACAAGAAGCTAATCTTACAACATAAATATATAGCGGTTTTTGTAGTATTTCCTTACAACCTTCCATGGCAATTTCTCCGAATAAGGTTAAACTCAACCACGGATAAATTGTGCTTATTTATTTATTTGATGGCATTAAAGATAGAAACCACAACAACACGTTATATGATGAACACAATACCACAGTGGGCAATATTTACATTGTTGCAACATATTGCCCAAAAAATTGCTAAGTTCCATACATACACATACATATATATAAATACATGCATACATATGTTGTTGTAGTAACTATCGCAAATACCAGAATAATCATACATATAAATGTAATAAGCATTGTCTATTGTGTGCACACCGACTTACCCAATATTTCCACAGTGTGTACTTGATCACGATTTATTTTGTCACTGATTTGACAAACATAATCCCCAGCATCTTGCGGCTCTAAATCTGATATCTCTAAATTATAACCATCTATCAGTCTTATGCGCTCATCCCTTGTCACCATTATATTGGAGGCAGTGAGCACGTTGCTGCCGCGTCGCCACAACAAAACGAAATTTCCTGAAAAGACACAAAATATATGTGGGAGCTAAAATAAGAACGAATGTAAGTGATATGCTTATAATATACACATACATACATACATAAATATGTACATATGTTTATATTTACATGGAGGCATAGAGTACAATTGAATGTCAGTGGTAAAGTTGCGGCTGGTAAGTACGACCTTGTATTTTTACTTTTTTTTTTTGTGTGACATCAGAGAAAGTGGAAAACGTGATGTGGTATAAATACTTAAGTTAAAAAGTGACACAATAAAGGCAAAAAAATTGCAAAAGTATGTTTTGTTAAAGCAGAAAAGTGTTCTTTCAAAAAAAGTGTCGTGAAAACCAAAACGCGATATATTCCGGCATTAATACCAGTTTGGTGTCGAGCATCAACCACTGAATATTGTATTTGATTGGATAAAGCAGGGCATAGCGCTGGCGAGATATGTGAACAGAGGAGTGTGTGGTAGGCACTATGCGTAATCATTTATACTTTTATGACTCTATCAATAGTTTAACAGCCGCTTCATAGGCTTTCAGTCTATCTTCCATTCGGAAGTAGTTTTTATAGAAGAAACAGTAGGAAATGGGGGAAAATACCAGTAAGTATAAAGCGCAATCACGATTTTTTAAAGTTTGGGTTTAGGAAATTGCACACGAATATAGTGAACGATCCCACCCCCTTCGATTGTTCTGTACCGAAAAATTTTATATAATTTTTTTTAAAATTTTTTTTGTCAAATAATATTTAGAGGTATGTTTTATGAGGAAAACCAACTTTTCGTAGAAATGGTTTAGAATTCTTGAAAATCAAATTCGGTTTCTCTTTTATACCATTTCCAAGAAAAATATTTTTTCCGCCATATAAAATACATGGAAAACTTTGAGCGAACTCTAAATATTTTTTCATTTCGAAATAAAAAACCGGGGATATATTCTTTCGATTAAGACCAATTTTAGGGATGAGAGCATTCAAATTTTGGCTGTACTTTTCACACATGCATTTGTTGGACCATCCTAATGAACACACTGACTGGTAGTAAGTAAGATATGGAATATCGGGAATTTAAGGTTTGTGTTTGTATATTCGAATGAGTAAACTGAAAAATATAGAACAATTTTGTTAACATATTTTATTTTAAAACGCTTAACATTTATTTTACAAAATTGGCAAATAAATTTTCTCCTTGGTCATTGTAACGTTTTTGGATACAACGAATTTTCTGACCATAAGTTGAAATTTTTTAAAAAATTGTTCTTATAGTTGGGATGTCCAATCGAGTTCACATTTCTAGTTATCGAGCCCTAATCGCCAAAAATACGTAAGCGACATTTATACCATATTGTTTCTATTGACCAGTACTCCGTTATGGTTGCTACAAATCATAATACCTCTGGCCTTGATCTGCTAAGCAGGTCCAAGGTCTTTGTCCTCTTGTAGTGGTGCCATGGTTCTCTCGATACCTTACATGTAACTATATTTGACTACTTCTGTCTACCCAGTTCAAGCAAATGTCTGTCTTTGGACTATTTCAGGGGGCAACCCAGTGCCACCGCTTGGAATTCATCCAAACCGACTCCTGTCTTCGCCAGCTCATCCGCCTTCTCATTGCTTTTATGTTCCTATTTTCGGTAACCCAGAAAAGAGAGACGGTAGTTGACTGAGACACTGAGCTAAGTATCACTTTGCACTCCCTAACTAGCTTGGATTTTGTAAGCGGTGACGCTACTGCTAAAAGCGCCGCCTGTCTCTCAGAATAAATTATTGTTTACTCTTGTATCCAACTCTATTACCTAGAATTTCACAGGTTTTTAGCAATTCCTAGAACTTGCGCTTGGAAGATGCTTGTATTATTTGCCAACGGCAGAGACAGTTCCGAAAGTTCCGAGTTCCTTGGAGTTTACACTCGCTCCTACACCGCAATTTATCTTGGATCCGTCGGTGTATAGACAGATCGCCTCTCGGTCGACCACTCGGTCTTTTCTCCAAACCCTTTTGGATGAGAATAACACTTTCACGTTACAGCTGAAGTCCAAATTTTGTACCATATACTCTTAAATTCGATTTAATTGACTCTGTGAGTCTGACGTCCGATTTCATAGCTTGAATTGTGGTAATTTGTGTCTGTTTGTTAAAAAAGTAAGTTCTGTCTTGGCTGGGTTCGCATTAAGATCGCTTCTCGCACTGCAGGCGTGTTGCTTTTCCAGGGCTCTTTAAATAATTTCGCTAACATTAGAGAGGAATTGGCCTATGGCTGATATTACAACATCATCCGCCATATGCCACAATTTTGACGCCCCTCTTTTGAGTTCTATCAGTATGCCATTCAGGGCTATCACTCATATCAGTGGTGAGAGTACATCGCCCTATGGTGTGCTTCTATTCAAATGATGGGTTATTTATCGCCTGAATGATTCTATTGACCAGCATCGATCTTATCCATCTACAAACACTGTCGTCAACATCAATATATCTCAAAGAGTCTATGATGGTGTCAACCTCAATGTTACTAAATTCTGACTCGTTGTCAAGAAATACCGCCAGAGTATATTACAGAGTATGTAGTTTTCATGAAATCTCTCGTAGCCTATACAGCTCGGTTCGACATCATCTACACATATTTCGGAGGCAAAAAGACAGGTATAATTTTTGTTCGTCGCGAAGGGGTTCTAATTTTAAAATACTTACCAAGCCGCCTAACCCTTTTAGACCCTGATGCATCAATTAAGCGGGTTGGTTCAAATTCCAAATACAGACTATGCTTCGTAGAGCCACTTCTCCTCGCGATATCAAAAGCGACTTTAGAATCGATTAGAAGTTTATGTGGGTCAATTTGATAACCTAGGCTTCAGGACTTCAATCATTCACATAGGACCTCAAAGTGTAAAAAAGGTTTTTTCTGGGATAATTGGCACACCCAGCGGGATTGCTCTGCTTGCGGATTGGGCAAACTACTCTGGGGTTCCATTCTCCGCGCATGGATTTAGCTTAGCCAATTCTGCTTAGCAGCTGGTTCTCGCCTGAGAACCTCTTCGCCGACAAACAGCTCAGGTAGGTATTATGTCCGAACCAGAGGATTTGTCTTTTTTAAGCCGCCTTATTGTTGTTCTCAACTTATCTTAGTCTAGAGCTTCACTCTTGAGGAAAATTTCTTCAACGTATATTTCCTGTGTACTCAGTTCTTGTCTTGAAACGAAGACTGCTACCCTATTATAAACGAATGGTTTGAACTTGAGCAAACATTTAAAGTACACGTCCTTTTAGGTGCCAAAATCGTCAAAGAAATATTTTATTATTCACCTTATTAAATGTTTAGTTTAAGTCTCCTTAAGCTAAAAGGGATTCATTTTATTAAGCTGATTTTTGGTGACGACCCCCAAAATGAAGTACTTAAACAATTTTGCAAAAAAGTGAAAAAATTTTTTTCACATTACCTGCCAGCGCAAGACACAACAGCACAAACAGTAATAATAAAAACAACAAAAACGCTTAAAAATTTTGCGCATAAAATGTGCTGTGACCGCAAAAGGCATGCACGTAAGCACACGCGTACGTACACACACACACACACACACATACATTTTGAATTCGCATATGAAGTTTTCACCTCAATGAGCAGAACCGAATTACATGTAGTTGCAGAAAAACAATATGGGAGCGCCTTTTTAACTTTTCATTATGTCAATGTTCAGGTTATACGGGGCGTGTACGTGATCTGCAAACAACTACATAAGCAGTGTTGCCAGAACGTTTTCAGAGAAAAGGCTAAATGGACAAAAAAATGAAGCTATAAAAAGCTAAATTTAAATTTTTAGTTACGGCTAAGAAGAATTGCTAAATTAACAAATCAAATATTTTCGTTCATTAGAGTGTCAATGTTTAAGGTAAAAATAATGCTTTCTTTTAAGGAACATCTTATTTTGTACTCAAGGAAATATATTTTTCATAGCCTCAAGAAATCTAGGCTGCTTAAGACAAAGTTTTGACTCCACCTCATTGTTCAGTAAACATTGGCGATTCAGTGTGACATTTAGCACCATCGCTGGAAAACCAATACTTTAGTATCCTCCCAATTAGCTAACCAAAGAGAAGGTACTCCCACCTGGCCAACTTTACCGCAACGAGATTACCTGCAATATAAAAATGGTACCCAAATGAGTCAGACCGGAGAATTTTTGAAAGGGTGCGTTTAGAAGTAAAAATCATGCCAGCACTTGTCTTTCTTTTTCATTCTATATCTACACGCATTAAATGTTTTAAGACTATTCAAATTTGCAGCTAATATTTTGAGCAAAAGTAAAAAACTAAATAATTTTAAGAAAAACCTAGAAGCTAAACAAGATTTTTTTAGCCAAACCCAAATAAACAAAAATTTAAGTCTAGCCGGAAAATAACTTAAATGGCAACACTGTACATAAGTACACCCATTAGAGCCCATAAAAGCGTGAGTGTATAACTCATATATTAGCGTGAGTGCACACAAATATGTACATAAATACTTTTATTCTCTTTCTGTGCACGTAGTACATCTTTAGTCAAGTAGAAGCAGAAGTTCGTTATGGCACTCGCATTTGAGTGCAAGTGTGTTTATTTTTCTAGTGTATATTTTTTATTGTTTTCGATTATTATTGAATGTTTATCATCATAAAATAAATTTTTATTTTATTTTTATCTGCACTTGTTTCGAATTTCGTCGGTAGTCAAAATACATATTACACAGGGCAACACTGATTTTGATGCGGCAAATGTTAAAGCTGTTTTTGATAGACATTTTTGTCATGATTATCCGTAAGTATAAAATTTCCATCCCTGGAAATACCAGCCACGCAATAAACAATAAAAAAATACTGGAAAATTGAGCCAAAAGTCAGTTTTTGCTGTTCAATAAATTACCACAAGTGACCATAAGGGATGTTATTTTCAGGGATAGTAGTGGAGAGCTTTAGCTTTAATTTAATACTAAGTGAAAGGCGCTACTATTAGCTTCTCATATATTGCAAAAACACGATTTTTTGACTATGGAAACTTTTCCCTTACGGATTCGTAATCAGCACAAAAAAGTCTATCAAAAACCGGTTTAACCGGTTTGACGCAGCAATTTTTCTCCCATTTTTGTTGGCATGTGTTACGTATTTATTTTCGTTCATGTTCGGTTAATTTTTACCATTTTCGCTTGTTTTTGCTTTAACTGCATTTCACTTTACATGACTTCGTTTTTATTTCACTGCCTATTGCACGCTCGTACGCACACTTGCGTGTACATATGTATGTACACCTAAATGTGTATTCATATCTGTGTTGTGAAATTCATCTCTATTAGCCATAAAAAGCTCAATTTTATTGCTCAATTATTTTTGACAATGTACGAGTATGAATGAATGTACCTAATAATTCGTTTTCTTGGGTTTTCCTTTTTAATGATTTAAGGTGTATTTTAAGGTGTTTTTTTGGCTCGTTTTGTATTTAGTCTAGTTCGTAGTATTATACAAAAAAAAAAAAAATACATAAATGGTAAAGATGCCGATAAATAAATTTTTTGAACGTACTGTCAATCCCGCGATATGAACTTTGTGTAAGCTTTAAAGCTTTTACTTGTGTGATTTCAGTTATAGGTGGAACTATATTTTAAATGAAAATTATTAAAAACTAACTAGTGTTCGCCTTGGTTGAAATTCAAGCACTAAAACGTAGGTCAGTTGAGGTAAGCTGAGGTGAGTTGAGCTAAGGTGAGTTGAGTTGAGTTAAGGTGAAGTGAGTCTAGTTAGGTGAGTTTAGTAAGCTAAGTTGATTTAGGGCGAGTTGAGATGAGGTTAGAAGAGTTGAGGGGAAATAACATTAGTTGGAGAGATTTGTGTCGAGGTGAGGTGATGCAAATTGACTTGAGATGAAATGAGGTGAGTGTTGGCGTGAGGTGAACTGAGAATAGATGGGGGTATCTCTTTATCTTCATATTCATCTTACTTTTGTCATTATATTAATATTCATATTAACATTCCTCTTTGCCCTTATCTATAAGTTACTTCACTTTTATTTTAGTGTTTGCCTTTATCCCTTTCCTCTTTTATATACTCAACTTTACCTTCTACCTTGTATGGTTCTTAAGCTACGTAAACCATAAGGCGGTGTTGGTAATTTTACATGCCATTTTTCTACTCTTTCTCATTGAAACCGCGACAAATAGGTTTTGAACACTCTTTATACTCTCTCAGAACCATAGTTTCGTATGTAGGCATACAAACATCATCAACATAAACGGTGCACCGTACTTTATCACCCTCTCCTACAAAAATGTTTTGAGAGCAAATAAAAAGTTGTCCGGCAAGACTTGGTTCGGAAAGACTTAGTAGATAAAACAGCAACCCTACATTCCCCGTTATATAGCCCGTTGACCGTTGCTATAGTTATTGTAATTATTATTATTGAGATCGACTCGTTTTCTCTCCCCTTCTAAAATAAACTTTACTTACTCCTTAGGGTGATGAACATGAAATAAACTCCCTAATACTTATTTCTTTAGTCCCTCTTTGGAATAAGCGATTTTTGTTTTAAATGTAATCCGCATTTGCGAAGCAATAGTCACGTAATTAGAGAATAAAAATAGCGGGGAAAAAAACCTACGCTGCAACTAAGTAAAGCAAAAAAAAAACCGCCTACAAATTGCTGTTGGAAAATTACGCTGGTAAAGCAAATATAAAACTAAGTACAATTAGCAGCAGCAACAGAAGGAGTAAATAAATAAGAATGTGGCTGTGTGTGTACATGTTTACACTACAATCAACAACAACCGGCATGACAAGTGAAACAGCAATAAAATGTAATTAATCTGCAATAATAAATCCCTGCTGCCAGTGCAATGGCAAAATATGTACATATACAGGTAGATGTATGTATGAGTATTTATGTGTGTTACAGCTACTTGGCTGCAAACGAAGCAAGCATGAAGCCGTTTGTTAAGCCATTAGTAAAAAAAAAGCTTGTATAAAAAAAGAACAACAATGAAAAGCATTCAGAAATAAAACTATATATAAAATGAGCAGAAAAAAAATTTTAATGAAATGAGATAAAAATAAAATGGAAGCCTTGCTGTTGCGCGATTAAATATCATTAAAATCCAATTTGCAGCCCTATGAGGTGGTGTTGAGCAAAAGCGACAGAAGGTTGCAGTGCCAGCAGTGCTGGTACTGTGTTGTTTACTAATTTATGCCCTGCTTTTAAATAGTGTTGTTGCAAGTGTATATTTTATTTGCTTTTAATTTTATTGCATTATTTCTTTTTGCACTTTCCGCACTTACAAATCGCATCAGCAGCAATCAATCTGCGTTCACACTGAAAGTATACAGGCGCTGTGTGACACACACTTATTTACGTATGTATGCTCGTATACGTTTTTTTTCAACCACGCAGTCAGCCAGCTATACAATAAGAATTCAAGTATTAATGTACATATGTATATTAACTGGTATGAGTTGATGGAAAATCGGACTAGTTCGCCAGGACTTACTAACTAATGCTTAGGCTGACTAGTTCGACAGTTTCGCAATAATGTTTAGCCCTGCAAGTTGTTCCCAGCTTGTTGGGTTTGCATTGGCGTGAAATCGAAAATAATCGGCATAGTTCTCCTTCTTGTGAATATAACAATAGTTTTTTGCTAGAGTTATGTGGAAACCTACACTTAAGGCTCTGTTATGCATACTTGGCAGTGCATGCACTGCTATACCATTTTTATGTAGAAATCAAAAACCAACAGACTTCTACGTATATAGTGTTGGGTATTGGGTAACCGCTTATACGCGAAGCTCATTTAACAGATTCCTTATGTGAAGCAATGCCAAGTATGCATAACAGAGCCTTTACACGCCGCTTTTTCATTATTCTCAGTGACTTTGGAACACAAATAATTTTTTCGTACTTGCCTCTACCAGCCTGCATAAAGTAGAGATAATACTCCTATTTTTGGACATCATTTCCTGGTTATTAGCTGTGTAAAACTGTTCGTTTTTGGAGGAAACCATGAAAACCCCCTAATTAGGCAAAGTTTTGATTTGAAAATTTTGTATGCGGTCATGAGCCAATACGGCAAAACGGTTAACATCATTGAATCATCAGCGTACCCAAATTATCTAGAAATGACCTAAAATAGAACAAGTTGATCAAACTGTTAAACTAGTTGTAAGTATGTTCAGAGCTTTATAGTAGCTTTCACTGCAGGGTTGCCTCAAACATATGTACTGCCCCTGATGCCACTGAATGCTTAACGAATTGTGGGTTGGCTACTGGCTGCCGACTGCCGGCTACCGGTTGACAGTTGATTTTTGCACTTAATTTCTTTTATTGGATTAACCATGTCCGGGACTGCAAATAACCAGCAATGAAGCACCACCACACATTTTATACATTTTTTGTTAATCAGCGGGACTATTTGCCGTTACACTTAAGTTGCTAGCCTGTGCTATTGGCTGGGGGTTTACAAAGTACTTGCAAGCCCACTTACTCTAATCCTACATTCCACCTTGTGCTTCCTACTGGTAATTTTCATTACTGACCGCATTTTTCCATTTACTTCTTTATAAACTTGTATTAAATTACTTGGAAATACTTAATTTACTTCTGTTGTGTATTATCAGTTCGTTTATTTTGCACTTTTATTTAGTATAATTTTTTTATTGAGCTTTGTACCACGATTGTTTATTAGGAAAAACTTGGAAAAGCAACAAAGTCTAAGCGGTAGAAGTTATAGCAGCTATTTCGGAGATCACCACATCTCTTCATCCGACTTCTTTTTTCTAGACTTCAGCAGGGACTATGTTGCTTTTTCAATTTTTCCTACTAAACAATCGTGGTACAAAGCTCAATAAAAATATTAAAAATAAAATGTTAATAAGCCACAATAACATTGACAAATTCATTTTTTTAGTTTTTATTAAGACTTCCTTATTTTTATCTCCGTTGAATTTAAATGCAATTCGGGTAACATTATTTAAAGTGCCCAAGCATGGGGCATGCAAAAGAATTGCCGTTTTTAATCGACATCAAAAGGAGGAGGTTATCAATCCGCCGGAACATTTTTGGACCACGTTAACCAAATTCTTAAATTATTTTCTTAAAGAAAGGTAGCTCAGATATGGTTCTGTACTAATTTCACTTAGATCCGATTATTGGATCATGAAAATGTTAACGGTACCCTTAAATTTTTATATTAAAATTGAAGTCGGTTTTTTTTGGTAAAAATTATATTTTATAAGTAATATGTTCCATTTTTGTGTTTTTAACTAATAAATAGAAGAATATTATTATTTAAAATAAAAATAAATTAAATGAAAACAAAGTAAATATCAATAAAAATATTTTTTATATATTAAATGATATTAAAAAAATATTTTTCTTTTTGAAACAATAAAATCTAAAAATTAAAAGAAAAATTAATTAGAAAGAAGAAAAAAATGTTACCAAAAAAGAAGAAATTAGTACTTAAAAACTTAGTGAAATTAAAAAATTATATTTTTATAAAAAATCTAAATATTAAAAAAAAATTAAAAAGACATAATGATGTTATAAAAATACAATCAAAATCCTTAAAATTATATCAAATAAAAAGGTCAATTTTTCTTTTAAAAATATAAAAGAAAATTAAATTGAAAAAATAAAAACAATTTATTAAAAAAAAATAAATATAAATACGTATCTAAAAATTTGAAGAAATTTAAAATATATATATTTTTCTTTTTTACACAGTATGTATAATCTAAAAGAAAATGAAATAAAATAAGTTTCTGAAAATTACATGAAATTAAAAATATTATATTTTCCTTTTTAAGACAATAAAATCTAGTAATTAAAAGAAAATTAAAATAAACAAGTAATTTTTAGCAAAACAAAACCGACTTAAAAAAATATATATATATCTATGTATATTTCATGATCCAATGATCGGATCTAAACCAGATTAGTATGGGACCACCTCTGAGACATTACCTTTCCGATGCAGAATTATCGAAATCGGTTGACGTCTTCCTAGGTTGTGCGGCAACATACATAAAAAAAAATCCGACAAACTGATAACCTCCTCCTTTTTTGGAAGTCGGTCAAAAAAGGATCCGCTGCCAGTGCTTTCTTGACTTGACCACTGCGACTGTCGAAGTGACGCGAGCTAAATGATCTACAAGCACTTTATCTCAAATAGCTTTTCACCACGAGTGGTGAATCAGAGAGTTTTTTTCTCAGATTTTTGTACCAGAATAACAATCCAGAACTACCGTGTAAGTCTTAAAAAAAGTAAGGTATATTGAATTCAACAGTCACTTATTTGGAAGTAGTAATTATGTCGATTAAATATTATGTAAATTTCTTACAAGACAGCTTTACACATACTAAAAAAATTTATGTGTATGTTGTTCCTTCACACATAGCAAGATGCAAGTGAAGTCTTAATGAGAATAAGAGACAAAAATGGGCCTTTGAAAGCCTAGTCGCATAAATCATATACTACACTCTAAAAAAAATGTGCAGATTTCCTAGCTAAAAGGTAGGCTACTGATTTCCTACCTTATTATTCGCGAAATTACGTGCTCGATTATTCAACGAATAGTTTGTTTAAATTTCTGCTGTGGTGTGCGTAAATTTACTACGAAAGTGTGTACTAGCTACAAAATACACATCTGATGTTTGATTTCACCCGTAGAATTGTGTAAAGTCGCTAATTTTTTAGAGTGTAATGGCAATTGACCAAAGTAGAATTCGGATGGATTATGCTTTGCCTTCGCAAATTGGGCTTAGCCATAACCGCTTTTGTTTACAAATTATCCCATTAGCAGGAAAAATAAACTGTTTGTCACGCCATGCAGCTAAAACACTCAAACGGTGAATGAAAATTGTCTGAGGTGCCGGCAAGCGTATTGTCGTAAGAGACTCTGCTCTTTTAGTAAAACAGACTTCAGAGGTCTACTCTTTATTGCGATTCAATACCCAATGCAATTCGAAAGGCGACTCAGACTAAGACAGATTGATAGTGCCAAGTATTCGAATTCGAATGACTTGATTTTTGAATCGCTATACAGAGTAGACCCGTGTGTTCAAACGTGGTCATCCTAGTCAAATGTACGTTGGAATAAATTGTCTCTTACCTCATATAAAGTGCACTAAATCAGTCACGGCGCACAGTGAATGTGGGTTAAACGTAAACCCCCAAAAGATACCAACTTTTCTAATATAAAGAACAAAAAAAAAAGATACCAGTACTTTAGAAAAAAAAATGTACATACATGGAATGCGGTACCTAGATAAAATTATTCGAAAATATCTCAAATTAAGCCTGCCGGAACTTATGGGGAGGAACTGTAACATCATAGATCAGGCTACTCTGCAAATCAAGAAAAAAGGTTAATTCCATGCTCTATTTAATATTTACATATATGCACATATGCACATATTTTTGCTTGATTAACGTTGTGAAAGGGACATATTCCCAAGTCACAATGTTTTCCTTGAAAATTTACCTTGATTTGACTGCTCTTAAATACTTAATTAGAGCACGACTAGTGAATGCTCTAATTAAGTATTTATGAAAAATACAAAATCATAAACGCAATCTTTAGCATTTACATACATACATTTTGAAAGCTATAAGTAAATTAAAGTCATAATCCCCGCGTTGTCAAAGACTTTGAAGTAGATTAATTGATGTCAAGTAAAGAACTTTTCTAACATTTTTCAACCATAAATTCAATTATTTCTTTCTAGGGTTTTTGATTAAAAAAATTTTATATTAAATTCAAATCTTAACACAAAGTATGCTTCCACTAAATTCTGTTGCTTACATGCAACAATTTATAATTTATAAGGCCAACGTTTATGCATTATTTATTTGCATATAATCTTGCCAAGCCAGGATAACCGGATGTATTGAATTTCAAGCTAATTTTGTATGCTGCTTGCATATTTCATTGTGTACAAAGGGACTTGCGTAGGCGTACATAAACTGAGTAATATTTACATATTTACTCGGCACACGTTGACATTCAATTTCCGCCAAGGAAAAACAAATTACTATCCTACAGCGATTTTGGTCAAACATAAATAGCAACAACAATAACAAGTATTCTTAGTAGATTGCAAAAAGGAAATTCACTTTGGTAGCAATTATGTTGTTGCGGTGCCACCTGCTGAGCAAAATAATATCAATAAGACATTGACATTTATTAGTAAATGTACTAGCAAAGCGAAACCAATAAAAGACGATATTCAGCGCAAGATATATAAAAACGACACAAAGTTGTAATAAGAGAGCACAACAGAAAGCAATAATGGAATATTTTGAGCGATAAAAGGGAGGATGCAGAGAAGAAGAAAATACAAACAAGGCATATGGTTCGATAACCTCCAGTTACTACAACACAGGATGTTGATGAAGATATGAGGCACAGTTACATATATTCTGGATAGTTAAAAATTTCAGTTCTTTCGCTGCATGATTAAACATAATTTGAAAATTTCGGAGATCCTTTTTTATAATTCAGACATTTGAGTATAGATACATATTACTGAAGCCACAGTAGCACAGTGGAGTAATTGCATACAAATAAGTTCAAAATTATTTTCTGCCTGGTTTTTAATGAAGATTTCAAAACCTTGATCGAAATTTCTGTGTCAGCTCTAGTTTAGAAAATATGACACATGAGCATTTTTACAACAAAACACAACATATTTATAGTTAATCTATAAATATGAGGCTTTAAGTTAAAAAAAAAACTTTCTTTTATTAGACATTCTTGCAGAAGTTGAAGGCAGAGAGCAGTTCTGAATGCTTTAACAGTAGTGTGTTCACTTATGTTATATAAATATATAAGTTTGCTGCTGCAGCGCTAATTTATCAATTTTCCTGCGCTTCAAATAACTAATTACTTCATTCTAAATGTCAATCAGAGGCGTTGGGTCGAACATATCGCAAAATGTCGTTGTTCATTAAGTACCAGTAGGATTGTATGCAGCGTCACAAATTTGCGTCAAACTATGTTCATGTATATGTTAATCTATTTAGTCTTATAATGCCACCTGCATGCGGTGGTAGTAATTTGGTTTGTGGTTATTTTCGCTTCACCAATTCATGCAACATCAAATTGCATTAAAACATCTGAAATACACTATCACCTGTCGATGATGCATTTTCATATCACTAGCACCGACAAACCTAATTTCATTGGAGTAAAATATTAGCATATACTATGTGTATATTAACACTCTTATCTGGTATATAAAAAACAGCAGTGTTGCTCTAAAAATTTTCGCCAATATTTTCAATTGCGCAGTAATCAGCTAGGCTATTAAGCAAATCAGGTTAAACACAGAAAAAATTTAGCTGACATTTTTTGTGCAGAAAATATTTAGAAGACCTGTGATATAACGGGATAAAATGTTCCATCAAAATACATCTATCTACAAATTCAGCTCAAACGCCAGAGAAAATTTAAAACTGGAAATGTTTAAAAGAGTGAATTTAGAATTAGTCCTAAAATCTTCAACAAAGGCGAAATTTAGCAGATTGGTGTGCATGGAAAATTATTTTCGTATAATTTCGCCTTAGCTATTCTTACAAACCAAATCATTAGACGTAATATCTACACTACCACTCAGCAGAATATGTTAAAAATGAAATTCAACTTTGTAAGCGGGAAGTGGTTGTCCACACTCAGCTCATTCATAAGCCAAGCAGCACGAGAAATACACCTTTCGTCAACCATAATAAGGTTAAGTATCAATAGGATATATAAAATTTCGAAATGGTATTTAAAAGTCCTTGTATCACCCTTAATACTACACCGCCCCTGCGGCTGGGGCTTATTACCTTCTCTCTACAACTAGATCTTCACCGAAATTTCCAAGATGATACTATTTGACTGGGTACTGGTTTGATGCACAGCAATGGAGCAGAACACATTTCATTTTTAGAGTATAGATGGTATGGTTCCAACTTGTGCGACCAGTTTTTGATTGCCATTCCTTAGATAGCACGCAAAAGTGATTATTTTGTATACGGTTGTGTAGATATGGTACAATTGTTAATTCTGCCAACTGTCTTGAAAAATCTTTACTGTCTTTCGAAACACGAGTTGAAAAATCTGCCAACGAGCAGGGCTTAGCATTATGATGTTTGGCTTTTAGGAATAAGTTTTTAAAAATTAAATTAAATTTAAAAATATATTTTTTTTCTTTTTAAACAACAAAAACTAATAAATAAAAAAAAAATAAATTAAAATAAGAAAAGATTAAATGGAAATAAAGCAAAAGTAAATGAAGATATTTTCAACAAATAATTTTTAAGCCAAAACCAAAACCGACTTCAACTCACATTTAAAAATTTCCTTTAAAATAAGAATTACAAAATCGGTTAACGTGGTCCAAAGTTATGCGGTAGCATAAAAAAAATATTCCGACGAATTGATAATCTTCTCCTTTCTGTGAAGTCGCTTAAAAGAAAAAACTAATTAAAATAACAAATATATTTTTCGTTTGTAAAAAATAAAATCTTATACCAAAAGGAAGATTAAATTGAAATAAACGAATAATGTTTTCCTTTTCCAAACAATAGTCTAAAAAAAAATTAAATAAGTTTCCAAAAATTAAATGAAATTTGTAATATATATAGCTACGCTGACCATCCGTCCTGTATTATACGGGACAGTCCTCTTTTTTGACCCATTGTCCTGGTAATTTATTTATTTTATACGGGACGCCAAATGTTCTGTATTTCTTTTAATGTCCTGTATTTGTCCCGTATTCGGTGTTTCGACGCCTTAACTGCTAATTAAAATGGCATGCCTATGAACGAGTTTTAAGTGATGTTGGTACATATATGATACTAATTTTAACCATAAACAGTTATTATTTTCTAATCTGAATGCCTTGTTATTCGAATCGAGGAATACATACACTGACTAAAATAGAGATTAGGACTGGACACTTTAGTAAGTTTTGTCTATTTTTCCTTAGTTTATTTAATGTTTATTGTTTATTTTATGAAAGGAAAGCTCATTACCTAACAAAAACCATATAATACCAAATTTTCAACTTTGTGCAAAAAACTATAAAAATTAATTCTGCAAGGTTTCACCAACACTTTAAACTTTTTAATTAGAATCTCTAGAAAAAAACTTGGTTTGCAGTTTTGTAACTCATTAAAATTGAATATTATAGAGTGCGAGTGCAAAATGCTGCTGATTTGCTTCTCTTTAAAAAAAAAAGGTCGAACATACTTACTTTGTATGAAAAAAATGCGTAACACTGTGAACAAAAAAAAAAAATTGCCATACATTATTGGTAAGCCTTAGCAACTTAAAATTGCACTTTATTATACTAAAATTTAACGAATTTTTTAACAAATTTTACGGCATAAAAATCTCGAGAAAATTATCCTAAAAATTTGTTATGTTACTATAACGATACTGTTTCAGGGCTAATACATCTAGGATCATTGAATAAGGCTTTAATATATGTAAGCTTTTGTGGAACAAATTTACAAACTTATTTTTTGCCCCGTATTCGGCTCTCATAAATATGGTCACCGTATATATAGCAAATATATCATTTTTTTAAAGACAATGAAATTTAATAATTAACCCTTATCAACACACAAGTATATCGCGAACACATTTTTAAGTACATTTGCGTATAAAACCCAAATTATTTGTTTTTTGAAAAAACATTTTTTCTAATCTATCACCAAAAGTTTATGTATGTAAACGTGAAGCTAACATATTTTTAGCATCGCTAGTTTAATTTGTATAGTTAAAGGCCTGCCAAATTATCACTTAGCAGTCATACGAGGTTTGGCTGGATTAGACCAACGATCATCTCTTCAATCACTTGAACTTCTCCCAAAAAGAAAGACGCGTTGTCGCATTTGTCCTTCAAAAATATCTAGCACTTGTAATCAATGTTGTAGTAAATGCAATCGCAATGTTTGCTCTGAACACTGAGTAAAAAAAATATAAAAATACAGCACTTTATATATTTAAGCATTTTGTATATTTATTGCAAGTTTGTATATATGTACATACATATATCGCCCATGAGATATGACGCACATGTGCATACACACGAATGCAGTAAGCTTACCTCTTCCAACACATTTACTCTTAAATTACACCGAACACATTACACGAGTACAGTACAGTACAGTGTGACAATAATGTAAAGAGTGGAGCCAAAGTGGCTGCCATGCACGGCGAGCAGCACTTAGGTAACGTAGTTGCTGCCAGACACACTATCCTCGTAGTCCTGTCTGTCCGCATTTAGCATTTTACAATTTAACATTTCATGTGACATGAGCCATGATCTAATGACGTTACTTATTGCGGGAAAAATTTATGTATGTTAACGAATGTGTAGGTGTGGCAAAAAATATTACGCTGCTTCATATACATACATACATACATGTGTATGATGCAAGTGTGCCGTTAGTGAGCGTAAATGGACTCGACTAAATTGCTTGCACAATTTGTAATTTATACGCTCTATTATCTGCTTGCTGAAGCTGTTGAATGCTACAAAGTGCACTGTAGCTGCCAAACTTCAGCTCGCTTTGACAAGCACTCATCTACATGCACTTACATATATGTATGTACATCTGTACACATACATACATATGTATGTAGGTACATACATACGTACAGACAAAGTTTAAGTATTATGAAGGTAGTCGCTTGCCGCACTTATCGCTCGTTCACTTACACCGATGCTCTAACTGAAAGACTGGCAAGACTGTCGTCGTCTACACTTGACATCACTGCGCTTTTGTTGTTGCTTTTATTGCCACTTTTATTACATCTTACAATACTCAGTTATGTGTGCTCCTTCTTCTCCTCCGCATCCTTATTAGGTATACCTTCCATTTTGCTGCATTTTTCTCGACAAATGCTGCCACTCCTTCAACTCATTTCACTGCTGTCCATTTTTGTTGCATTCATTTTGCCCTAACGCGCACATACACTTAAACACTCCCCAAGTAAAAGTGCTCGCTCACACGTACATACATACGCGGACTTACCTCTTTTATGCGTCTTTCATGTGCGCTTGCATCGCATGACATGTTAGCATACATTTATTTGACATTTTCTAAGGCTGTCCATCACTCGAGCCTGCATTCTAATGTTTTTACTCGTATACATATGTATGTATGTCATATGCATGCTATATTTTAGATAAGTGCCCCGTAATGGGCAATTAGTGGATGTTACCGTCTCGCCTAAACACTTCAACACACTTGCATATCTTACGTACATATTTTCATATCTTCCCAATGCAAACACACTTATCGACAGAGAAAGGGGAAGTGTATGCGATTTTTTAACTGGTAGGTGTATAAATTTTCTGCCGTCACTTTCTGTGAAGCTTTGCAAATATTTTTATACTTGTCAACAGCTAATGGACTGACTGACGGACGGTTGGTATGACTGACAGGAACTAGTTAATTGAGAGATATATTACGCTGCATACAAATAGCGAGAGGTAAGTTTAAATTTCTACGATTTGGGATTTTTGTACAACATTATTACATACGGTCTAATGGACAAGTCAATGGGCATTATGAATAAAAAATAAGCAATTGCTTTTTTTGTTATTAATTGTTTATCGATTTTGTTATGGAAATTTTTATCGAAATTTTTATCGATGTTGTTGTCGATAATATATCGATTTTGTTATCGATAATATACCGATTTTGTTATCGATGTTTTTATCGAATTTATTATCGATATTTTTATCGAATTTATTATCGATATTGATTTTGTTATCAATTGTGTATCAATTGTGTTACCGATTATTTATCAGTTTCGTTATCGACATTTTTGTCGAAATTTTTATCGATTTTCTAACAGAAGTTTCACTTCTCCAGTGTGGCCCTGGCGCACTTACTTTTTTTCAAAGCACGTAAATATCGGATATTGAAATTGTTTGCCACGTCGAAATGTTGAATTTATTAGCAAACTCCATAAAAGCGTATATTTATCATCAAATTCGCACTTTCTGCAAATGCTTTGAAAACAATTCGCACTGCTTTTATTATCTATTTAGCAGCCATTTCATATTTTTAATAAGCAAACTAACTAAAAAAAGCAAAATAAATAAATAAAAAACATTTTTACACACATTTTACTCCATTTAATACCAATTTCAGCAAAAGCTAAGCTCAAAGGATTAAGTTGTCAGCAACAAATTTTTTTTTGCAAAATGTGTCACACTCGCATGAACTTACCCAAATTTTCAACTTGACACGGCAGTAGCAGTGTGTCGCCCACCACGGCGCGATATGTATGGCCGCGCGAGAGAAAACGCGGCTGCGGTCCCGACATGGATGACGTCTGTGAAGTGCTCATTGGGCGTGTGTTGGTGCCTGAAATGTAAAAAAAAACAAACGAAAAATTTGTGAAATTTTAATTATGAATAGAAATTTAGTAGAGTTTTAAAACTTTAATTATTTGTTTTTATTTTGTTAATAACATTTCAGCAGGACAAAGTTTTATTTATCAAGTTGGTGCTGAAATGTTCACTATTTTGTGGTTTGTCTATTAAATTGCAACTGCTAAGCTGGGAGTTAATACAAAAATTACAAAAAAAAAAATACAAAAAAAAAATAGTTGAACATTAAATTTATATTTATTTACTAATTTTTTATGTTGGCTTAGCTCGCAGGTTTTGGAAAATCCCCCGAATTTCGGCTAGCTGTTTTCCACGTGTTTGCGTGTTTTATGCGCGAAAACATTTTCAGTTTCTGTTGTTCGTAGATATTTTTTTTTAAATTTTTTTTTTTCAAATGTCCCCGATGCAATTGCTTTGTGTACGGATTGTATTCAGAGCACGTGTGTGCCATAAAAATCAAATTATTTACAGCTCGCGAAGCACACCTAGCAAATGTTCCTTTATTTTCGTGTTGTTGGTGCAGTTTTTGTTTTTTTTTGCTGCTATTTCAGCTGCTGCTGCTCTTGTTGTAGTATACAGTTATTTCTGCGAATTAGCCAATAACCTTTTTCCATCATGGCCACAACAACGGAAACAGACGCCGGCAATGAACTGGCAGCAGCAATAACATGCAGAGTTGCATCCAAAAATAAGAAGTCCAAAAAAATTCATATTTACACGTTAGAAATGTGCAATAAACCAGTTTCATACGCTCCGTTTGCCAAATTTTCAGGCGGAAACGGATGTGTGTAAAGTTTTTGAAAGCGAACTTCGTCTGTTTATGGCAGAGTCTTTTTTTTGGTGTAAACAATTTTCTGTAATATTAGGTTTTATTAAATGCTTATATGGAATATTCGGATATTATTACAGAGTTAAAAAATACAATTTTAATATATTGCTTTAATAATAAAGAACACAAATTAAAAAATTTTCAGAAAACGAAAAAATATTTATTTATGCCGCTTGTGCGCACAAAAACGCTATTTGCCGTCATTTAATTGAACTTACTTCTTGATTCATTTATGCAAAATTATTGGATTGATTTGAAATTTGTTACTTGATTAAGAATGTATCCATAGGTTAGGTGGCCGGCAGTCCTAAGTGGACTCAGTTGGACTCAGGGTCCCTTGTGATACTCCTGTGAACGACTTGAGTTTAGCAAAAAAGTAATAAGTAGTAATAAGTTTCCAACGTTCGTCGCTTCGAGGTCATCTAGCTGTCAGTCTAGCTGCGTGTAATCCAATCAGACAATGTCCGGTGAGAACTCCAGTCAATATGCGTACGATCTTCCTCCTTAAGATTAAGTAGGGAGTTGGTAATTTGGACGTATATGAGAGTTTTCTTAGTCGGTTCAATTTGCCATCTCTCACTGAAAATTTCTACGAGTTTTTATATCTGTATCGAGCTCATCAGCCTTGCAATTTCCCGGAATGTCGCAATGGTCAGGTACCCAGAAAATATGTGTGCTAATGTCTCAGCCATCTCGTGGGGAGGTCAGCGGCTTGAGCCACTACTTTGAAGACAGCGACATCTTTACCAAAGATTTAATAGCCGCCTGCCTGTCGGTATAAGGACTAGGAATCGTATTACACTGTACCAGTGATGAGGCCTTTGAAATAGCTAATTCTGACTGAAAAATGCTTAGTCTAAGATCCGACAAAGGCACGACCTTCCCCCATCTGTTTAATGGATAAAATATTTTTTCTATGAAATCTAACAAGTCAACAAATATTTTACGAATGGGCTGGCTAAAAAATCCTGACCAGGATACATTTAATTAAATATTCAAAAATTACTATTATTTTTTATGTTTTTGTACTCATTGTTTTAATGAACAAACTATATACAAATCGAAAGTATTTAGCCAAAAACAAATATCAGGGCAGAGCGTTCAAAGCTGCAATGCAGGGCAGTGCTTATGTATCTATCGTGAATGATTCTTCTTCAACATCGCGTTAATTGACATCCACACACGTGTAAGTAGAATAGAAGGAAATACATTGTTTCGGATCAGTATCTTTCTGCGGTTAAGATACGTATAAAAGTCAGTGCAGCATAGGAAGTACCCCGATTTCAGCGAGACTCAACAATCAACTGCTACTCCAGGAATTTCACGCCAGCACAGAGCAAATAGGAGGCGCTTATTGAGCCACACTGACACCACGTGAAACGCGACTTATGCAAGATTGATATAAAGAGTTGAACAGGGGAAACGAGTCGAATTGTGCCCGGAGACGCCGAAATGCGCAAGATGCCAACCGGGTAGAAAACACTAGGAAATACAATGAGAAAAGTTAATTATGTGACTTTTAACCCTTTGTCTACCGCGGAGACTACTAGCATTACCAACCATTCGGGGTCAATGGACCCCTATGAAAATAATAATGTGAGTCCAACGGACCCGGGGTGGTAGTTTCCACAAGATTTAAAATAGAAATACGAATTGTTAAAAAAAAATAAATAACGAGATCAAAGAAGTTATTGTACATGAAAATAAGCAAAGTAACGGAGTAACGGAAATTTCATTCGGGGCCATTTGACTCGCCGGTAAACAAAGAATTAATCACTAGAAGTCATCGAAGATGGCACCGAGGTTCCTTAAATTAGTGTTTACGATATTTTACGACTCGTATTTGGCACCTTTGATTAAATATTATAAATTACATTTTTTTTTTAATTTTAAATTTTTAGTGGATATTCTACAACAGAAACATACTTGAATATACTCAAGCATACAGTCTTTAACTTTAATCTTCATCTTTTTCCTTTTAGTTCTATTTTACTAATGGAAAACCAGTCAGTTTTTAAACAAAAAAAAAAGCAAGTAAGGACAGTGCTGACTTCAGCTGTGCCGAAGGCTTCATACCTTCCATGAGCATCAGAAAATTTTACTTCAACCGATTACTGCATTTTAAGTTAGTTGTTTGGGGGCAAAAAAAATACTTTTTGCTTCGCTGGAGCAGTTATATATGTAAAAAAACTCATATCTGAACAATCAGTGGTATGGAAAATATAACTTATAAAGCACTGATCTTGACGGGTTTCTCAGTAGATTTTGTTTGAGTATTTAGAAAATAGCTTACGAGTTTTAAAGTAAAACCTCAAATCTTAAAAATGAGATGTATGGAAGTTACAGGTGAGCCGATCTTGGTTATTTCCACTGTTCCAACATTTCCGGTTCCTACAAATGATTAGTAAATTAGAAAAACACACCCGCTTACCAAATTACAGTCGGTTTTCTGGAAAACAGGGCGGGCAATTGGAAATACATTTCGTGGTCTATCTCTCCTTATTCTGGTATCGGACCAAAGTAATAATACCATTTCATGTTCATGAAAGGTATACAAATTGCGCCTACTCAACTACGTGTCCATCCAAATCGGTCTATGTAAAAGAAGTGGTTCGCAGTCATCATTGACATTCATACGCCTGGCTAATTTCCTTATGAAAACAAAGAAGCAATGAAATGAACCGGAAGGGAAAAGTAGAAATATTATTGAAAGGCATACGAAAAGAAAAGAGAGTATCAAATTCATGTAGATACGAACATGCAAACAATAGACTAACGCAGGTCTGAGTTTGATGGCTCCTATGCCTGCGGACACTCAAAGGATGAAGAATATATATTTCCAAATAGAAAATCTGCTCTTACTTTACATAGTCGATTTGCATAGCACTAAAGACTAGTATATATTTGGAATGTACAGGAAGAATATGTCCTTTTTTGTCTGCTGTATGCTGAATTGTTGGTGTGTCAATGCAAACGCATTTATGGCTGCATGGAGAATTCATAGACCAACTGAAGAAAATGAAGATTTGAGTATACTGGAAGTCGATAGATGGAACAATGTGGCACAGACTCAAGCTGCCTTCAATGAAGAAAAAATTATCGGCACTCACAATCAGGACCCCAATACATATGTACATACTTACATACGCGTACGTGCATGCCCTCAAAGCAACAGTCTGCCAATGTACTAACTGTGCGTTTATGTGCGCACACAAAGCGTAGCGAATGAATGAGCGACATTTTTATGCTAATTGAAAGCAATTCGTATGGAAACAAATTGCCATCGATATGGCCATTCGCACACTAACACAGTCACACGTACATATGTATATACATACGAGCACTACAAACACACACTTCTGATCACAGAGCAAGTGACAAGTGTGTCCTTGTTGTGAAGTGGCTGTGGTCGTGCATAAGTTTGCTAGATTACGAGTAAATATTTAGTAGCAGCCATAGCCAAGGGAAACGGAAGTAGGTGTACGAGTATACGAGAGCAGTCTGAGCGCTAAGCCATGAAGTGGTTATGCGATAATAATCAGTTTCTTTTTCAACGCTAAAACGACGCATTTGTAATAGTTGTGGAGCGTGGTTGCGTCGATCTATGTAGACACTTATGTGGGTTTGGCGAATGGTATTGGAAAGGGACATGGTAATAGAAGATAATCAAATCGCATACGAATTACCGAGATTTGTATTGAACTTGGTTGTGTCATAAAGGACATGTGCAGGTCAGTAAAAAGACACAGTTCATACACGTAAGTACATACATAAATATATGTATGCGAACTTGTTAGTAAACATATTAACGTGCATGTAAATGCTCATTAGATATGCAAAATAGAGCGCTTCGAACGTGCTGGCACAGCTGACATTTAAACGTAGTCAATTTACATTTAGTTAATATATTTCTATAGTTAGTATAGATATCTAATAGCTAAAGAGTTGACCATCATCAAATACATACAAGCCGCTTACAAATGCAAATTACGAAAGTTTTGAGCTTGTACGCGTCTAGCATTTTTTAAGAAGTAGATATGTATCTATTTAGAGCCACAAGATGTTAAAAATAAAAAAAAAATTTAAAAACTAAGAAATTGATTAAAACCAGAAAAGTTTGTAATTAAAATCCAACCAGGAACAGCAGCAAAGGGAGATGGCGAGATGAAGCCACCAAAGAAATTTTTATTAAGCTATAAAGAAGAACCATCATCTGAAAATATTGTTAATTTTCTAATGTAGAGTCATGAAACACAAACACTCTCAGAAAAGCCTTGATAATTTTAACAAGTTTCATATTCTATATGGTCGAACCTCCTCCTGACGAAATACCTGATGGTAGTACCGGACTAGGAGATTTAGTTCAGGCTAAAGTTCCACACTGGCGGAGCACACAGACTTTCGAACATTCCTCCGGGTAAAAAGGTAGTTTTATATAAATACGTATTGACTAGTTACAAGCATCTTTTCTTCTAGGATCCTGATCTTAAGAATGTATCTTTTTAAGCCTTATTGTGAAGGACGTCAACTTGATTTTTGTAAAGATGGCTATTGACGGGTTAAGATATTTATAAAAATATTAATCAGTAAATTTTATTAGAGGTCTGCGTAAATAAAAAAAATCCGCTTATTAACCGTAACTCCGGTATGGAGTTTTATTTAAACTACGAAATTCGACCATTCTTCTATTTTTTTAAAGCTCCCGAGTGTATTTTAACTAATTGATTTATTGTAATTACCTAACAACGTGCAAGGGGTGCTAGCTCTTGCTGATGAACTACAAACATGCTGCGATTTTTATTTAATTTTAAATGACTTATTTAATGGCAAAAAGTTTCTCTATAAACAATCTTTTCTGTAATACCTCCCTAATAACATTGTAGGGAAAATCTCAGTTTTTTAATTTACATAAAAAAAAACGCCGAGAGACATGAACTTAATTTTGGATCGTAGATTTTAGATCTGTATACCGTTTCCCCAGATCAGGTAAATTTCCCAAGAAATTTTCACTTTTATAAAAAAAAAATGTAAATTTTTAACAAGGAAAAAATTAAAAAAGTAACACATCTTATGCAAGTATTTTGTTCTACTCTTGAAGCCTTGAAGTATGTTAAAATATAATTTGTCTACAGCTAAAAGTCGTGGATGTTCTTCCTTTTTTTGTTATAGGTATGTTTCTGTAATCATTTTCAACATACATACATATATACATTTATTGCATTGTACTAAAACATATACCAACATGCATACATACATATGTATATTACGTATTAAAATTCGACAAAATATGCTAATGGAAACAAATGCTTTATATAGAACGCCTTAAAGTGAAAACTTCCCAGCCGAACGGCGAATCTAAAAAAAAAGTATAAAATAATAAGTATCTTCATAAAACAGAAAAATTGAAGTGGACGGTGGAATAAGATTCTCTTCAAAATAAATTAAATTGCTGCTGTGAAAACATCAGCGCAAACATAAAAAGTGCTTTAGTGAAAGAGAGAAAAAACATTGCACATGGAATGGGTAGGTAATGTGATTTTATCTAAGTAAATTAAAGTAAAAACAAAAGTAAGTATTTGACAGGCGGCTTTGCTTCTGAGAATATAAACGCTTGCAAGCATTGTTCAAAATCAAATAACTTGACCAGATTCTACTTTCACAAACTTTTTGATGTGGGTAGCAAAGGAAGTGAAGAATTTTTAAAAGGATTCATTTTGACGTTGTGGAAAATAAAGTATGCATATAATATTACTACGCCTTCTAGAAAAAAAATTGCTGCTTTCCCAAAGCGAATCATAAAATTTGGTTAATTTTACCAAGTCAAGATATTACGTGGCATTGCCAGTCCAGGCACTACGAGTAATATCCATTGTTGAGAGAACCAGTTCAGCGCCAGAAGATTTAGTTTGTGATACTGTGGTTTCCCCAGATTCTAAGACGTGAAAAAATTTTAAAGAAAATATATTTAGCGTGGGAATAGATTATCTGTATAAGGGATTTCCATGCCAGAACTTCTTATGGCACCGCCGAGAAAATCTTAGATACAGAAATCTAGCCAGGCTCTAGACGGAATCAAAGCGAGAAAATTTCCGAGCTGGCACTTATATACTTAATAACTATGGGTTCACTAAATATTGTCTGAGATGGAGATAATTCCGATAAAATTCCGAAATAGCCTCGAAAAGCACAGAAAATCCGGAAATAGGCCTGTAATCCCGAAATATCCCGAAAAGTCCCAAAATGTACCGAAAATTATGACACGATAAATCCCGAAAAAATGCAAAAAATAAAAGAAGTAAAAAAAAAATGTCCGAAGATTCTTAAAACCCGAAAAGTCGTAAAATCACAAAAAAAATTCCGAAAAGTCCTGAAAGAATCCGCAAAAAATTCGAAAGATGACGAAAGTTTTGAAGTAGTTCATTATATTTGTTGTCGATTTTTCTCTTTTCCTGATCCATTAATTACGTGGAAGAACTGATAGTTTGGTACTTTGTTTTCAGAACCTCAAATGCTTTAGTATTTAGTATCGAACTTGTTCTAAGAATTTCATATACTAAATATCCCATATACAAGGCTTTAAGTATCTTATCTTATTACCAGGGAACGTATCTTTAAGACGTAGAAACCTATAAAAAGGCAAAATAAAATAACGAAATAGGCTAGAAAAGGGGAAATAAAATGGCCAAATAGGCATAAAAAGGCACTAGAAATCGCGAAAAAGGCAAAAGAAGGCACTAAAAAAATACAAAAACCGAAATATAATAAAAAACAAGTAAGAAAGTCTAAGTTCGGGCGGAGCCGAACATTAAATACCCGGCGCAAGTATTAAATATAGGTTTTCCACCTTTCCGAAAGCTACCGCTACATGATAAGCCGGGGTGCGAAATATTGCAGTTTCAAGCATTTCTGAAATTTACCGTTATATAAAAAGCTGCCGTAATTTTAGTCCGATTTCAATAATTTTCAACGTTTTGCTTTTAAGTGGCAAGCACAATAACCACACCGAGTTTGGTACAAATTGGTAGAACGGTTACCGATATACATATATGTGATCACAAGTGGGCGGTGCTACGCCCATTTTCCAAAATTTTGTCATAAACGTATTTCTTGGTAAAGAATTGTTGCAATCATCAATTTTGAATAAATTTGCTTCAATATTTACTGATTTATCGAAGATTTTGTATTTCTCGAAATTACCGTTATATGGGATGTGGGCGTGGTTATTGTCCGATTTTAGAAATTTTCGGCAAGTTGGTATGCTGTACCAGGACCAACAACTGTGCCAAGTTTGGAAGAAATTGGTGTAGCGGTTACCAAGATATACACATGTAACCATAAGTGGGCGTGGCTACGCCCATTTGCCAAAATTTTGTAATATTCTTATTTTTCGTCTAAAACTCATTGCAAATATCAATTTTTAGTGAATTATCTTCAGTAGTTACTAAAATATCGCAGTTTTCGTTTTTCTGAAAATTACCGTTATATGGGAGGTAGGCGTGGTTATTGTCCGATTTTTAAAATTTTCAGCCATTTAGTATGCTGCACTAAGGCCAACAACTGTGCCAAGTTTGGAAGAAATTGGTGCAGCGGTTACCAAGACATACACATGTAACAATAAGTGGGCGTGGCTACGCCCATTTTCCAAAAATTTTTAATATTCATGTTTTCCGTCTGAAACTCATTGTAAGTATCAATTTTGAGTGGATTATCTTCAGTAGTTACTAAAATATCGCAGTTTTCGTATTTCTTAAAATTACCGTTATATGGGAGGTAGGCGTGGTTATTATCCGATTTCGCCCATTTTCAATACCATCCGTCCCACGCCCAAAAGAAGTTCACGTACCAAGTTTCGTTAAGATATCTCAATTTTTACTCGAGTTATCGTGTGCACAGACGGACGGACGGACGGACGGACGGACGGACGGACGGACGGACGGACGGACAGACAGTCACCGCTTAATCGATTTCTCTGTTCATTCTGATCATTTATGTATACATTTGTCTATATCTATCTCGATTCGTTTTGCCTGTTACAAACAACCGTTATGTGAACAAAGTTATAATACCCTTGTGCACAAGTGCGCTCGGGTATAAATACAGTTATTTTAGAAATGTTTATTTAACAAGTAAAAAGAGAAAAACTATAAACTAGTTTCATTATATGAAACATTTGTACTTTTAATTTTTGACTATTTTATCCCTTCGAGATTTTAACTCATAAAGCTTTAATTTAGATTTTAGCGAAGGAAAGACTTGAATGTACTAAACGTGCGCTCGACGTAACCTGATACAAGTGGCCAAGTACCAACTTAAATGTGGAACGCTTAAAGCTTTCATAATATATATATGGAATAAGAGATTTTCCGTGCCCTTCACAATTAAAGTTAGAAATGGCAAAAAACGTAAATATCTTAAAAAAGGCAAGATCAAATGTGTAAATATGGATTCAGGGAAAGCTAAGTCGTGGAATCGAATATACTCTATCTCTTAAGCAGAAAAAGAGGCATTTTCCATAAAAATCCGTTTCCTGCTTATTATTTACATTAAACGAGCAATTCTTGTATATACATCTATATATGTACGTATATATTCTTAGGGTTCTCGGAAACGGCTCTAACGATTGTTTTGCGTTTTAAGATTATCAGAATTGGTTTATCTGAATTGGTTTTATTCGAAATTAGTTACAAATTAATTAAAACCTCATAATATGGGTATCAAATGAAAGGTGTTTTAAAAATTCCTTATTCAAAAATGTTTTAAGTAGGGTTGCCATCTATTTAAATCGCATATTTATTTACTTTTTGTTTAGAAAAAAAGGTAAAATATTACTATTCATGGACGCAAAGAGAAGGTTCTTTAACAATATTTTACCTATATACAAGATATTATCCCTTAGGAATTTGTTTAAGGTTGCCACTTATTTTCGATTCTAAACAATTTATTTAAAACATCGGAATGTGGATATCAACTGAAAGGTTTTGTTGGGAACTATTTTCGATCAGTGTTGCCACGCTTCTATGTAATACAAATTTTTATTTTGTTAATTTCAATAAGCATTTTTTTTTGTATGTATACACAGTAAAATACGCTCTAGACATGTACAATTCATTATAGCGTATTTCAAAATGGGGTTGCCACCTTAATTTTAAAGTAAGAAATTTACTTAATAGATATCGTAATCCAATTTTTTATTTTTTTTTTTCAAAATGTTTTTTTTTTAAAGCTATCCAAATGACCAATATTTAATGTACAAAACTTGAAAACTTTAAAAAGTATATGCATTCCAAGCCAAGCTCGGTCAATCTGGTACAACGGGTTCGTAAGTATCGTTTTGTTGTATGTCGTAATATTTTAATTTTTTAATAAATATTTGGAGAACCTGGAACTACAAGCTATTATTTTTAAACTTTGTAAAAAATCATAGTATGGCTTTTAGGGTACCTTTCGAACCTCCTAAATATATATATATATTTTTAGCTATTTACGACTTTCAACACTTACGAAACTTACGATAGTGTTTTGAATGCCCCATATGTCTTTCACTAATGTGCATTTATCACACTAAAAAATTAAGCAAACTAAAATAAACTTTGAAAATAAGTGTCTAGATATTTGTGCACTTAAGCCCTTCTGCAGCTATAAATACATACTAAATATAAAGCTTTCAGTGTAGCACACTTTAAATTGTGTAAAAATAATTTTTAAGCCAAACTTAATCTAAAAAGCATATCAACCACAATAACAAAGTGCTTAATTTCCGCCATTGTTTACACTACTTTCGCAGCAGCATGTGGTGCTATCCTCACTACTTTTTACACCTTCACACTTTCACTTGCTGCTGCAGCTGTTGTTACGTGCGGGCGATGGTATTAATTTACGTATACACTACCATATGCACACAACAAATGCACAAAATTTGTATGTGTGCAAGTTGCATTGCAGAAAACCATTAACTGTGGCTGCACAGCTGGCTGCATTCATCACTTTCACTTGCAAAATTTTCTCATATCCGCTCGATAAACAAAAGTTGCCAAGACGTTGGAGGAAAGTTGCGAAAGTACCTACAACTCATGGTAAATAGTGGTGAATTGTTTTAGTATTCCACACCATAGCTCAAGGCTACTGGAAAGCACTTTCTTACTCTTGGCACTGTGTTGCGATTGCATTTAGCTAAATATGAAGCGTTCCTATGTACTCCATTTAATATTAACAAGTTGAAAGAAGTTTCTTTAAATTCCCGGAGGACTTAAAAATACACTTAGTTTCAGCAACGCTGATGCATGAACAGTTTTGCAACTTGATTTCTTGACTTTCATGCATATATTGTGTGTTTATATTTTTTTCTTGGAAAATTTGTTAATTTCCTTCTGTTGCATCTATGCATGCTTTTCTAAATACGGAAATATTCACTCACTACCTCGCCTGCTTCTCTAAAGCTGTTTTCTTTTCTTGCGCCAATTTATTTACATAGTCGACTCGGAATTTATTATATCATTTTTTAGGGAGCTTGTTTGGCCCATTGAACTCTTCAGCTTATTTTCCTCTTTTACTTTTACCAAGTTTTTCATAATACATTTCGTGTATCTTTTCTATCTTAGCATTTGTTGAACATTTTAAAAATGCACCGGCGAGTGCAATATCGCAATATTTCAAGACACAAACAATCCTGAATATGATTGGGTTTACGCAAAAAAGAAAATTTAAAAGCATCAACCTTCCAGTGATTGGAGGCGCAAAGCTAAGTTTTTCCGTGAAAGTGCAGTATCTAGGGTTACTCTATATAACGAAGCTGACCTGGAAATCTCACGTCGAGATGTAGGTAATTCGAGTGCTGAAAGTTTTCGGACAATGTCGGAGAGCTTTCCCTAAGGCCTGGGATCTGAAACCGGCATTCTGAATATAAATGTGTACATAGATAGTTTGAGTCAGACGAATTGTCATGTTCTCTGCGGCGGTATGGAGGCGCACTTCTTTGATCTGTGGCACGACGGTCGCTGTTCCGCGCACAGAGAGTTGTTTAGAAGGTTGTCAGAGCAGTATCCTTGTTCTTGGCACCTTATTTATGATGCCCTGATATGTGGAGCCTCCTTTGGAAGAGAGTAAAAGAAATACGGCGTTAGGTTTCCTGCAAGGGAGCAACGGAGAGTTCCATAAATTCTCGGTGAAAACTTTTTATACGGATGGTTCAAACCGAAAATGGTACTGGAACTGGATGGCATCTGGACAGTAACTTCAGATGCTTTAATGCTTTGGGTACAATGGCTATGGACTTTCAATCGGAAGTCTTTGAAGTCTTTTATGTCCCCGCTAAACTACTCTAAAGGTCTTGGAACCGCTCGTACCTGTTCTCTGTTACAAGGTGAAATGAGATTGAACTATTGTGGGTGTTATGCTACTTCGGTGTTCAAAGCAACGGACGAATTTTCCGTACTGCGGTTCTCTGGAGCATAAAATTGGACCAGAGTAAATTTTAGGACCAAGCATACTAGGAAGTTTCGAGTATATCAATGATCTCATAAATAAAACTCATTAGAGCCGTTGGTGTAGTATTTACACCTGCAAAACAACCAAGTGTTTCCTAAAATGGCCTGACAGGGTGGTAGCAAAATTCCTTCTGAGACAAAGAAGAATTTGCCTACGAGCCGATAGAACTAATACGGGGCACTATCCATACGGATGGCATATGGCCACCATAGGCATCATCGACGATCCATTTTGTACATCCTGTGTGGAGGATTGGGACCTTCGCCAGTTTTAGATGGTAAATTTTGGGGTCGCATGCATTAAGAATGGAATATATATATATGTTTACTCTGTTCCTCTACAAACCGCTAAGATTCATAAAGGAGTCTGGTACGTTTGTTGAGGTGCAATGAATTCCTAACCCACCTACATATATGTATATCCCTTTCCTCTAAATCCTGTTTCTACACCTAAAGTACAATGGACAATATTGTTTTAGTGCTTGATTTTTCCGGCCACCCACAATTGCATTCCATGCGCTTACATATATATATTTACTGAATAAGTGGATGGAAAAAAATCTGTCATACTAGTTGCACTTATTTTTGTTGTCAGTGTTTCACATGTATTTTATATGGATATTATCTATATATATTTTGGAGGTACATATACACGTGATGTACATAGAAAGCAGCGTTAAGTTCATCATACGCCCCGTACAACCGACAACTTCGCTGAAATGTTCATCATACGACCTGAATGGCGAATGATGGCACCATTAAGGACTACACGCGTACATAAGTAAGCAAAATCTTATTGATTTGTTAGCTTTAAAGGTTTTCCTCAAACCTACGAAACTTCAGCTTGCTTCTGAAACTGATATTATTTCTTGAATTTTGGTCTTTAGAGAAATATATGTATGTATGTATATCCAAAAAAGTTACACGACAGTAAGAGTATCCTCATCGAACATTGTTTTACGCCTTTGGAGAAAGCTAACAGGATGAGTAGTAGGAGGTTTCGGCAGTATATTAATAACTTATTCCAAATTCGGTCAAAAAAAGAAATACCAAGACATACGCTTCCACATCTGTACATAAGTATGTATCCTCCATGGCGAGCAACAGCACTTGAGCGTGTGCCTTCACTTGGAAGCACTTCCTTCAGTTCATTTCTTTGACGAAAGTTACCGATCGCGGTCTCCACAAAACTCATAAAATCTTTTCTTCTGGCCGTGCAAGCAGCCAACATAAGTTTCTGCATTCAAAATTTCTCAAGTTTACATCTAGATACTCTGATGAACGCCAAGTTAGACCAGCGTATATTGCAAACTAGCATTTACCATATTTTTACCTTCTCAACGACGAGTGCACATTTATCAGAAACTACTTTCAGATGCAGCTGCTGTTGGCACAACTGACGAAAGTCGCTCAAATGTGAAACTATTCGCTTGGTTTGTGCAAACCAATACCCAATTTATCTTCAAAACTTCGGGTTTGAGTGAATATTTCTTCAGTGCGGGAGTGACAGACAGTTGAAATGTAGCTACATACATACATACCTACTTTGCTATGAACGTTTGCCCACACATACATATGTGTATGTTTGTAAGCATGGAACTTGTGTTTTGCTCAAGTGTTGATTGAATGTGTCTGCGTTTTGTGCAACTCTCCACAAAAATAGTTTTCACACCGAAAATGCAAATAGATTTTTCTTTCATTCAAATAGCTGACTACTTGCAGTGAATGTTTTTCTGTTCAACTATGTACCTTTGATTGTATGTTTTTTGCATTTACAAATACATACATACATACATATATCGTGTTTAACAAGAATACCGAGCATGCAAATGTATTTGCAGAAAAATTTCCGCACACCTATACTATGTAAATAGATCTAAGCAGAGAGCTTCTGCGAATAAGCTTTTGCTATAAGCAATTTCCTCCTGCTGCTGCGGCTGCTGTTGCCAACTTCAATCTCCTCACTGCTTTCGAAACTGCATATATATATGGGTCATTCCATACAATATTTACACCTCAATATTTTTTTGGGGTGAAATATATTTTTTTACATTCCTTATCGAAAAAATAAGACACCTATTTTTTTATTTCGTCAAGATATTCGAAAATCTCGAAAAAAAATTCTCGAATTTTTGAACTCACGGAGAAGTAAATTTTCTTAATTGTTTTCAGTTAACAAACTGTTTGTCGGAAAAAATCAGTAAAGGTTCCAAAATGTGCGTAATTACCCCGGCTTTCCATGAGAGTGTGATGTAGATTAATTAAAAAAAAAAATAAAATTTTGCATTAAAAAACCGCATTTTTTATTTTTTTATTTTTTTCCCAAAAAATACGGAGGTATAAATTTTGTATGGAATGACCCATATGCAAGTATATACAGCACTGTTGAGCTCTCGATTCTTATTTTGCTCATTTTTTTTTTCAATATCTATCTGTTGCTCTTCAGCGCGCATAGCTTGCACTTCCCCCTTCAGCCGTTGACATATATTTGGCTTATGTCGCCTGTCAGTGTTGCCTGTCGATAGACAATCTATTCATCTGTAACCCTCAACGGATTTGCCAAAATACCAAAATATTCCAATTGCACATGCACTTACGCTTCTAAGCGACTATCTTTCACCCCCTACTACTGGCTTTTACTTTTTCCTTATTAAATGTATCTGTATGCATACGCTTGTTTCTTTCTATACATTCATATATGTATGTATGTTATGTGCTTCCATCCATCTGCTGCTCAGGTGCCAAAAATGCTCATACTCATCTGTTTTTGTGTGAATTTGCGTTTAGCTTCCAAGTGCTGCACTTTATTGGTTGTATATGTATGTATGCACTTGCTTTTCGCCTGCTGCATTTTCACACCAACGCATTCTTATGCACATATCATTTGCATATCATTATTTGCACACTAAATCTCTGCGCGCCACTTTGCTGCACATCAACACGAGCAACAACATCAATATATATGCAAATTCATTTACGATATAAACCTTGTAGGAATATTCAGGAACTTTCATACATTTTCAAGCGTCAAAGTCAATGTTAAGACACATTTTAAAAATTTGCAATATTTTTTCACTCCCTGGATATCTCTCTCTCTCTCGTTCTGACTAGCCTGCTTTGAAAGCATTTTCCAAATTAAAAGTGTCGGACATTAAAAGAAGTTGTAGGGTTCTAGCAAAAAAAAAACTGTGGGGGAGCACAAATAGAATATTTGGTCAAAATTTTGGGAACGAGGAACGAGGAAAAAAAAAAGTATTTCATTGACTCACCCGTCAGCTCTTGATATATATTTTTTGATATACATCTTAAGGCATATAAACAAAAGTGCCGATTGACATCCAATGTACGCGGGGCGGGCATATATGTGAATGTATTTAGTACATCGAAACATAAACTTGGTTCAAGCTGGATATATAATATTCTACTCTGAAAGTTTAACTATAGCCACCACAATTTTCTCCTAACCAAATATTTGTGGCATCCCTATCGGGTTCCTTTGCGCTTAATTCCTTGCATATGCATGCACTCGCGTCTGAGTACCTCTTGTGTGCAAATTTTAGCCAAACTCCTTTGCCTTGCACTTGGCTGCCTGGTGGTTGTTTTGGTTATTTGACTGGTGTTAGTTTTTTTCTCATTTAAGGCGAAAACTGTGCATAGCTGAGCGAACTGAATTAATGCGCATAGCACCACATCCACTTTACTGATAGTCTTTTGTTTTGGTTATTCTATTTTCTGTTACAACGCTTTCGGTCACATTGCCAGCAAGAGCTTCGAAAAAGTAGATTGTCTTAAATAGTCTGTACATGGTAGTAGTGCAGTGCTGAGTAGATGGCTATCTAAAAATCACAAAATGCTTAAATATACTTGAATACATACAAACAAGTTTTAAGGTGAATTGGTGTGCGTGCGATAATGCTGTGATAATTGTGTACCAAAAAGGTTGGATGTCCTATAACCACACAAGAACCTATAGATTGCGCAATAAGAACCAAGTGTTACAGTATCTTTAGGAATGGATGACTTCTCGAAAAGATTCTAAAATTTACAGGAACTCAACTGATTTGGATTCCGTTAATATAATTTTTAAACATGTTTACCTTCTAATCTTGAATACTTATCTGGGTGACTATTGGAAAAAGATATGATTAAAGAGTAATTTTATTTTTCAAAAGATGCAACTTTTAGAGATACTTTCAAATCGATCCAGCTCAAGTAAAACTTAATATTTTTTCCAAAATTTTTGGGTGGAAATCTCAAAATATAACGGATCCTTCGACAGAAATTCCGATCGACAAAATTACAGATTTTTTATGGGGAGTGATGCTCCATAATGTACATACATGCATATATCAGAGAACAGATGAATGAAAAAGAGTTCAAATGTGCTTATAGGATTCGAATAGTATCAACAAATAAATCGCATATCAGCACATGAGTCTATACCCCGAACTAATAGAGATGAAAGGCCTTCCCGGTAACATAAGTTCTAAAGCCAATTTACCTGCATATATGTAACTGTTTTCTCAATCGGTCATTATGCAGTTATAGACACATGTGTAGGTTGGACTTGTTGGTTGACAGCTTGAGAATCGCTTATCTGGAGTATGAAGACGCTGTTTACCATCATCGTCAGAAAAAAAAAATTTAAAATATCCACGAGGGTCACTAAAGAAGTCTTTGGAATTAAAGAAACTGTTAGCGCGTTCAAAGGTTATGTTTTTGCGATACCGGCTACACTGCTAGAAAATTGCTGCCCTGATTGGTTTGCGGGTATGCAAAAGTCTACAAATCAAGCTGAAGAATGTCTTGAAAACCAATAAGATAATTTTTCGCATAAAATTTATTTCTTAAGAGGTATTCTCAGGACTTTTTTTTAATCACTTTAGTAATAATAGGAAATTTATCATTTTTATATTTATCATAAAGAGAGTTAAAGTTGTGATTACTAGCTAAGCATGTAGTAATACTTAGTGATTATAAACGCATGGACTACTCTAGAATCATCCTTTGGCTCACACTAATATTTTTCTTCGAACAGAAATCAAAGTGTCGACCACCACCACTCCCACATCGAATCAATCGATATCCAATTTGCCGCAGCTTCTCGCCAAAGAGCCATTCTAAAGTGCACAATTAGCCATTATTTTATATTTTTATCGCATCCGCCTGCACATGATAGAAAATGTTTACTTCCACTCCAAACTTTTGCACGCCATTTTTATGATTGCGGTTAATAATGATTTTTACCGCATTTTGCTGTTTCGATCTTTTGTGAAATACCAACTGGCGCGCGGCTTATTAGCCAAGATTGTCAGTTGCAGCCAAACAACTTATGCCGACCATTTTCACGCCCCACAACAACGACCATTGCATAAAAACAGAGCTGGCTGCTCGCGACGAGGCATAACAATAACAATGGCAATGCACTTGTCATAGGCGGTACTCGGTAAGTTTGTGACCGTAGAAAGTTTTCGCCGGACTTGGTTATTGCTGACCTCTGCGCTCTCACATGCAACGAAGCAGCAAATAAGCGCAACGAAGCATATACTTGAGGGCTGTGGGTGTGACCGACCAGCAACAAGACAATATTGCACTCAAACACACACACACACACACACACAGTAATTGCTGATATGCGCGTAGATGCAGTCACTTTACTCTCCTTTCTTATTTTCCATTCTATTCTACTGCTTTGAACTTTTAAAATTCAATGGTGTAATAAACAAAATACGAAATTGCATTTTTTTTTGTTTTTGTTGCTGCAACAGTAAAAGGTGAAATGCCAACATCAGCATATATGAGGGAGGCAAGCAAGCTGGCAAGCAACAGCAACAACTCAGCCAGCGACAAAGTCAGCAGAGCGCGTATTGCAGTGCCGGAGTGCCTGCAATGCCGGAAGACAGACTTTACGCAAGTCGTTAGCACTGACAGAGTAATTCATGGTGGCATTATTGCTGTTGTTGTTGTTGTTGTTGCTACCGCCACCAACCAACTGTTATTGCAATGCATTGTGTTGGCGTTGGCAATGCACTTCCTTTTTCTCTTCTCGGTTCGGCCCTCCGTCACGGTTGGACAATTCCAGCAAGTTGCGCTCAGCTGCAGGTATTTGCGTCATTTGGCCATTTCTTCTAAGGTACGAGATGCCTTCTTTTTCGCACTCTTTTATTTACTTTGCTTACTCATTTTAGCTTATATTCGCCAACGTCAGATATAAACTTTCATAGGTCCTTAATGTCCAACAAGCGTAAAAAGACATTTTCACAGATCATCATTTTATGGCGCAAAAGTAAAAGGGAACTTTATTTTCGCACTTTTTTCTGCAAATAGTCTCTTTTTAAGTCGTTTTTTCGCCAACTTTCTTATTCCTTCTGCCCGCTACCCTCCAACGCATACAGCTGTATTTTATTTTATTATCAATGCATTTTTATCATTTACGCGTTAAATTTGACACGAATGACCATAACGAAGCAGAAATGAAGGCAACAGTGGCGCCGATGAGGGGGGATACGGATAAGAAGGAGGCTGAAAGTAGGGGGTACCCTGGCCGCGTACCAAAACCCCCTGTGCATGCTTGTCATTCGCTTGGTTAAATTCACTTTATCTTATTTTAATTCCACTTCTTTTTCATTTCACTACCTTTGTACCATTTCTTTATTCACCTTTGAATGCAGCTTTGCACATTTCTCTGCACTGCACTTCAAGTATTTCTGTTATCTCATTGCCGCAATAAAATGACGCAAAGCGACCATTACTGTTATTTGGCGCAGTGAAATGCAACGTTCCGGCAGTGAAGCACTGCAGCGTTTTAGTATTGAAATGAAAAGGTGCGAAAATAGGTGTGAAAACAAAAGGAGAACTCTCAGTGCAAATGGTCATAATTTAAGGATGGAAATGCCAAGATAAGCGAGCGATTTTAAGAATATATCTTATAATAAAAGTTGGCATTAAATTTTAAGTTTAAATATAGTATAAAAATGTTTGAAGTCTAAAAAAAAAAACAAATTAATTAGCTAAGCAAAACTATGTGCATACTAGTGATGAACAGAAACGAGGTAGCGGAGCAGGAGGGCCTTTAGAGTATCGAACAGTCTGGTTCTAAAAAGAACCGTTCCGAAAAAAGCAGAACTCGATTCCGCAAGAACCGAAAAACGGTTCCGAAAAAATCTGAAAATTATCGTAGAGTAACCAAAAAATAACATAACTAAGTAACCATTCAAAAGAACCGAGAATGGATACCACAAAACCGGATATCGACCACATTCCACTATTGGCAAAAAATTTATTGTTTTGGCATAAGGTCTAAATATACAGATATCAGCCCCAAATTCGGTTTCGATAAGTTTCATTGAGTTCTTTACTGACCCACCAAATTTGTTTTGGTTCGAGGCACTAAGTCATATAACCGCGATATACCCGATCTGGCAGACTTACTTCAACGTCGTTGGCTTTGATGCTCTCGACTTGAACATTTTTTTTTTTTATTTCCTACCCAATTTATTAAATGATTAAAATATGGATGTTAGTTACTTAAATTTGCCCAATTTTTTTACTATTTTACGATAGGAAATAAATTGCGGTTTGATCTACGCAAGTCGTTGTGAAAATTTTAAAAACTATTTAATTATTTTACAATTTTTCAAGCTCAATCTGCAGACTGAATAGGATTTATTTTCAGGAATAAGCGATTAACGTAGCACCTTCTAAGACTTATACATCTTTCGTATCAAACATTTTGTGTTTTTCGACCCGCCCTAATATACATACATGGCATAGCGTATGAGTAAGATTTTTTCCTGCTCATTTTTCAAACACCATGACCACTCATGCCTTTATTATTTATCCATCGCTTTTCTGGCTTTAATGGCTTGATTTTTTTGTAGCAGATCAGGCTTTATCAAAAATAAAAAAATACACAGAAACGGTTATTTTTGAATTATTTTCTCTGTTTAAGTTTGAATCTTTTTAATTTCTTCGTAAAAAAAACACAAAAAATTGGAACGATTAACCAATTTCTCAGTTTCAATT
>NW_023458558.1:12450079-12451841 GCF_013731165.1 Rhagoletis pomonella | reverse complement strand
AATATCGTTTTGAATTTCGTTGCTAATTAGTTGCACGCATCTGTATATATATAGTACATATTTGTTAGAGAATGTGTATCAATATTGATTTTTCGAATTTCATAATTATCTCTGAATGTGTTAATTTAAAAATAGTTCGTTTCGCACTAGCTTAAGATTAGAATTCAGATCATAAGAAATACGAAAAATGCATATAAAATGACGTTCAAGATATGAACAAGAAATTTTCTTCTATTTATTATACATATAAAAAAAACACATTTGGAAAACCAGAATTATAAAGTCCAAAACTTCGTAAAATTTACCAGCATACTCGTAAATAAATTTTAGATTTAACTTGAATTTCAAAAAAAAAAAAATTATTTTAGCTCCACTCCTAAATGCATACTCTCATTTTCACTTTTGTTTGCATAAAATATTACATTACAAAAAAATATAAAACCAAGTGATGCGTATTCCGCCACATGTCAACACGATTTATTACAAAGGACTTTTGCAATAGCATAGGTTGTTATGGGAATTGCAGAATTTTCATCTCAATTTTATTAATTTACATTTAAATACACCAAACGCTCGGCTAACTGCATAATTGTTTGGTTATTTGGCTTGTTGACATATCAAAGCTCACTAATACATAGACGCATACGTACATAATTTATGCATTTAAATAAAAATTTATTCATGCGCCAGAGGGCATTCACCACAGCACAACAGAGACACACAGCCAATTGGAAAAAGTACCTACACTTGATAAAAGAAAAAAAGAAGAAAATTTGTAAATGAAAAATAGAAAACTTTTGTATTTATTTTATGCCGCACAATTTCCAATATATTTAAAATTGCATTCGCCCAAAGCGAAATGAATTTCACATAAGCCGTTTGCTGTACTTCACTGGTAATTGTAAGTAGAAAATTTGTTTCAAAATCATTGAGTGGAAATTATTACACAAAAAAAAACAAACAAAATACTAAATTTGTGGAATACTTTTTTAAGCTTAATTAAATTACAGCAACTGTATAGCATCCACTATTTGCCGCTGTTGGTGTTATTGTTGTGCGCGAAATTTAAAAATTCAAGCTGTTATTTTAATATTTTCGCACAAATTTTTCATTCCATATCTGCTATTTATACTAGGCGGCTGTGCTTAGGTGATTCCGAAATGCAACAGTAATAAAATTAATCGTTGTAAAGCTTATGACAGCGTTCTCTGATCGAAATATTTGGTGTAAACTACTAAAGTACAAAAACACAGTTTGGCGGCAATTTTGTGCTGCCGCAATTAGTGCTGAAGCATGAGGAAATACTAAAAAAAAGTATAGTACCAAATACAGGATTAATTGTAAAACATATTTATATTTAAATCTGAATGTGTGTATGTATATAATACGCTCCTTTCTCACTATGTAGTGAAATTTCAACATACTAGACGTTCTATCGTCTACGTCGACAGAAGTCGCCAAAACTTTTGTGATGGAGAGAATACCCAGCCAAGGAACCACAGGACCAACCAGGCAGACCCGTTATGATAATATTTGAGTGAATTTAAACTGATCCAGTTAACAAAAGAACAGTGGTGAACCCTACTTACGCTCTTCTAGAGCCAAAGTCTATAATCTGCTCTATAGCAAGCGGCAAAACGAACTGAACTCATTTTAGCTGAATATAGTTTTGGCAGAGGAAAAGTCACATCAATCACGAAAGTAAATATATTAGGTGTTAAACCGGCACAACGCTTGAGCAAGGTCGTGGCCGATTTAATTT
>NW_023458558.1:12415465-12450069 GCF_013731165.1 Rhagoletis pomonella | reverse complement strand
CTATGTTAAGCATTAGGGTGGGTCGAAAATGCTGCGACAAATTTAGGCCGTTGGCCTAAACATTAGGATTCTAGACCCCGTTAGCGCCACTTCCCGCAGATGATATACTATGCTCGGTAGCAGGGTTGCATGATTTCCGGGATTCTCGGGACTATACTGGGATTTTCGGGATTTTATTCGGGATTTTTGGAAATAGTTTGGGATTTTTGACTTCTTCCCTGTTTGATTTTGTCGAGACTAAATGTATCGAAAAGTATATCAATAAATATACCGATAAATATACCGATAAATATATCGATAAAAATATCGATAAATATTTCGATAACAATATCGATAAATATTTCGCTAATAACAGCGAAAATATATCGGTAACAATACCGTTAAATATATCGAAAGGAATATATATTATTATATCGATAAAAATATCGTTTATTATATCTACGACAATATCGATAAATAGATTTGTAACAATAATAATAATACAACGATAAATATAAGGATTGAAAATCGGGAAGTTTATCAATAAATACATCGATATCAAGAAAGAGTCCCCAAAAAATTTCGAAGTAGTCTCGAAGATCTCGAAAATGTAGTAGTCCTGAAAATCTCAAAGTAGTCCAAGAATCCCGAAGTAGTCCCAAAGTTCCTCAGTAAGAGCACACTTTACGATATGTGGAGAGCTAGATAAAATGAATTTGGAACAAAACCTCGAAGTAATGCAAAAAATTCCTCAGATGTCTTCCATTGTTCCTTAACTGAAAGGAGTGTTTTAGTCTTCAGACCAACAACTGCCGTGATGACAGCTTTGGTGATGCATTTGGCATTTTAAGTCCCCTCATCTTACAAAGAAAGAAAAAAAGTTTCCTAACAGTACCAATAAGTTATATGTCACTTGCATGTATGGGTATGTATAATATAGTTTGCGCATAAAAACAAAAAGTCTTAGAGACTAACAGCTGGTTCTGCTTATTCAAACAAAATAAAACAAAAACACGTTCAAACCTTTCCCCAAGTAAAGACCAATAAATTCATATTTGGCATGCGAAACCTCAGCAAAGAAAGGGGGACTATAAAATTGCACAAAAAAAAAAGTTTTACAACTATGCAAATATATTAATGTGTATAATATACATAAATAAAAATATGTCATACACATTAGCGTATCGTCGTGGTACAGAGTGTCACAACGCATAAATCAACAAAAATTCTGACAGCTCAGCGAAAGTTATGCAGCCATCAATTCGTGCGTTCGAATATTTAGTTTAGGATTTTTGCAAATAATTGCCAACGGAATAAGATGGTTGCGCAATCAGTTTGACTCCACGAATAGGGTATGGACGTGTTTAATGGAACTACATATGCACTCTTATAAAACTAAGTTATTTGGGCAGCAACGTACGCATTCGTACAATAAATCAATAGAGGTGCTAAAATAGCAAAAAAAAAATTTGTTGGCTGTCTCATACTCAATTCTAAACTTTGCGGCTTCTGTATTTATTAGCTGTCATTTGTTTTGTTCTTAATGGCAGCTCGGTTTTGATAACTTATATTTTTTGTTTTTTTTTTTTTGGATTCACCAACACTTGGGATTTATGATCTATATTTTTGCGGTTTCGTAGAGCAAATGTGTTTTTCTTTTTTTTTTTTTTTGGTTTGCCATTATTGCACATAAATTAATTTACAAACACTGCGTTTCGACATTTAAAAAACATAAATGGAAGGAAAAGTTACTCCTGGTACCCATGAGCATGTGAGAAAATTGTTGTTGTTGTGGAAGAAAGAACGACTGCAATGAAATTATGTGATTCTAATCCATGATCAAAAAGAGGCTATAGCGATCTGCGGCACGATTTGTCATTTAGACATGTGAATGAATTTTAAACTTCTAAGGGTACAAAAACACGAATTCGAATCCAAATGTTTATTGAAAATACTACCGAAATTATGCTCCGATTCGTGCCAAAGGAGCTGCAGCGGCAAGTATAACGAAGAAAATTCTTAATTTTTGCAGCGGCTTTAACAGTATTAAATAGAAAATACTTCGAATTGGACTATTTGGTAGTTTGCCGTCTTGTCATGCGGCGGTAATGCGGCAAAAAGCGAGATGTTGTTCAGTTACCACTTTAACAATCCTCTGGAAAGGATTATTTAAATACATTCGGATTAAAAAGGTAGTATCTACTCAATACTGATAATTTTAAATAGTGAAATAAAAATGAAAGTAAATTAAATTAAATTAAATTGAAGTAAAGTAAAGTAAAGTAAATAAAGTAAAGTGAAGTAAAATAAAGTAAAGTAAAGTAAAGTAAAGTAGAGTAAAGTAAATAAAGTACAGTACAGTAAAGTAAACAAAAGGCGAGTAAAGGAGAGTAAAGTAAAGTAAAGCAAAGTAAAGTTAAGTTAACTAAAGTAGAGTTAAGTAAAGTAAAGTAAAATAAAGTAAAGTAAAGTAAAGTAAGTAAAGTAAAGTAAAATAAAAGGTAAAAGTATACTAAAAAAGTAAAGTAAGCTAAAGTTAAAGGAAGAAAAGTAAATTGAAGAAATGAAAAGCAAAGTAAAGAAAAGGAAAGTAAAATTAAGTAAAGTCAAGTTTTTTAAGGAAGCACACTACTCATCAGGTGGACCGTATGAAATCCTCCGGCAAGTAAAGTGAAGTAAAGTAAAGTCAAGTCAAGTCAAGTCAAATTAAGTCAAGTCAAGTCAACTTAAGGCAAGTCAAGCCAACTTAAGTCAAGTCAAGTTAAGTTAAGTTAAGTTAAGTTAAGTTAGGTTAAGTTAAGAAAAGTAAAGTAAAGTAAAGTAAAGTTAAGTTAAGTTAAGTAAAGTCAATACCAGTCATGTCAAGTTAAGCCAGGACAAGTTAACTATATTAACTAAAGTCAGCTAAAGTTAACCAAAAATTTAAACCTGAGTCAATAAAAAATAAAGTACCTATCATACTGACGCGCCGTTTACATCTTCATTGAAATTCGACTGTTTACATACATACATATTTTCTGATGATTAGATCTTTACATGATTACCCTCCTTATGATTTTTTATCTTGAAAGGTAAGCATATTTCATCAGTTTAAATTTTAAAATATGTTCATTTCCGCTTGCTTGCAATACAAAAAGTTTAAATCTCGTTTTTATTTAGTCACACTTACATTTCCTACAAAAATTCCAATGCGCATTTTGATGTTTTCTTTCACAAAAATCGTTGTATTTAATTTCACTTTTGATTTAATCTTAATGTGTTTAATGTCCTGTAACCACACACCAAAAGCCAAACTAGGCCTCATAGTCAATGTAGCTGACAGGCAGACGACAGCTGTACGGAAGCATTGAAATGTCCACGGAAATGTAAACTTCAGCACACGTGGCTCAGTATAAAAATCCAGCACTCGTTATGTAAGTATGTATGTGTGCATGAAAACAGCCGCGCCACAACTGTAATGACTCGTAAAATGTTGCACATAAAAAAAAATACAAAAAAAAAACTTCATTAAAATATGTTAGTTGTCTGAGCGTGACGACTTTTATTTGATAACGCGCTGCCACCACGCGGCAGCCAGCAGTGGAAGAAAACACTCGTAGCATTTTTTCAATTGCCTTTTACGGCTAATGGCTGGAATTATTTACGAAACATTGAGCAGCACATTTGAAATGAAATTAGTTTTCTTTTTAAGTGTGGCATGAATTCGAGCGGAAGGCAGAGCAGCTGAATATTATAAACTTTCTTTCAAAACTTTCTCAAATTCATTTGGCACCTTGGTGTTTTTTAAGATTTTTGTGGCTTGTATTAAAAAAAGTGTTCGCCAGCTAATGATAAGAATTAATATTGTGTGATAGCTCTTCTTAATGCTTATATTCTTACGTGTAGTAATTTGATTCGATTAGTGTCATTCGTGGTCAGTAAAACCGCTGGCGTACAATTTACTCTGGGGCATTCAATGCATAACTAATGGAACGTAAATTTTCTGCTCGCAACGCCAAACATTCTGCGGATTTGTCCAGTTCTCCCGCATTTCAAGCGCTTTGCATTGCCGTGGGATTTGACGTGGCTGCATTTCATTTGCATAAAGAGCATATTTGTGGCGCCCAGGAAGTCTTAGATATTCTACGCGGGCTTGTCTTTTCCGTGGCTTAATTTTACTGCCTTGCATTTGATCTGTCTGCCGTTTTGCTGCAAAACTTTTTGCACTATTTTACTTTCTTTGCAGCTTTTGCATTCTTTGCCAATAACTGAGAAAAAATGCTGTCTCATTCAACTTTTAAATTTCATTTTACACTCTTTCTAAGGACAACTTTATCTGCCTTAGCCGTTGCCTTTTAATATTACTCTCTTTGGCCGCAATTGAATTCTTCACATTGTGGCATGGTTGCATATCTTCTGGCGTTGCCGCTGCTGCCGTTGCTTTGCCGGACCGCCAGCTATGCTTCCGCTCTGCTTACTGGCAAAAAAAAAACATAGTCCGCTATCGTATACCGTTTTTTTGTCAACACAGTAGATATTCCTCGCGAGTTGGCAACCATTGTGTGCGTATTGCTGTTGGTGCCTTTCCGCCGCGGTACATTTGCATTACCATGCAGTTCCGCGACATTTGCCACTGCTGTACGCAATACTCCGCATAGTGGCTTTCTCTGCATTTAACTTTTTGTTATCTGTTTTTTTTTTGTGTGAATTTTTTACTACAAGTACACCAGCTCAATCTACGTATTCATGGCATCCTTTTGTTTTGTCTTCACTCAACAGAAGCTATGAACTAAATATCAGCCTCCTTGCCGCCAATTGCCAACAGCAGCAATCAACGTGGGACAAAGCTAAAACGCGCAGGGAGAGCAGAAAAATGTTGGCCGCATAGTTTATTCAGTGAATATAAATTATTTTCCCTTGAACTGATAAAATAATTATGTTCCATTAGGGATAATGTCGGCGTGATGCTTTTAACTTGACGTTGAGTATTCTTCGAAGTCATTGATGTTTTACTGACGCTAACTTCTGCTTGGCATTGGCGTTGCTGGTGATGCTGCTGTCGATAGTTGGCAATAGTTTTGCATAAATTTCATCGCTTCTCGTTTGCTCGAAACATTATTTAGTTAAACAAAAATGACTTGAAGTGATGGCTCGCTTGGAATATTTGTAGTTTGTAGTTGAGTGGAATGAATTACTTATCGGTAAGCGGATGCTGTCGATAATACCCAGTAAATTACAGAAACAAGTCAAAATTTTTGCGAAAAATTTTTAGTTTTAACAGCTCTAGCTTTTTTGCTATCTCCTAATTTTTAAATACTCAATTCAAAGTTATATTTCGTATACATGGCTCGCGAAATGCAAAGCGTAAAATTTAGGTAAAGTAAAGCAGAAAAGTTACAACGTGCTTTCAAATAAGCCAGTGAAGCCCATAATATTACCAGAAACATTAACGACTCTTGCATAACGCTAATATGTATTTCGAAAGCTTTATAACATTAGGGACGCTAAAATTACACAAAGAAGACCGAGACACGTAAAATTAATGTATGGGTCTAGCCAAGTACGATATGGCGTATGAGTAACATTATTTCCTGCCCATTTATTGCACATTTTCATTTGACCATTCGAAAATTCATTATTTATCCATCCATCTTCATCGTTAGTAGCAGGATTTTTTTGAAAAGAATAGGCTTTAATATGTATGAAAAAAAATTACACAAAATCAGTGTGTTAAATTTTTATTTGTTTTTCGTTAAAATGAAATATCTTGGGAAAATTATCCGATCTAGAAATGCGATATACAGACCCGTAATCTTCGACTTAATATTAAGTTCCCGTTTCTGCATTTTTTTTTTGCTATTTCAAAATTTGAAACTTCCGTAAAGCAATTTGCAATTAAAATTTCATATTAAAGTTATAAGGCCTATAAAATAACAAAAAACATTTATATTGAGCTTTGTACCACGATTGTTTATTAGGAAAAATTGAAAAAGCAACAAAATCTAAGCGGTAGAAGTTATAGCACTATTTCGGAGATCACCACATCTCCTCATCAGACTTCTTTTTTCTAGACTTCAGCAGGAATCGAACCTGCGAATTCGATGTTCAAAGTCAGAATCGTTAACCACTGAGCTATGTACATCCCGTAAACTCTTGTTGCTATCGTGGTACAAAGCTCAATAAAAATATTAAAAATAAAATGTTAACAAGCCACAATAACATTGACATAACAAAAAATATTTAAGTAAAATTTCCATCCTGCAATCAATTATAGAAATGTCAACATGTCGTATGTAAGTGGGCAAATGCTTGGAGACCTTTTAATAATTATCTAGTTATTTTCTAACAAATTTTCGTTACTTTTGACTCAAAATATTTAAAAGGCACTTACATACTCACTCATATGCGTTATCTTTCCAGGTTTAATATTCGTAGGTTAAATATTCAAAACTTCTCCTACCTTTAAACACGTACAGCTGAGCGAATATCTTGTCCTATTAAAAATAAATGCTTTAATATTAAGTTAGTATATAAACATAGATATTTAACTCAAGAACAATTTTTCTCTTTTCGAAATAATATTTAATATCTACATTTAAGTAGCGCGTGATTCAGTAGTACAAACTCACCAAAAAGTACCACTATCAACTAAATAAAATCCAAATAAAATATATGTATAAGGAGAAAAGGATACAGCCGTAAAAGCAAAGCAGACCAAGAAAGAGTAGAGAAAATCATTACGCTCGAACGCGCCAGTAAAGAAGACATGCCATTCATTTGTTTTAACTAACCAGCAACAACAAGGGCATAAGCCCCGCACGCCAATCGATGCGGTGACCTAAAAACACAGACAGTAACCAAGCAATCCAAACGACTATCTGGTTACCCATCTACACAAGCATCTAAGGCATTAAGCCAAACAATCGTAACATCAATTCATTTATCTTAAAAGTGACCCTTGCTCCGTTTGTGGACGGAGAGAAACAATGTTTCGTATTGCGTTACATATCTGCGAAAATTTGAAAGTATAACTTAAGTCAAGTTTAGCTATATGCTTCTTTAAGGCACTAAAATTTTTACTTAAATTCCCATAAGGAAAGTATAACTAATCAAAGCTGTAGTTTAAGATGTAACCATAATAGAAATTCAATAAAATTATAAAAAGATTTGTAGAAGACCGCATTAATTCTGCTTTAGCATCAGAGTTTCTTAATTTACTTAATTTACTTTATCTAAAAGTGTGTAATTTTGTTTACGTATGAGTAGATACAATTTGCTACAGAATTTCACACATACACTTAAGTGTAGCAAAAACCTATTTTTCTTTTTATTTCTATTGTTTAGCATAGAGTTACATAGAAAGTGACCCACAAACTTTTGCCTCTTTTCTTATCATGCGGAAGAAATCAGTCTACAAGACCGCCCTTGGCGCTGTTTTCAACGCCCAGTGACGAGAGTTAATCAGTTTAATTAGAAAATGCCACACGGGTCAGTAAGCTTGGCCGAAGACATTGGCTCGGTGACGAAGAGTATGGTAGCAGAGTTAGAACAAAAGTTCAAGTAGTTCGGATATCCTTAAATATTTATATATATACATATGTATGTATACAAAACAAGAGCGAAAGGACATTGTTCAAAGAGCTTATGAAGCTTAGTGTACACAAGCGTATTTGAAAGCTTCGCTTTAATATGAAACAAACACTTTTGCTTGAAGTTGCTTTTAAATGGATATTGTTAGTCGTTTATAGACGTGAGAAAAATAAAAACATACTTGGCTTTCTCTACTAACCAATTTTCTCGGCTAACCACTACAACTCAGCGGCCGTATTTACATACTACTAAACAATTTCGATTTCTCAACATTTTTGTTATGCTTCAAGTATTTGGGAATTAAATGATGCACGAAAAGCTGCTTCTTTTTTATTGAAGTCTAGTATGCCTACTACAACATCAATCCAACCCATGGAGCTTAAGCATTCAAGAAGTGGCAATGAGTTAGTATAAATTATTTTTGTGAAAACTTTAAACCAAGACTAGAACGCTAGATTAGCTTGGGATTGCTTGGAATTGTAATTAAAATAATTTTCAAGGTGTTTTGGGAAATAGCAATCTCGATCCCACGGCAAGTCCAATTGAAACTGTAGGCCGACCGACATCCAGAGTCCACATGCTAGGATCGAGATACCCATCTGGCCATACATACCTAGGTGAAAACGCCATTCACCTTGGAATTGGTGTTATTCATGAGAAGAAGTCGCAGCTCAGGAGGCACTCAAAGATGTGAAGTAGAGCATAGAATTTTCTTTTCCACGCTGGTCTATCACTAACCAGAACTATAGCTAAAAACATGACCGTAGCTATAGCCTGTGGAGATTATAGCCGCTCATCCTGAAGTGCATGTGAACGGAAGATACGGCCTGAGGTAGTTTGGAAGAAATTTTGGTAGGTTTTTGGTAGAAATGTTAACCTATTTGCGTAATTGTATGCCATTACAATGATTATAGACAGTTAGCATGAGGTCCTCATTTTTAATTATCTGAACATTTCTCAAGCTGCCGGCAAAGTAGGCTTCGCATTAACATTATGCTTATTTATTGATGATGGCTGTTCTTCCGAAAGGATCAGAAGATAATGCATTCTGGAACAATTGTCAAAATTCGCCAAGCAGAAAGAAGAATTACACTGAAGATGGCACAGCCCCGAAACCGTTTTTTTCCGTACGAGACCCTGTACTCTGCCGACTGAGGGGCACGTCAAATGGACTACGGATATACCAGAGGACCAAACACAGCAACAGAACAGACAGAGATTAACTACGTAGACTTACGAAATTGATCAGGTCTAACCTTTCTATGGGGAGTGCCCCTGTCGTATAATCGATATATATAATCGGATAACATGCAGGATTAGAGCAGAAGTAACATTGTAAGAGAGAGAGGGAACGGGCGAGCTGCAACACTGTCCATACTCCATATTAATTTTAAGGAAAGCAGGATCGGTCTCAAGAATGATAGAATACAAGATTGCACCAATCGAGCTGAGAGCAACTGACCGTGACGTCAATAAATACCAGAATGAGAGCAAGACGAACTCGACAAGAAAAAGAGGAAGCATCGGACAAAAGGCAGTATTGCCAAGTTTTGAATTTGAAAAAGCACCAAATTTTTATTGGTGTATTTTATAGACTCTATATTCATAAATAATTTTATTGTTGGGATGCCGATTCAAATTAATAAAAATCAACGACGGTTGATTTCTTCTGGTATAATTGAAGGTGCTGCCACATATTTTATTGTCGCTTATGACTGTGCCATGATTTTGTTTAAATTTTTGTAAAGCTGCTTACCACACTTACGATTGCTATAAATTTTGCTTCCATTTTTTTAAGATTTTCTAATTTGGTGTCTTCAAACTAAAAATAAAAACACCAAAAACGCGCCAAGCACCAAACTCAAATTTTTTCGCGTTTTGAATACCTACTAAATTTGGTGCGAAAAGCATGAAGTTGGCAACAGGGAATGTAAACAAAAGTATTTTATGACGTCAGCGATTAGGTGGATGCTGTCAAATCGACGAAGAGAGGGTTAGCGGTCCGCGAATGGCGCGACCTTTATTTTCTGGATCGTGGATCGGTCTGTTCCTTAGAAAGAATCCTCAGTCTAAAGAAACGTTTTTTGTTAGATTCTGCAGAAGACAGAAATTTCTCTTATTAAGTTATCTTTATAAAGCCGTCAATTAAGCGTGGATTAGGTTTTTTAAAAAAGTTCCGAGACTCTTTTGTGACTTTGGGGGTCTCCCCAACCGCGGGGGATCTTGATTATGCACGGTTGGCCAAGAAATCTCTATGATCAGCAAGAGCTAGCGGAATAAAAAATTGTCTGCTAGGAACAATGAGAAGGTGGCATTGGGTTTGCCTAACTTGAGTTCAATAAATTCAAGACAACGCAAAACCAATTTAATAGTGGGATAATGGTCATGTGGTACGCCTAAATATATACGTGCCATTTTAATGTATATACATTTTGTAATGCGCATGTACAAACTTAAATCTAGACATATATTTTACGCAATAATCTAGATAATTACTAATATTTCAATGAGGTAAAATTAACCTTGTCCCTACCCTACCCTACTTAAGTCTACCTTACGGCGCTTTGTCTTGCATACCCGTACTTGCATAGCGATTTATCTGGGTAGAAGCATTCAGCTTTAGAAGTGCCACTAAACCGACGTAAAATATATGAAATATTGAAATGCTTTCCAGGTTTAAGTTTGCCAAATCATATTTGCAAACTACAGCATACATACATACATATATACGAGTATGTGTATGCAAATCGTGTCGGCACACGTGATTTGTTGAAATGCAGGGTGGCATTGCGTAAAATCACGTGAGCTTAACACAAATATGTGGTTATATCACCTAAGTAAGAAATCTCAAAAAGCACGGAGTGTACGCGTATGCACGTATGGAAGTGTGTAAGGAGTGTGAAAGCAAGTGCGCCTCGAAGTATGTTTCGGCTGGTACGTGCGTGAAAAGTTTGAAAATTTATTTAATTCCACACGCCTGCATAATCTTAAGCTTTACAGCGCTCTCACATGCACATGCTTAGTTCACAGGTGAAAACCAACACACATACAGACAGACTTGAACACACACTTACACACACATACCTATAATTCACCCCATAAGTATAGCACAGACAAATGACAAGAATTTAATACCCGAACATTATTTGCAAGTTTCCATGGCTTTCGTTTGCCGAAAATATGTACATATATATTTATAGTATGTGTGTTCGTCTCCTTCTGCATATGCATGTAGCTATGGTATTTAAGTATGCAATACTAGGGTGGTGCAAAAATGCATGTGGAAACGTAAAGATGGAATTTTTTTCTTGACATCAAAAAATATTCAAAGGTCGCTCAAAAGTCGATCGGAAAACACTGTTTCTCTTCAGGAGATTCCCCATAATGATATGTAATTATTTATTTAACCATATTTTCATAACCCAGAAAATGGAAAGAGGGACCACTAAAAAAACTTTAGTATTAAAAAATGGTTAATTAAAAAATTGGATGCTATTATTGCAAGTCTACTGAAGAGAACCAGAGTTTTCCGATCGAAAAATATTTTTCTCCCCTATAAAATACATGGAAAATTTTGAGCGCTTTGAGCGACCTCTAAATAATTTTTTTCGTTTGAAAAAAAGTGATATATAATCCTAGGGGGTAAGAGCATTAAAATTCCGACTTTCCTTTTTTTTTGGACCATCCTAGTGCTACATGCCACCATGCGAATTCCCAGACATTAAGACGTGCCCACACATTTTGTCTGAATTTGATGATGACTTGGAGACTCTCTTTTCCGTAACCTTTCTTATGCTACTTATGTAATGTGAGCTCTAAATTCTTCTAAATAATTTTCATTTTGAATCGTGCATGTACGGTGGCGAGAATGTAAATAGGGATGAGACATATTAATTTTAGCAATTTTTGGCTATCATTCTTTGTTTAAACATTGTTTATTACTTTTTATGAAAATATAGCTTACTACCTACAAAAACCACGTACATCAAAATCCCAAAATTTTTAGAAGATTTATAGAAATTCGACAAATTTTGACAAATGCTTGTTAATAAGATTTTTTAAAATTGCTTTGAGAACGCAATTTTGTAGCAAGCTTGAATTGCAAGCCTGAATTGTCGTTGATTTTTGGCAATTTTTTGTTCGCCTATTTTTTTCGTATGGGGAAAATCGGCAACAACGTAAATAAAGAAAAGATTCCACAAATTAACTGTAAGTTCTGGCTACTTAAATTTTTCACTTTGTTATACTAAAATTTAATGGGATAGAAGACTGAATACTAAGAATATTTCTAAGAAACCTATGTAGCTAAAAATCCCAAAATTTTTAGTGAAACTTTGTCGAATTTTGCAATTTTTTTTTTTTATTTTGACTTACATGTTTTTTTTTAGATGACGAGCTACACTTTCATATCAAAAAATAACAACGGTTAAATAAACGATAGGGAAACAGCCAAATATTGCTAAAATGCCCCTTCCTAAATTATATTTTCGCCACTGTACATTTAAATTCAAGCACATTGAAGGGAAATACCGAAAAGATTCATATCATGTTAGATATGTGTGCGACTTTCAAATTTACGTACATACATATATTCGCCATGACTTTTATTCTTTTACGCTTAAATCCTATTATTTTATCAGTTTTTATATTAGCTGAGTTGGGAACGCAACCTCCTTGCGGTTGGTTAGAAATTGATAAAGTTGTTTTCAAGAAGAATGATATATGTGGTTTTTATATAGCAAATTAGTTTGTGTAGGTGGTAATCCTGCTCCGGATATCATGTAATTGCCAGTAATGATAGCAACAATGATAGCGTAAAACCCGCAAAGCTATAACAAACAAGGCAAAAGAAGCATGCGAAATGGGATACCAGTAATGATTTCTTAGGAAAAGAGGCCACTCAGGTGGCAACATATTTTGAACAGGGTGATTCAACGAGATTTCAATATTACGCATAAAGTTAACGTTTGTGAGATTGTGTTCATGTAGACTATAGGTTAATACTACGAGGAAATAAGTTTGAACTTCCTTCAGAGTGCCGTGACTATGGATGCTGTATGTATTTATGGTTTAATATTAATTGGCTAAATGTTATTTCAAAAGGACTAGCAAAGGGCAAATTTTAATAGTACTCACACAAATGATGTTATACAAAAACAATAATTTTATGAGAACGTGCTGATATCTTATGAACAGCTACAGAGCCAACAAACCCACCTGGCTAGTTAGAGCGCTGAATTGTTAACAAACCCATTCTAACTAAAGCTGCGTGTATCAGTTTGAAAAATACTGAGAGGAAACCAATGGCATTCTGGGTGCCACAAGGCTCGATAGTTTACTAAGCACATCTAATTTGCATTCCTACATCGGGTAGTGAATGATATCTCGAGGCTATTGGCACAAAGAGGTATAAGTCTTCGTTACTGTGTACTGTTCTGCACTATATTTCGTGAGGGTGATATCACATTGTCCTTGGTCAACACTTTTGAAAATATTAGGTCCTGATTTCATACCTTGTTTTGATCCCTCAGTACGTATGTACAACCTTTTAATAGGTGCGAGTTTTGAAAGCCCGTTGGTACTGTACAGTACCGTCTCAAACAAAATGAGTGTAGCCTCAGCATAACCGTACAAAAAGCTCTTCTTTTCAATAAAGTAACTGTAAATATCGATGGCTGAGTGGAAGATCGACCAATCTCAGCAGACAGTTCGAAACCGCCCTATCTTAGAAAACTTTTGAAGAACGCCCTACTTCAGAATTTGGTTGAAGAACGCCCTATCTCAGCTATTATATTAATCATGCAATTAAACAAAATCAAAAATAATTGAAAATAAGCAAAAAATTATGTTAACCATATAGATAAGATTAATTAATTAATTAATTAATTAATTTTTTTTTCAAAAGTAATTAATTACTAACCATTGAAAAGTTGCAAATAATGGTATTTAATCATTAAACGGTTACCTAAAAAAACATGCTAAAATTAATAATCATTATGATTATTAATCATCATTTAACAAGTCTGCAAAAATCTCAATAATTTTAGATGTATTGGTTGAATTTAGGAGTTTGGTGTTGGTGACCCCGCCTAAACAGTAACTATGATGCACGATTGACATACTCGCATTGTTTTGTTCCTGTAGTCGAAAATTCTTAGAGAGTTAGTTAAATTTACGCCCAAATATCGCTCTAAAAAAGGCCCAAGGCATGCTAGGTATTTCCATGAATTTCATTATATTTTCCAAAAAGCAAAAAAAAACAGAGAACATTAAAACACTCAGTGTTATCGACTTCAAAATTTAGATACTAAAATGTTATATAATGTCGTTTTGAATAAATTCAAATTATAAATAGTACACATTATCTCCGGGGCAATGGGAATAATTAGTTTTCCTTAATGAGTACATGAATTTAAATTGCATACACACATACACATACGTTATATTTACAAATAATGTATATATACATACGTACATATGCAAGTATTACATATAGTTTTGTATAGTTAAATATACATACATACACACATACGTGTTTGCACTTGACTATTTATTTTGTTTGACTAACGTCGACTAGGCAAACCACTCGAATGCCGCTCCGGGACCTATTAGTCCAGACAGTTGGTACGAAAATAGCTAATTACGAACATACATACATATAATCACTTTTGGCACAAAACTAATGGTTACGTATGTATGTATGTAGGTGCCTAAGCAACGAAGCACCGAATAGCATTTTTACTTGCTTGCGCTCCCTTGTGGCTATGGGCCAGCACTCTTCCAACATACCTTTCGATTTTTATATTTTCCATATTCTCCACTATTTACTTGCTGGCAGCATTTTACCCTTTTCGCAATGTTGAAAATTTTCTGTGCTTAGTTGAAATGGTCTTAGTAAAAGGGTTGCTCAAACATTTCCTGCATTTATTTAAGAATATATTATTTTTTTTTTTGTAATTTATATGAAGTAACTTTATGTTTTTGTTTAAGCGCCCATAACTATGTTACATAATTTTCTATTGCGCTTCCAAGTAGGTGGCAGTGATAAGAAAAATCGTCCATAACTTTCCTCAACAAAATTGTCAGATATGCATACAATGAAACGTTTCACGTTTTGAAAATATATCTCCACATATAAATATACAAATATGTAGGTGTGTAGATACCCTGCAGGGAGTGGCGTTAGCGTATACGTAACTTTAGTCTGTTTATGCGCACACTAGTGCTAACTATTAACTGTATATTTTTGTTTTTCGAAAAAAGCTAACTGCTTTTGTGTGGTGATGGCCGCAAAAAAGTCAGACCTGGATACCTCTGCATTACATATCAATTAACTTGTAACTAACTACTTTTGGACATAAAATATCAATAAAAAAATTTTCATATTTTTTTTACTACAGTTTTATTTCTTTAATTTATATCCAAAATGGCATATCTGCATATTTGTTTACATATTCTGCAGTAGCTGGTTATTTTTAACAATTGATAATTTTTTACTGCAGGGTATGTTTACACAAAGCAGAATCTTTACTGCTTTTTGGGTGAGTAGCTCACTAACTAAGTATGTTATTTTTACAATCCGACGAAAAGTGTGCAAAAAAGAGTGAGTTAATGGCAAAATAAAATGGTAGTAGCTTTTAAATTTAATGCGCCAAAAACAGCTAGCGGCGATGAACGACATTCTTAAATGGCGGAACGCTGAGAGAGCAGAGTGTGCGGCATGTACCGAAGAGTAAGCACGCGCCAACCACAAATACCGAGTTTACGTCCGCAAAGATTCATGCGAAAGAGGGGCGCCATTGTCTCGTTTTTTTTTTTTGGGGCACAAGAATATCTAACGATTTATTTCTCTGCTTTTACTACCTCTCCACCCACGATGCTCCCCCGCATAACCGCTCGTATTAACATTTATTATGCATACATTGTGCCATACCGGGTAAGAGTAGCAGCAGCAGCAGCAGCAGCAGAAGAAGAAGCAAAAGCAAAAACAACAACACATTCACAGCAGCATCGTAACAAATTTCGCTTACCCACGCTTTTTTCGTGCCTCCTCGTTTTTGCCATTATTATCAGTCATTGAGTAATAGTTGCAAGTGTAACGGTGTGGGAGCAGGAGCTACATACAAACATACATATGTACATAAAAGTAGTAATTGTTGTTGGGCGCAAACTACTTTTTAAATAGCCACACTTGCTTGTGTAGTGCCGAAATGGATTTTTGAGGGTTTTCAACTCACTGCACTCGCTTCATTGAAGGGCGACCGAGCTTTGGTGGAAAACTTACTGAATACACACATACACACAGAAGAAAATAGGTTGAACTACCGTTTTTATTTGTATTTAGTATTTGTTTTTCCCTTGTCTCTGTCTGTCTGTCTGTCTGTCTGCCCATTAGCAATTATATACATACATACGTATGTAACCCGTCTTCCATTAGTCTGTGCTTTTTATTTATCTGGAAAGCAGATTGCCGCTGGTTTGCAAATTAACCAAGGGTTCGTCGTATTCGCCGCGTTGGGTATTTTGCTTTTAGTTTTGTAAGTTTTTGCTGCTGCTGTTTACTCTTTTATTAACAACAATTAAAAGTGAAACAAACTTACACACAAACAATAGATAATTTTATGTAAGCAAAAAATGACGGCAAACAGAGAAACTATGAAATTATGTGCATGCTGGGGTACTGCTATAATATTAATTACAAAAGCGGAAGCATCACACTGAAAAGAGAAAACGAACCACTGTGGGAACGCTTATATTTTCTAACGATATTGTAATTATAAGCAACTCAGAGGCTATGTATACACAAATGTACTTACACATGCAAGAAAGAGCAGTTTTAGTCTTGTAAAAAAGTGTGAGAAACCAGGAGCGCCTGTGTCCAAAACCAAAATAAATTGCTCATTTTATACAGCTACATCGTATAAAATTTAATTCGAAAATAGTTGCCAGATAAAGCCTTACAAAACTGGGATCCTAGTGTAGGACGAAAAGGATTTTTCATTGTAAACAAACTCCATAATTTGTGGCATTAATGTAGTATGCGTAAAGAAGAAAGCCTATAAAAAGTGTCACGGTATAAGCAGCCGGGGTTTAATTATTATTAGCAACACTTGGCTATTCTAACCAAACTTTAGTTGCCGAATGTGTGGAACAAATGTATATTTTGTGATAATTACCAAATCAATATCTTCAGTTGACAAATTTCTTTGTTAAATGGAATCATTCCGATAGAATTCTATCTGAAAAATGAGGCAAAAATCAAAGGGTTTTGAGATCGGGCTAGCTGCTGCAAAGATAAAAAATTAAATCTGGTAACAGTTGTTCAGAGTACATTTGAGATATGGAAGGAACACTTCTCAGCGCTTCTGAATCGCTAAACAGGTGGCGCGTTTTACGAAGGAGAACCCGAACCAATATATAGGCGCGAATGTCACGTCCCCCTACTCGACCAAGACCAAGAGGTGAGAACAGCAATAAACCGGCTTAAGAAAACAATGGAGTCGGAGCCAACGGTACACTGGCGCATTTACCAGATTTTAAGCAGAATTTGGTCTGATAAATACATGCCCGAAGACTGGAATCGCAGTTATTGCAAAATAAGCCTTCCTAATATTGCATAAAAGGTCCTGTCGATGACACTGCAGACCTGGCAAATTCACCATTGACCAGATGCCCGCAAAATTAATAATACGGCTTTGTAGATTTACGTTGAGCTCAACCTTGAGCTCCATTCAAATTTAAAAGAACGTTACGGCTGCTATTGCCACTAAACGTGGTTTTAAAAAGGCGATTCACTTTCGAGCGACTTTTTTAATCTGACGCTGAAGAGCGTAATAAGAGCAACGTCAACCTGGAGGTAAATAGAAGAATAAATTTTGCCAGCAGGTGCCACTTGTGGTCGGTAGCCAATTGAGGAACAAAAATTACGTTCTACAAATCTCTTGTCATGACGCAGAAACGTTGACCATGTCTAAAAATGATGTGCGGACTTTGGGTGCTTTCGAGAGAACTATTTTACGCAAGATCTGCGGCCTGTTCATGTAGACGACGGGTATAGAAGAAGATGGAATAACGAATACAAATACAGAAGATTGCGTTGGCTTGAAGATGTTGTACCCATAGATGACGACGCTTCGATAAAACGATCCTTCGACTCAGCACCCATGGGTGGACAACGAAAGCAAGAGCGCCCACGAAAAAAGATGAAAGAACCAAGTGCAGAAGGACCTGCCTGCACTGGGGATGAGCAACTGACACGAAAATGGCAGTTGGAGAAGGTTTTCTGTCTCGGCCCAAACCGACAAACGGTTATAGTGCCATATAAGAAGAAGAAGAAATCGAATCATTGTGAGTAGAACTAAATAACGATTACGTCTCCAATTAGTTTTGTTAACTTGTTGGAGACTTTAATGAGGTAATAAATATAGAGGGATTCAAGGCTGATGCAGATCTTTTACAGCAATTGTTTGTAATAAGTTAATGTTTTTAATTTTTTTTTCAGAAAGTTAGTACTACACTCGTTGTCAAGCTTCGTCACGGATTGATACTCGGTGGAACAAAGAGTAAAAGTGACCCAAACTTTACTTACAAAAATGCTGATCTGCAAGAAGTGCACGTTGCATACTGGAAAAAGTAAACCTGACGCTTTTGGGGAACTGAAAATCCACATGTTATTCCAGACTATGCACCCAATAAGCCCGAGGCGATTGCAGAGCTGAAGAACGAAATCATAGACGTTATATCTGATACACAGCCCGAGTTATGATAAGCAGTTATGGACAATTTTGATGTGCGCATCTTGTGTTTAACGGATATCGAGCCCTAACCGCTAAAATAACGTAAGCAAAATGTTTTCAAAATTTTATTTTTGATTCAGAAATATTTCTATAACAACTATATGCATTTCTATATGCATACAATTTTGAAAAAAAATGTTGTTTACGTTATTTTGGCGGTTAGGGCTCGATATTTTTATTTATTTAATTTTTTTCTCCAAAATCAACGTGGTTTTTAGGCAATAGAAACTTGCACTTCATTAGACTAGAATTGTATGAACAATGAAATTTCATACCCAGAAGTGTTCCACAGATTCAGATTAAAAAGCTTGAAATTTTGATGAAAATTTGTTGAATTTTCCTAAATTATGAAAATATTTTTATTAAATGAAATTAACTTAAAAAATTTAATTTCGAAAAGTTTGGTTGTGTTTTATTTTTAAAAGAAAATCTTCGATCTTATTGAATCACCTTATATGTAGTTTGTTATTGTCAAACAAGTTAGGGTTGGCGCAAATAAAATGTTAGTCGAATAGTTGTTGTCTTTATTAAAGTATTTATTTTCGTGTTGTAATTTAAACTAATATTAATTGAAGTCCCATTTCTTTATGGCAAATAACTTTTCAAATTGTTGGGGAAAGACGATAAATTCTCAATTGGCGATGTAGAACCGGTCTCAGTTACTGGCTGTGCGCTGGTTATGGGACGCGCCACTTAAAACCAGTCAACAAGACAAACTTTGTCCAAAAATACTCTTCTTCGCCCTGATGGACTAGCGTCTATTCAAAATCCATAACAAAGCTAATTTTTTCAACATATCACCCATTTGCGCTCACTTTCTATTTTATAAGAGCACAGCTGCAATTTCGTTGTCAGTGTAGGCTAGGAAGGGATCTTTGGTTTCTCCGTCATAAAATCCAGCCTCTCTAAACCCAACAACGAACTGAGGCTGTAAGAAGAAAGGCATGGCGTTACTACATATGTACTTTTTAAGCACTTAAAGAAGAAAAAATTTACTACTATATTTTGCAGATTTCAATGGCCGTTCTCGATTTGTCATAGAAAAATATCATCAGCAATTTCTTCAAAGTACTTTTCAATTTCCGAAAACAGGAATCAAAAATAACAAGAAAATACTTTTTTATGGAGTGGTTTGTTGAACGAAAATATATATGTTCGTATTTGAAGGTTAAGCTACCGAGAAGAGAAATCGCGCATCAAAAACGACAAATTGATAGTTCTTTGCAATAACGACACAACCCAAAAAAAGACTTACTATTGAACCGTGGCACATGTCTCCAGTCATTATCAAATCCATGCATAATTCTTAATAAATCTTTATAAAGATTTAGTAAGTATTAACCATGGATTTGACAGGGTTTAGAGACATGTGCCACGGTCCTTTTTATATAATTTTATTTAGGTGTGTATTTAAAATGTCTCTGCCTTCCAGAATACATTTCTGTCCCAAGTAATTAAACAGATAGAGCCTGTGCGCTCAAAGTGCTCCTTAAACAAACTCAAACGTTCTCTATTTTATCTACTGACATAAATTTGAGTTAAGGGTCGTATATTTAGTCACTATGACCAGTACTTAATACGTAAGTAATTTTAAAGAAATTACACCAAAAAAATGTATGTATGTACATATGTAGTGTTCACCAGCACTTTTAGTGCTAATGAAAGTATTTTTTGTGTATTTAAAAAAAAAAAAAACAAAATAGCAAACATTTTTTATTCAGACTGACGTTTACATTCCTTTACTCATTCTTGGCTTGTCGTAGGGAGGATAATGAATAAAAGGCGAACATAAAACCTTCGCCATTCAATTACCAGCTGCCTTAAACTGAAATTTATTTTAATTTCACTAAAAATTCCTACGAAAATTCCCCAACAATCGAGACAAGCTTTGCTTATTTTTTCTGCAAATAAGACCAAACGAGAAAAAACAACAACTTAAAAAAAATAAGTAAGGAAGTGTAGGTACTATATGTTCGTGAGAAACCGAACTTTATAAACCCAGCGTATGTATTACATACTTAACTGTATGGCTTATTTCTCATATCTAAAAATTACTATCCGCAGAAAGATGAGCTGTATATGTATGTATGTATTACCAACAATGGTTTAAATACTCTTGTTCACAAATGCGCTTGGGTATAAAACTAGCAGAAAAACTCAATGCAAAGACAAGAGAAATAAAGTAAAATAAATGAAAATGCAATGACATGAAACTTCTATGCTAACCATAAAATATGTTGTGAAATTTATTTGCGCTGCAAATACTTAACCGCAACAGCAACAACAAAAGCAAAGTTCTTCGCACACGTAGACAAGAAACAACAATAAGCAGGGTAATGGCAATGGCAATACCCCTGCAAGAAAAGCCACTAGTTACGAACTAGAATACCATGAGTTAGCTTTTCAGCTCAAACAGTTCATCTTCCATGATTTTGCCATGCTTAGTGAGTGGTATTTTTAAAATAAATTTTAAATTTTAAATGTAAACTGTGCGGTTATCAGGAGCTACTAGTAGAAATGCAAGCGGCATCATACAATTGATGGGATAATCAGCCGATTCATGCGGCGCACAGTGGAATTTTTGCTTAAAAATTACTTGTTTGCACATTTAATTCTTACATTTGGATGGTTTAGCCTACTAAAGCAATATTTGAGTAAGAAGAATTCATTAAAATTGACAATTTTATAGAAAATAAAAGTAAAATAACTCAAACAAATTTTTTGTGAAATGTGTTTTTCTAATAACTTTTGTTTTGGTTGTTTTTTTTTGTAGCTTTATACGAAAATATAGCATTTACTAGTGCAAAAAAGAAAGAAAGCCAGAGCATACGACCAGATATTTTATTAAAGATACCTAAGCCAACAAAAATGTTTCTTTTTAAATGTCCATTTTGACAAAAACTTTTTTCCATCGGTCTTCTAGCTGTAGAAATATTATTCGTCGGAATCTTTTCTTTACATTTTTGAAAAAAAAAATTTGTGACTTCTAATGGTTCCTCGTACACTTATAACGGCATTTATTGCATTTTTAAGGTGTTTATAAGGTTCAGTTCAAATTGGGCTTATGTGTTAAAATAAAGCGACAACTCCCATTATTTGGATCTTTGTATTAAATTGTTATAACTAACACATGTGCGAGGTATCGGAGCGCTTTTTTTGGCATTTTTAGAGCGTTTTTGATGTTGGGTTTGTACGGTAGGTATGCATTAAATAAATCAAACACGCCAATTTTTCTTCTTGATTTGTGTATGTCCATAAATACTGGACACGGAAAATTGAGATTTTACGCCGACTCCTAATTTTTTCAAAACAAAAATGTTTGCAGCTGTACCACTGTGCGACGTAAAAGAAATAAGTAGGTATGCCATTTTCCTGCCGCCGCTTTAACAGTCACAATGGCTGACAAGGCAAAACACTAGCGTGCCATTCCAGAGTTTCGAGGTTGAGTTTTCGGTAGTAGACATTTTTATTTTTAACATATATATTTTTTATTTTATCTTTATTTAGTTAAACTAAATTAAATTTACAAATGTATTATTTATACTTATGTATATTTAAATTGAAATAATTTGCAATAGCTTGCATTGATTTAATTTGAACAATCCACACTTCCAAGTGGATGCGAACTTGCATTCTTAAAATCAAAAGCCACGGCCGTCCTTTGTAACAAACACAATCAATTGTCTTTAAATTATACTAACTAGTTAATGAACTGGCAATTTTACTGATTGATTTGGCTTGCAGGGACGCATAGATATATCTACATAATGAAAGCCGCAGCAGCAGCAGCAGCAGCAGTAAACAAGGTCGAAATGAAAGAAATTGCTGCTAAAACTTTCTCGTGCACACAACAAGCGCAGTCAGGCAGCGAGTTGGTCACTCACACTCAGACACTTTGAAAATGTGAGTCATTCCAATGGATTTTGCCTGGAAACTTTGCTGGGGGGGTTTAGATGACATAAGCATTGCTTTAAGCTGCATCAAGCATGCGAATTTCAACATATTTGCATCTATTCATTTATTTTTGGTGTTGGCTTTTTGCAGGTTGGAGTAAGTACATACATACATACAAATGTATGGTATGCGCATACATATTTGTGCCAAAAATATTTTTGTTGCTATTGCTCGTTATAGTTGCTGCTCGGTTATTCCAATTTGCATTACGAACACAAAGCCCCAATTTAATTGTTTTTCCAAATTTCTTACAATAACAAAAACAGGACACAACAACTGCATTGTAGAGACAGTAACCAACTGCAGCCAGTAGCGAGTTTGCTTACATACATATATTGTTAGGATATCGTACGTACTACATACATATATGTACATGTACATACATATAAACAAATACAGGGTTTGAAAAATTTTAGTTTTTTTTATAAGCAAAAATTCGACAAAAATGTTTGCCTTCAACCATCGGCAGCAAATTTTTGAATTTATATGAATGAGCTTGAATAAGATGCCAAATTTATAGTTTTTGCAAAAGCTTTTTTTTAATTTTTTGCGGATGAATTTTATGAATTTTATGGACCAACCTATTGTGCATACATATTTTTGTAGTACCTATGCCCTACTTAGTTAAACTATTCTCCACTTTGCTCTGTCATGTTGCCTTGTTTGAATATTGATGCTAAAACTGATATGGCAACAATGATAGCAGTTTAAAAATGAACAGCAAAACGTAACAAGGCTGATGTTGTAATCGATGGTGCGCTCTGTGACATATTTATTTTACATATGTACGTATATTTATTAGTAATGTTTTATGATTGGCCATATTTTGGTATTTGAACTAAAGCACTTCGGGTTAAGCAGTGTTGGTTAGTTCTGTAGGAAGAACAAGTGGAAGTTGATTTTCGAAAAAAATCAGAGAAAAATAGAAATTGAAAATCTCAACGCTTATTCCACATATGTATGTACATGTGTAGTACATATATACATATGTTTCTATCTTTATAAAAATATACGCCTGTATTCATGTACATAATATCTACATTTATGACATGATTTTAGCATCGATTCAGCATGCTACAATATTTTCAATTTCAGCCAGTTTGGGTTTTGGAAAATTTACACTAGTTATACGTCATCGTATATGTACGTGTATAACAAGATTTTAAATTATACTGACTATACTCAGGTTTTTGACACGAGTAGCTTGTTTTTTTAAATATGCTTTATTGGTTGTAAATTTTGTTTCTTTTTAACCATTTTTTATTGTCGAAATTTTAAACTTCAATCCATTCCTGAATAACATCACTGCCCCTTAGTTACAAATACATATGTACGAAACTATTTTAAATATCTCTTTTAGTCCTCCCTTGAGCGGGAAGAGGTGGTGACTGAGTTTAACTATGCAAACTAGTGGTAGGATAAATGTAAAGCATCTTAAATTTTTAAGAGCGCATGTCACATCGTCCCCACACAAGGGCATATCATTAGAATTGTGTTAAGCGTATAATTTGTGTTGGTCCACAGTGCTCTACTGGATTCAATGAAGGTAACTTTTTTACGCTTTCCTAACGTAGTGATATATCATTTGAGATGAGAAAAGGGTTGCCACTATAAAGTATTTTAGTATTCATCTCTACTCATTATCGCATGATTTTCTATGCAAGCGTCGTAGCTGAAGGCGTTATGTTAGAACGTCATAAACGTGGAAGAGTCTGTTGCAGAATTAACTTATTTTAATTTACCTAAAACCTTTGATCACAGCGTAATCATTCGATATTAAACAAGTAAAGAAGCATAAGTTCGGGCGAAACCGAATTTTATATACCCAGCGCAGGTATCCCCTATTGTCGTTCCAACTTTCTTTTTGGTGCAATTTTAGTCCGATTTGAATAATTTTCAACGAATTGCTTTTTCGTTCCAAGGTTATTGAATACATCAAGTTTGGTAAAAATTGATAAATCGGCTACCAAGATGAGCTAGATATGGTCAGAAAGGGAAAAACATAATTTTTTACAACATTGAGTGTAACATCAAACACGTTTTACACCGTGGAAGAGTAAAATGAAATCAATTGGTTTGTTCACACTTGCAAGTAACATTTACTGAAGCAGAAGGTGTAAGAAGCACACTAGAGAAATTTTTTTTTGTGGAAACCGGATAAAAAATTAATGAAAACAGTTCTTGGAGTAATTTTCACTCATTTATCTAAAAATAAATGAGCAGTTATGTATATATATCTGTCTAATTTGTCATAACCTTCTTCAACTATATTAAAGTCGCTTTTTGTTTCATTTGATTATTACTAAAGCATTTTCATCTTTAAAATTAGATAGTGGTACCGTAGCAGGGCCACTCAATTCACACTCAAACACTTTCAATAACACTTGCGTATGTCATTACAACTTCCGGCAAGAAATTACTTGCTTACAGACATGCACATCCTGCATTTAGTATATGGGGCATTCCATACTAAAACAGACGGCGTTCACACTTCATGTGCTTGATTTTTTGTTAAAATTTTTAGGGTTGATGCATAAACATAAATAATAAATAAATATGAAATTTGAGTTTGATTTATACATTTTTAAAAATTTTACAGCATAAAAACAAAAACAAATCGATTTAATAGTTTTCCAAATATCTCGTGAACGCGGCGAGGAAAAAATTTGAAAAAGTTGTATATGTGATATAAAAATTCTCTATGAAAAGAAATATTTTTAAATTTTTTTTTCTTATGCAACAATTTTTCTTGAGAAATTTTTCACATAAAAATTTTTTGATAAAAAAGTTAGTTTTTGAAAATATACCATCTCAAAAAAAAATTAAAATAAATCGCAATGGTAGCTTTGAGTATTGGTAAATATTTAAGAATAGTATTATGGTGTGCACTCTACAATAATTTGCGTTATGAATTTTTTTACACCGAATTTGAGTAATATGAGTACAGCAGCCGGCAGCATAAAAAAAATATTAAAAATTAATCCAATTTGGCAGTTACTTAAAACTTGCACAATATTGTACTAAAATTTAATGGGCATACTCAAAAAATATCTAAAAAAAAAAATTAAAATATTTTTAAACTTTCAATGTACTCATTTTACTCAACTTCGGTGTACAAACAAAAAAAATTATAAATCAGATTGTTGTAGAGTGCACCTCATAATACTATAATTAAATATTTTGCAATACTCAGATCTGCCATTGAGATTATTTTAAATTTTTTTGAGATGGCATATTTTCAAAACTATTTTTTTTTATCAAAAAATGTGCATGTGAAAAATTTTCATGGAAAGCATGTTTTCAAAAACTAATTTTTTTTATCAAAAAACGTGCATGGGAAAAATTTTTATGGAAAAAAAAAATTTTAGATACTTCTTTTCATAGAGAATTTCGATGTGTATATGTGTGATTTTTTTCTAATTTATTCCTTGCCCTGTTCTCGAGATATTTGGAAAACTGTTAAATCGATTTGTTTTTGTTTTTGGGCTGTAAAGTTTTTAAAAATGTATTAATCAAGCGCAAATTTCAATATTATTTAATATTTATATTTATCCATCAACCCTAAAAATTTGAAGCAAATCAAACACATGAAGTGTAAACCCCTTCCATTTTGGTATGGAATGCCCCATATATGTATGAAATATTTACGAAGTTTCAGCTATGTGTAGATACAAATATTAACTTGTCTAACACTATGCTTCAAAAGCTATTTGAGTGTCGTTATAGTGTAGTATATCTAACAACCTACATATATAAAAGTGATAACAGTTTTGGGCCAAGCAGCTTCGACAATTTGTGGTTGACAATTCTACCGTTAATAACCTCTATATATTTTTGTGCTGGCAGTGAAATGCCATTTGAGTTCGAACTGGCAATTTTCCAGCCAAAAGTTAGTATGTGATATATACAGACATATGTATATATATTTACATCCTCTTATTTGTCCACCGTGCGCTCCATTGTCATATACTCAAATACATATATGTAGATACATATTTATGTACATACACATATTAGCATATTTTATTCGCAAATCATAACATTGTGCAAAAATATTTTAATAGTGTAATGGCGCATAAATTACATTTGCGTAAACTATGCACATGTGTACATACATATGTATATGGTACCGAAAACGTGCAGCTATGCGGAATTTTTTTTAACTAAATATATATATATGTACATTCATATATGAGCACTTGATATATCTGTGTCAAGTGCTTACGCACATGAACATACATATTTATTTTACTCTATATTTAGTGGCTGCAGCATCAACCTGCATATACTTAGTATTAACATACATACATCTTCACATGTATGTATTTATTTATTTAGCTAAGCGTGTTGATAATAGGAAGCCACCACTGCCGGATGTGGCATGTGACAAAGCTCATTCGTTCAGGCTCATAATTTTATATTCGCTCATTTGATGTTAGTGTTTATTTATGCATTTGCAGCATTTGCTATTCATGCCACTACATTAAATTAAACATTCGTTTATATTCATACATATAATTAGATGTGCTTGTGCGTATAAATAAATAGTAAATACTAGTACATTTGTAAATGCTAAGTGCTTACTAATTCGAGCTTTTATACAATTGGCGTACTCAACGATTTTATTATCTCTCATAATTTTGCGAAACATATGTTTTTGTCTACTTCTTGGTGGTTTTATTGAATTTTCCATAATCCGTATGTTAAGTGTTCGCATAATGGATTTCGACCCGGTTCAATAAAACACGCCAGTCGTTTCTCATCTATGACAATTGCAGCCAATTGGAAATTAATTGAAGTCTTTATTTTTATAATGGGCAGGATCCAGATTTAACCCTACTGCAGTGTTTCGAATTTACCCCTTCCTATAATGTTCTGGGTCATTTTGACAACAACAATCTCTTTTATTTTTTGCATAGCCGATTATGCTTTTAGCAAATAGACAACGCCGCAGCTTATTTAAAATTACTTAACTTTGTGATTAAAAAAATTGTTCGTGAAAATTGGGTCATTTTAACCCAATCGTTGCAGAAGGGTTAACATTTATGTAAACTGCATCGTTCTTTTTATTCTAACTGCCGATCAGCTATAAATTACAGAGCTCTGCTTATTGGGAGCGCGTGGTAAGCGAGAGGGATAACCCACCAACGATTTCTGTCTCGGCTGAAGGGACGACGCGGTGGGGAAGCACTGTCTCCGTTACTTCTCGGATCTGACCAAAACGAGGTTTACTATATTTAATAAAGTGTTTGTCTGAGTATGACTCTGTGGAAATTCGCAACTATGAACTATTCGTTAAAGAAACACTTAAGATTCTTTTACAAGGCAAACTAAAGGGACGGAACAAGACTGGCCTTAGTGTGCCTCTCTGCAGAACTGCGCGGAGTTGCAACCACCGTAACCTGGTCTGCAATGTTAGCATCGGCTAGGGTCTGTCTGCCCGGCATCAGAGATCAGGAATGGCAAAACCTTTCATGTTTATATTGTTATGAATGGCTCTACACGGAAGGAACTGCTCAAGGTTTCATGGGCTCAGTCGAAACATAAGGTTCAGCTGGCTAAAAGAATACATTGCAGACTTCACACGTTGTTCTGGGCTGAGTGCTAAGCCGACACTACGAAAGTTGCTAAGCACACATTACGGATGACGCTGCCTGATACTAAAGCCAATGGTATTGCACGCCAACTACCTTGCTGCCTTTATCCGACATTAAATGCCTATTAAATTGAAACTCGCCAGAAATAGCTGTCTTCATCGAACAAATATATTCAGACAAACGTGGAATGATTTTTACACGGTATATAGGAAGTGAAGACCATGAAGTAATTCCATTTCCATTTTTGATGAGCCTGCTTATAAAAAGTCTTTGGGAAACATAAACTTCCATAAATAGTTCCCATAAATGTTGGCAAAACTGCGAAAAGTACTACTTTTAGTGGTAGCATGAAGAGTCGAGAGATACAAATCTAGCCTTTCTTGCAAGGCCAACTTCCGCTGCCCTACATTTCCTTGGAACTCTACATTGATATATTTCTAGCTTACTTGCCGCAATAGCCACTCATTTCGAATCTCGGATCACAGACAATTGTTCGGGTTCCGAAGAAAAATTGAATAAAAAAAATATGTTCCAGTAGTATGACTAAACCATATGGAAGCATATTTTCCAAAATGCCTCTTTATTTTAAATTTACGCGCAAATATGCATTAAAAATCTGCGCTAATAATGATATTCCTTTCCATGTGAGTACTATACCGGAGCTATCTTGGGCTTATGCCCCGCTCGAGCCGTACGAAAGGAGTTATCAATATTGGCCAGGAAGACTGTGATTACATTTCAATCAACCGTTAAATGAGCGACTTAATCTTCCGCAATCTGCTTGTAAACGGGCACTTACAAACAGAAATGCGAAAATGTGTATTTGGCAACAAATTTTTAAATATTTAAATGTTTAAGAACTTTCTGAACTAATGGTAATTTTCTTCAGTGGTAAGCACTATCCAAGCCAAATATTCATGGGAATAAAAGTTGCAGACTGTAAATTTATGCTTTGACTGACTTTTTGCTACATTTGCAGCAAAAATTAAGTTTAATGAAGTACTATTTAAAACAGATAAATGAGTAAATGTACACACTAAACTTGCAGAAATGATCAGCAGTTAAAGTGAAATCCTTTGCAGACAATAAATTTATGTATGTATGTAGGTCAAGAACGAATGAAACATCAATGCACCTTGGAGCTTTAATTACGTAAATGAGACAAGCGAGCAAAGATAATAATAAAATCTAACCAATGGCTATTGAAAGTGTTTTGTGGTTAAATCGAATAGAATTTCATCAACTGTAGCATCATTCACAGAATAAAAAACAACAACAAAAAAGCAAAGCATTGGCACTGCCTGTAAGAGTTGCAGTACCTATCATTGAGTAAACTTGCAATAAATTTCAATTTGATTGTAATTTCAAATAAAATTGGTAATGCAAGCCAATGACAAGCGCACAACACAGCCATGTCTGTAAGTATGTATGTATGTATACCTATCACTTCAGAGTTCGAAGTACCGCGCTGACATAGTTGCTGCACTTGCAACCCAATAGAGCACAGTGTCGTGTGGCAAGTCAGTGGTATAGTGGATTGAAATAAATTTGATGTGAAGTCATAGTTGCAGTGACGCGGAAATGTGTCACAACGGCATAAATACAAGCACACATACATACATAACAACATACATGTATATGTGTACATATTGCTGTGCGGTTGGAGAAGAAATAGAATCTCTGGCAGACGGAAGCTTGCAAGGCAAACCAAGTCCTTAAAGTGAAAATATACATCTGTATATGCTGGCGCATTCGAACGTAACGTAGCGTAAATGTGGTATCAGTATCTAAGCAGCAGTCTGCTTTTCTGTGAATGTACATATTAATGCCGCCATGAACATTAAGGTTATCTCTAAAATAAAAATAAACAAAATATCAAAGTACTCGATGTGTGGCCTAAGAAGTAGGCAAACAGCCTAAAAGCTAAGAAATATATGCAAGTTAGTATAAAATTTGAAATTGAAAACTTTGATTTGTGTTTCCTTTTTTCAGCTAGATGAAGCCGTTTATTTTGAAAAGAACCTTAAGTCATTTGTACAAGAGGTGCTGAAATTGTTGGTTTCTTCTAACTGATCGCATCTGTAAGTCGTTCTGTCATCATAATCTAATGACAATACTTTTTACCATGGGCTGATGAAATTGAACGAAAAACAGACGCGTTCAAATACAGTTCAATGATCAATGTAGTCATATAATGACTTAAGCCACTTTCAAAATACATCTAAGACGCTTTAGCTTGCCGAACATAAATTGTGTCAACACTTGAGAACTAAATCGACGTATAGACATCCACCATTGACCAATTGAACGACTATCGATTTTTTTTATTAGCGAAAGAACCACCCTAATATCAAGAAATAAGCACGCCATGGAGAGATTGTAATAAAAGTTTTCTTGGAATTAAAGGCATTCTTAACTAAATGTTTATGCAGGGATAGGGTACCCATCGTTATCTGCACTGGATGTCCGAAATCGATGAGCTCATTTTTTGAGGGTAAAGTGAAGGAGTTTGGAAGCAGGGGAAAGAAAGTGATGACAGGACTCTGGCCCTACCCCAGAAATTCTGCGCTGCCATAGCCATAACTTTGTTTAATATATTGAGTCCTAACCGCCAACAAGATGTAAGCGATTTTTTTTTTAATTTTTTTTATGAAGAAATGCATCTAAGTATATAGATGCCATAGGAACATTTCTGTATCAAAAAGAAAATTTTGGGGTCTTTACACATAGGACCTAAAAATCAATCAACATCTTTTAAGTTGCGATTTATGCAATCGAAAAAGCAGCCACCTTTCACTTTATTTAAAAAATCGATTTCAGCCCTAAGCTTGATATCCAAGCGTCTTTGAAGTAAAGAATTCACAGTAGTGCTAAAAATTATGAATAAATGTACACACTCACCGATTGGTAAAAATTTTAGGATTTAAATACGTCTGGGCCAAACGAGCTCAAGCTCAACTTTATGAAATTAAGTAGGTGTACTGTGGGAGTTCTCAGCGGTGTTATCACGGAGTACTGTAGTACTTTTTATGTGGATGTGGAGGCTCGCCGCTTAACGGACTATATCTACTTAGGTTAAGCTGCCTAGTCAGTCTCTTTGGCAGAACTCTTGGGTCTCCTCATTGGAAATCGGGTTATAGGGAAATGTTTTCTTCTGAAGCTTACTCAAAGCGGCTTACGAACGAGACCTATGAATGATATCTATAAGTAAATCAAGTGAGTCTTTTTTTATCGAATTTTTTAAGCCACTTACATAAAATCTGTACTAAGTATTGTGTGTTTTTATTTTGTCGATACCAGAAAGGACAATTCTAATGCCCAAGGGAACTCCCTCAGTTTAAAAACTCACTGCAATTGCACGCAGTGGCGCTGCTTTCACTTCAAATTGGTGTTTCGCCAGCAAGCGCATATGCGTTTGTGTACATATTTCGCATTTTTGTGCCACTATGCTTCTAGCCTGGTCCTGCTGTCTGTTTTGTCGGCTATAGATTTTTTTCGACGTTTGCAGTTGTTGCGTATTGAAGTAAGGTAGTAAGTATTTCAGTTCACAATTTCTATGTACATACGTGTATGCGTGTCAGTTGCACTTTCAAAGGTATATCTGTTGCTTTTTAATACTATTGATTTTCTTCGATTTCCAACACTGTCTTTATGTGTCTTTCTCTTTTCTTGCTTTCATTCTTCCAAATGCAAACAGAAGGACATTCATATATTCTTCTTATTGTTTTTGTTGCATTTTTTTTTACTATTAATTTCTATTTCAATTTCAGCTCCGCTTCTGCTTCTATTTATTTATCCATTTGTCTCTTTCGTATTTTCTTACACATTACATACACATCTACTTCAGCCTGCTGCGTTTTCAAGGACTGACAAGTACATACTTTCCATTCTGCTAAGAGTACCTTTGCTTTATTTTAAAGCTACTATCAGAGATTGCATTTTATTTGTGTACTGGCACATGTGCTTACATACATGCGTACATATGTACGCATGTCTAACGCAAAATCTGAAAATGATAACAGACATATATTTCTTTGCAGCATTCACTTTTCCAGCGCTTTAAAATATTATTGTTGTAACTCTTGTTGTGTTACTAGCTATTGCCACAATGCCAAGAAGTAAGCAACATACTAGTTTTCGCTAGACTTATTTGCTATTAAGTGCCCTGCATTTGACCACTGCACCGGGTGGTAACTGGGCCACTAAATATGCCGGCAGCATTTCACTGCTGTCTTGCGTAGCTCCTGGTTGCTTGCCTTCCACTAAATATAAGCTCTTATCCTATTTTTGCTGAGTTACATATATATGTAGTTTGCATTATTCCTTTTGCACAGCTGTGATTCTCTACTTTACTGGCCTTCACTGGGCATCACTTGCAATATTTTCTATTGGCTCACTGCTTAGTTTGCACACTCTTCATGAGCACTTTTATAAGTGCATACGCACATAAATTCATGTGCTTGTTTGTTTTTTGGATACGGGCGCTGTTGTCTACATATTTGTTTGTTTGTTTGTTTGTTTGTTTAATACACAATGATGATATTTTATTTAATAGTCCAGCTTCTTGCTTTTACTTCTGCTATGTATTTTACTAGTCTTCTATGCTCTGCTTTTTGCTCGCTCTTTAACAAAGCAGCTTCAAGTGCTCACCACTTCTACGTATTTGTTTTATGAGCATCCGTTTCATTTTTTTACTTTGGTCATAACTGAGCTTTTCCGCTGGAAATATAACTAAGCTTTCGCTTAAGTAAACACCACGTATTCGCACATGATAACAAACCCGTTTGTTTGAGTGCACAATTCCATATGCGTTACACATTTATGTGCATAAATATGTGGGTGAGTGAATGTATACTAACTCCTTTTCCGTAAATGTGAAGCTCCTGCTTTTCCTGCATTTGTGTAGCTGGCGCTATGTCTTTGCGTTCTCGCTCTTCGAAGCTGATAAGCAAATATGCGCCCATTTTATTCGTCCATTTATTTAATCATTCAATGGAGTGATTAAATGTGTGCCACTCAGCCGCACATTTGCACTTAAATACTCAAGTAATGCAAATATAAGTCTTTTAGAGGAATGTATGGCATTCGCTGCTTTTGCTAGTTTTACTCGAACCTACACATAAATATACTATTGATATGAGTATTGTTAGTTATACAAATTAATCTATAGGCATTATTATACGTACTTGCAGGATTTATACGCCCCATTAGCTATATTTGTATGCATGTATTTTTTTTTTGTAACGCATTAATTGCTATTTATATGGTTCCTTATTTTCTATTTTTGTTTGCTAAGTCCTTAAAGCTAGAATTATTTAATGTGCATTTAGGAGTTAAAGTATTTCCATATAAGTACACATGTATGTACGCAAAGTGTGTATGCATGCACTGCCGTTACTCATACGCAATGCCAGACTTAGATTACCATGAATTCAGATCATAAAGTATGTTTACATATAAATATAATCTCAATAAAAAGCTTGTTTTTTAATCTCCCCGTTTTCACAGAAAAATATCGGAATATTAGCTGTAAAAATTGTTGTGTTTATTTTTTCTCACACCTCAAGGAAAAGTTTAATTACTTTTCTGAGAAGCTCGAAAATGAGGATAATCTCAATATCTGTAAACTTACCTTTTAGCTTTGTAATATACCTAAGCATGAAATGTTTGTGAGTGTAAATAATAACAAGCTTTTTTCTTTTATGTTCGGTCCTTCATTTCTTAGCATCATCCGGGCCGAATTTTTACGGCCAAGGGGAAAATTCTTCCCAAAAAGCTTTTCAGTCATAAGAAAACTGCGTGAATCATTTTATATATATTTAATTAATATTAATATTATTTAATATTTTATATTAATATTGTTTAACTAGCTCCTTTCCTTATAAAATATTTCGAATAAATATTTTTATCCAAACTAAAAAAAATTTTCCCCAAATTATAAAAAATTAAATTATACAAATAGATAAAAAAAACTTTTCTGTGTAAAAAATGTACATAGTGTGTGAATTTTGAAGTTTTCTGTTTTTTATAATTTGCCTCCTTTATATTTGACTAGCTCATTTTAGTACAAAATTTTATAAATAAATATTTTACCCAAATTAAAAAATTAGAAAAAAATACTTTTAGAATAAAAAAAGGATAGTTTTCAGAAAAATTCCATTTTTATAAAAAAACTTTATGAAAATTATACACTTGAGACAAGAATTAAAAAAAAAGGAATCTTAATGAAAAGTTAGTAATTTATAACAAATATTGTTTACTATGAAATCACTAAAAAAAACTTTTTTAACGAAAGCAGAAAAAGTTATACAAACAAATACAAATGTTTTGTTGGGAAAAAATGTAGGGAAACAAATTGAATTGTAGAAATTTTTATTTTGTTCGTTCTTTAAGAAAAATTTGGGGTTTTTAACGAATTCTCATTTCAATAAAAAAATATGAACCAACTTCTAGTGCGCTTTTTGAGGGGATTTCGTCGAATGACTCACTTTTAATTAGCTTTGACAAAACTAAATTAAAGTGAGTTGTAAAGTCGTGCAGACACTAACGGTGGTTTTCTTTCTTTACAAGTAAAAATCCTCATACAAAAACCGCTTTGAATACGTTTTTTTTCCGCACTTCACAAGTACTTTTTCGTATTCGTATTATAGTGCAGAGAAAATCCGCCTTGCGTTGACAAAAAATTTATGTGAATAGTTTTCAATAATAT
>NW_023458558.1:12378908-12415065 GCF_013731165.1 Rhagoletis pomonella | reverse complement strand
TTAATATTATTAAGCACCTCCCTAACCTACATATAAAGAGAAAAGAGATTAATGCTGCTATGTCTTGGAAAATGTTTAAGTAGTAAATTAAAAATAGCTTTTAACTACAAAATACCTTTCATACATATTCCACGCACTGTTAGCGTAAGAAGCTTATTCCATTTTTTCTGCTCTACTTAGTTCCTTTTGGCTCTAATTGATAAAGTACAACCTCACCTAAAGTCAAACATGCGAACAATAATAACATGAACTGACAGATATGGAGACAGCTGAAGAAGATTAATACGCTTAAAGGAAATAAAAAGAAACTGTGGAAGGAGATAACATTGCGAATGACATGGAAAAGTAAGCAAGTTAGAGATAAAAGAAAGACGTTGTCATTAAGATATTTAACGAGATTAAAATAAGAATGACGTTAAAGGCATGTATGTATATTGGGGTGGTCCTCAAATGAAGGAAGTAAATTTTTACATCAGATTACCTAAACCTCAAAGTTCAGAAAGCGTCTCAAACCACTGCAGTCGGCACCACAATTTATATGCCATATCTTCGACTTTAGTTGTATTGATTTTTGGTATTAAATGAATATTTTTTTGAGTCTCCATAGAGGAATCTGATCTTAGACCCCTTATGCAACACGCCTTAACTGTCTCCAATCGGGATCAAAATTTATATGTTATTTCGGCGACTTGGGTGTGAGGCTGTGAGACTGAAAAAAAATCATTCTAAGTTTTTTAAGGACCACCCTAATGTATATACATTTCTACACTCACATACATGTAAGTGTGTATGTATGGAGAGAAATCATACATATGTGATGCGTACACGAAATTGGTTTTAATGCTAAAGGAATTGAGTTTTAAGAAACTCACAATTAGGGGATTCACAAGCGTTGTAAAATTTTTCAATCTAAAATAACGGCTAAAAAAATTGTTTAAGGTATGCTTTTAAAAATATTTTGTTGCAGTTACAACTCCCTAAAAAAACCTTCAAACCGTTATTTTACCTTGAGAAATTTTACTATTTTAAGACTTTACGACGCTTAAGGCGCATTGTGAATTCCCTTCATATATATATTTGTATGTACATGTGTAATCATGTGCTAAATGCCTACCCACACATAAATTTCGAGCGAGACATACATTTGAAACCCATTTAGAGACATGTAAATCGCTTTAATAATCAAACTAAATTAAGAAAGTCATTTGTAAAATTTATGTGTACATACATACATTCATACATATTAACAGAGTTGTTAACTGCGACAAACGTGCATACATATTTTAACCCAATAGGACGGGGATGCCGCGGAATTCAAGCAACAAATTGCAAATTAACTAGAATTTTCTTGAAGATAATTAAGTTTATATTTATATATTTACTTGTGCTTGTAGTAGGTACTTATCATGTGAGCATCCAAAATAAAATTGAAACGTGTGCAAATGTTTATCGACAAATGCCTGGCGCTACAAGAATTGCGCGGAGAGTAAGTTCGCGTTTAAATCTTTCATGAGCATTGCCATGTTTGAAGGATCAAACAAGCGGCATAAAAAAACGCATTAAATAAGCAGCGGGAGAAGCAACAGTGCACATGAAAAGTGACAACTGATACCGCAGCCGCCACAAAATTGCGTGCGTGTTGTAACAGAAATGGAAAATTTACCACATTTCGCAATTAACGCAATATCTCGTTTTCCTCCTTTCATTCAACGCGGCAAGGATATCAGAGTTTACCGCGAAGCCACATATGTATATATATATACATAAATATATTGAGATGTGTATCTAAATGAAAGTGTAATTTGGCAAAATACTTGCACTTGGAGATGGTTGCTTCCCATCTGTATGTGCATACGTAGATATGTATTAATTTGGTTGCGCAATCCATTGACTTTGACAATCTAATAAAGCGTGGGTTTCCTTTGCTGTAAGCGATTTTAATTGGCAAAATTGTTTAATATAATAAAAAAAAAAACGTTTTTAGCTAGGGAAAATATTCTATACTCATATATGTATATATATATATATGTTATGGTTATATAATCTCCTTCTGGTCGTGATTAAAACCTACGGAATTCCTTTTAAGCCACCAACCTATTAAGGAAACAAAACCTACCAGATTTTGTAAGGCAAACTAAAATCGGCAAAAATATCAACCAGTTTATATCAAGGTACATTTAAAACGGTATAAAATATATAAAGCGCCCAATAGCTTTCAAGAGTGCTGCAATTTATTCTACTCTCATAAAGTTTATAGTTTAAAAGTTTAACAAACGCAATTTTCATTTAATTTTAATTGAATGGTTATTAAGCAAACAAAACATTAATCTCAATACATGCTGCCAAGTGTTCAGTGACTTAAATAAATTGCAGTGCTTTTAATATTATTTTCCATTTTTTATTTACTTCAATTAATTTCAGTTTTTTAGCTTTACCTCTTCAAATTTCTCAGAAAAAAAACGGTAATGAAAACAATAAATCTGTGCAACCACCCGAAGCATGCAACACGGTTTTCATGACCTTGTGGCTGTGGTCGTTGTTTTCAAAATCATCCCAATTTTTTTTTAAATTTTTTTGTTTCACTTATTCACTTACTTTGGCTATGAGTGCAGCTGAAAGCACTAAGAGCAATTTGGCTTGTAATAAAAACCACCATTCCATAAAACTCACCTGCAATGAGAAAAGAGTAAAACAAAGCAAATATTTAGTATCAGCAACGGTGTAATGTTTAAAAGAAATAAAATTAATTAGTGTACATTTGCCCAGAGGCAATTTGCGCACCCAATCACCTAAGCCACGTGGGCAAAATTGTGTGGCATAAAGGTGAAGAGTTTTTATGTTGTCGTAAAAGCAGTTAATGCTTTTTGTTCATAAAACTTAAATGCAAATGCTGAAAGTGTATTATAATGGTGGCTGAAATACATATAAAAATTTTAAACTAAAATAAATTTTCAGTAAGAAATGTGGCAAATAGCTTTGCACATTACGCTCCTCGAAAGGTTAATTGATATTGTTGTGCGCAGGGCCATGGGTTGTTGTTGCAGAGAAGTTTTCCGCATGCAATCAAGCACTCAGCAGAGGTTATTACAACTATTCTGGATTGGATTGATTGATTACCGCCTTGATTAGTGTGCGACCATACAAGACCATGGCTGCACGTTAGCCGCTAGTTAAATCAGGTCAAAATACTGTCAAAACTCGATAATCCGAACTAAAGTTTGCCAAGCCGATTCGACTTATCGAAATTTTCGAATTATCGGGTAGCTTCAGAATATGAAACACTATTAATGGAAACACATTGTTTTTGTAAAAAAGGCTCAACAGTTGAATATTTTATTTGCGTAAGCTTACGATCTCGCAGCCCTCTATACTTATAATGGTACAATCGAGCGTAAATAGGGTCGCTTAGTACATTGTAATTGACTATATATACACATTATGTTCATCTTTCATCTGATGACATTAATAATCGTTAGTTAAACAAAAATCTTCTGCACATCTGGAAGCCGATGGCCCATCTGTAATTCTAATCAAAAATTGTCCAGCGTTAGTTTATCCCTTGAAGTTAATTTTTAACAAATCATTATCTTCTGGAACTTTTCATGATGATCGAAAGTCTACGGCAGTGACGCCTATTTTAAAAATGATAATGGAAGCGATCTTCGTAATAACAGACCTACATATCTGTGTTCATATGGAAAAGTAGCTTATGGCTTTAGTAACTATAATGCGGCATTCCCTTCATTCTTTAAACGCCAAGGAATTTTAGAAATTTCTCTGTAAAAAAGTACAGAGTTTTTTTTTATTATAAACTTAGTTGGGCGAATAAATTCAACCGATATAAAGGTATAGATCTATTGTGCTGACTCAATAAAAGATCACCCAAAACTTAGAACACTTGTAAAAGATTCTGGACGAGGACGATAATCGCTCCCCGAAATATGAGGATCTTAGATTTACGGTACATGAGAAGTCACAGAATATATTCCAGCCACTGCCTTACAGTTATGGAGTCAACGAACTTTTGATACATGCAGTATTGATATAAAAAGTATGCTTTCTTGTCATGGCCGTATGATGTATTATGAAACGCAGTTGAAATGTCAAGCATCACTCAAATGGCTATTTGTTATGCTGCAAAACTTCCAATTACCTGTGTGATATTATTTAATAATTATGTATTATTCCAGTAACAATTAATTCGTTTTACCAGATTAAAAAAAATACCAAACCTGAAAGTTATGTAACAGAGTACCAAACTGAAAAAAAAAATGTACCAAAAATGTTACATTTCGACCAAAATGGCAACCGTGGTTAGAATACAATATATCAGTAACGCGCCGATTTCTTGTGCCATTCGAGAATTTAAAGCCATGAATAATGCTGCCGCGGTTGATATTTTAATTCCAAGGACAGCCTTTTGAAAACTTTTGATTTTTTTTCTGTTTTATGAATAATTTTTAATAGTTACAAATTAGTTTTGTACTCTTTTTGTTATTGTAAAACCATAGACTACAAAACTAATAAATACGAGAGAAAATATGAATATGAACTATAAAAAATTACTGTACCTTGTGTCTCTCTGTCATTAAGTGGCAATATCATAAAACCAAAAAGGTTATTCATTGACATAAATAACTGTCATTCAAAAGTCATAAAGAGTCATGAAAAGATATGCTTTTATATACATATAAATGTACAAATAAAAACATAAAGCCATTGCGCACCTTTTGAAAACCCCTTTACAAATTGCAAAAAGCCACATATGTACATACATATTCTAATATTCGCTCATGAAAGCTTCCACTTACGCCACTTAGTAGGCTGTACAAACTTTGTTGGTAACATGGTGGCTTTTTTATGCTGCGAATATGCTATAAATTATAAGCCTTAAGCATGCAAAACTAATTTGAAAAATGAAATTTTACATACCAGTGTACGTACGGGGACTACATATGTATGTGTATTAGAAACAAAACAAAATAAACAAATTACCAACAGCAACAAAAAGCTCTGCAGTCGCTAAAACCAACACGCACAGTTTGCGCAATACACGCATACTTTTGTAGATATGTGTATGTAGTAGATTGCAGGAACAGCCTGGTGCGACTAGAAAAAAGTTCAGCAGAGCAGGCGGCCAAGAAGGCATAAAGCTAGTGCGTGGCACAAGGCAGCGCAATGTTACTACAATGTCATTAATCAAAAATAATCGCTGCAGTTGTATATGAAAGAGTTAAAGTGCGTCACACAGAAAGAAAAAAAATCAACCAAAAAGGCGTCTGGCAGCGGCAATCGGAGCGAGCGAGTGAGAGAATGGTGTGCAAAGCATAGCGATGTCAGAAGGCAGGCAAGAGGGATTTCAAGCTGCATGAACTCAACTTGGCAACAGCTTGGCTTCATACACGCACCTAGAAATACCCGCTGCTCAGTGTTGCCAGAAGTGAGATTTATCTTCACAATGAGGCTGTTTTTCATAAATAATCAGAAAACTCTTTACATGAAGGTAACTACAACAAAATAAAACTCCATAAAAAAACTTCTTTATTATTTTAGATATTAATATTGATTTTTATGAATATGTTTATAATGATTATTTTAAAAGTTTTTTTTTAAATAAAATGTGCTATGTTTTTCTATAACAAATAAAACTTTAATAAAAAAAATCAAGATTTTTTGTTACATTCAGCAATTTTTATTGAGCTTGAGGCCGTTTTTAATGAAAAACAATTGTGGAAAAGCAGCAATAATTTGAGAAAATCCAACGGTCTATCGATGTTTGTTACAAAATCTTCAATAAAGATATTTTTAGGAGAAAAAAATATTTTTTTCCAGTTTCAGTGACCTTGTTATGGTTTTTTGAAGATTTTATCTTCACCCGGAAGACTCTTAACAAAATTTTTCTAGCAACACCTCCGCTGCTCTGCATGCATGCTGTGTTTGCTGAAGCAGCTGCAGCGCACAACTTGTAGTAATGATAGCATACTGCCGTGGTATGTGTAATTACAATTTTTTTTTTTTAACGCAACCAGTCTCTTCCATGCTGTGCATACATTTGTCCTTGTATGAGCACACGCCGCGCCTCCTGCAACTACTCTTAATAAGCGCTGCGCGTCGATTAATTAAATCACATTGCATGAAAAGCGACTTTTTGTAAGCCTGAATTATATCGGTTCCACGTACATATGTATGAACTTATGTATGTATATACTTATATACATATATATAAAAAAAATAAAATAAAAATTGGAACAACGAACATTCAATGCTTTGGAGCTAATTCATGATGGTGAATTTACTAAAAGCAATCACTGTTGCGTGTCAATTGCATGTGCATGCGTAAGCAAGTGTAAATTAAAATAGGTCTGTATATAACTGTATATAACATGAGTTGAAATGCATTTTTGTGAATGAATAGCAGCTTGTGATATTTACGGTGACACCATTGCGTTATTCGTTAGGAAATAAGGACTCCTCAAATTAATGTAAGGCAATAAGCAAGCGATAAAATTTTATCGAGTTGAATATTTAACATTCGTAATTCATATTTATATTTATGGCGCAGTAAGTGCTCTAAACAATTAAGGCTTTATGTGCACAAATAAGTCCAGTAATCGTGTAGTATTGAAGCTCTTAAAACAGTAATGGATTTTTAAATTTAATTACCATATGCAAGATAAGAAAATTGACCTTAATTGGAATATAAAAGTGTAAAAACAGAATAGCAAATTTATTAAGTTTTTTATTAAGTTTTTTTTTCACTCCACATTTTTTTGGACTCAGTTGGTCCTTTTCGAGGTTTATAATAGAATCGTGGGTTAAAGTCAGAACGCAGCAGGTATTGGGTAGAGGTAGGACTCTTTGGTTATCCTTTAGCTAGGAAAGATATACATGTTTTGAACGGAGCTGATATCTAGTTGCTTATTGGCTACCTGGAGGGCCATAAAATCCTGTGCTATCAAACGCACCGGATTAATCTTTCTACAGAGACGAATAGTACTGCCTTTGCCTTCCAGACGAGGAGACGTCGGAGCATATTATATGTTATAATTCGGCATAAGCCAGACTAAGACTGCAATGATTCAGTTCTTCCACAGTCGATGCTCTTTATTTATTAATTTTTTTATTTATTTATTTCAATTACGGTACAGATCTAACACAACAACCAGGCGGTTTTACTTTCAAGTGTTTGATGTTAGGATTACATGGCTAAGCACAAATGCATTTAATAAATTTAACTAGTTACTTACTTGCTATTTGAAAATGAAAATGAAGAGTCGCATTAATTATATGACATATATAAGACAAGAGAGTTGTGAGGAAAATTGCAGAAAGAGGCTATTTGAGAATAGAATAAGATAAATGACAGGAATAAGGTAGCAAAATGACAAAAAACTGCGATCAATTGGTTCCCGCCTGGGTTAGGAATTCGCCAGCCAAGAAACTTTTAGCTTTTTTAAGGGAAACTAAAATTTGGCATAATGAACAATTTATAAAGATGCTAGACAAACATTGGCAATACTTTTCTTATATATATTTATAATGAAACAATTTCCAGGTCTAAGCACTGAAAAGATAAAAGCGAGAATATCCGATAAGAAAAATAAGAAGGCATTCTAACTTCTTAAGTTCAATGAATTATTTGGAATATACTGCTTGGAATTTATTTGTTGATGTAACTAAAAATGTTCTCTGAAATTATAATTATATGTCAAGTGCTGTGGACTTCTGACAATCGCTACGCTAAATTTTCGTCGCCAAAATTTTCTAAATGAAAAGAAGTACTCTATATGAAAGAGTTGTTACAGATGCAATGTGTAACATCAACTATATTTGCTAGCTTTTAAAGCTTAGGATATCGAATGTTCACCAAGTAACATCTTAACAAGTTCCCAGAGAATACTGGATCCTATAAGAAGGTGTATCGTCGTACCTATACCACGCACAAGTTTTTCTCATTGTATTTTTTATAGTGAAGTAATTTGCTTAACCCCCATACGATCTTCGGATGAAAATTCACCGATTCACCGAAGTCTAGAATTTTTCAGATTATGAAGTAAAGAGTATCACGTTTAATGTATTTGTCGGTAATGACTAAAAATAAGTGTATTTTGTTACTTGTGTGAACAACTTTAGTTTTAATTTTGTAGTTCCGTGAGCGAACTTCGGATTAAATTTCATCCACTTTCATAAAGATCACAAAATAGTCTCAGTATATTTTTGTAAAGATTGCTTAAAATAAAACATAATAAACGTCTTTCATAATAAACTTGATGTGAACAAAAATTTATTGCGATTTATGTTACTTTGTGTAATGAAAAGTAGTGGGTGCTATTTCACCCAAGATATTAAGTGTGATTTTTTTGAGGATCTTATCAGGGTTAACAATACATCCCTGTCTATCTGTCTATATTTTTCTTTATACAAAGAATTTTTTTCCTCAATGTCCCTATGTTGTAGCCACTACTGTTTGGATGAACTAATAGGGGTATATACTTTTCTTGTCAGATTGTGCCACTTTTACAGTATGCGATCGAAATGTAGAAACGACTTGAATAATACAAAACTTGCTATACTTCCGCTCGAAATCTGCTTCTTCGATCTGCATCTAAGTTAAAATTTACTTTAAAGTCTTAACGCTTTAAAAATGAGTAAACGTTTATTAAACACTATTTTTGTGTGAGCGCTCTAAGGGTAGAATTAGCAGCAAATCAATAAGAGCTGAGCCCTGCGTTGATTTCCACTGTGTTCATGATAAATAAATAAAAGTATAAGGTCCTAATTGAAAAAAGAAATAAAGCTCCTCGGAGCCAAAACCGCTGTTTACCAGTGGCTCATTCCACGGTAATCGCTACCGAACAAAATGAAAATAAACTTAAGAATTTGAGTGTATTATTTTCAGTAGGTAAGAGTAAATAAATATAACTTTCCAGACAGAAAGACAAAATTTTTAAATTTATCTTAAAAACAGATTTTTATTTTTTTGACTTCTTTCTAACGCGCTTTCTTTAAGGTGGTTTTTCTCAATTGTGGATCTTTTTTATAATTTTTTCGACTCTTTTCTAAAAAGTGCCTAAATAAACATTTTCCGTAAACCACTGCATGATGTGCGTTGGAAATTTTCGAAGTCATCAGACGAAAAAATTCGCAAATTCATGGAATCTGTGGAGGCTGGTGAGTATGAAAATTTAAGCAACCAAAATTAATCTATCGACCAAGGCCAGAGGACGAAAATCTCATAACGAAATATCTGCGGGCATTGTGTGCGGTCAGGGTGACTTTCTCTGCGGATGAATAAATGATTCCATCAACAGATACGATGGCATGATAAAAAAGCCTATGGTGGCGTCGACTTAATGGATGGTTTTCTGGGACGATATCGCGAACCTAGATCTAAACTCAAAATTCATATTGATATTGAACTGCTTGAGGATCGTACAGATTCAACGCAATTAATACAAAAATAGGTACGGATAACAATAGTTTTTTAGTTAGTGCGTATATTCATGAAGAAAAAAATATTTCCATTAATTGAGTGTAAGTGAAAAAAAGTTCCCAAAATTTTTTTGAGTTGGTCGCGCTTTAGATCAATATGTGCGATATCATGTCTGAAATTAAGATTCTCACGTTTTACTCTTTAATAATTAAATATTTGCAAACTAGTGCATTTTTTGCCGCTTTGAATTGCCCCGTAAATTCAGCAAAGTAATAATCTATAAGTGCTTGAATGCATAAGTGCACTTTTCCAATAAATATTCTCTCAAGCGCACAGGATAAGCTACCAATAGTGACAACAACAATAACAACATCTACAGTAAACGTCTTTTACTTGTAGCTACTTACTTGTTGGTGATGCTGTCATTGAATTTTCTCCAGCAACTATAATTCAACTCAAAATATAATACGTTCGGTGAGAAAAACCGAGCAAATAATGATATTTCAAGAAAAACATGATGTGTGTATATGAACGCAAACGTATTTTCAGTAGATACATACATATATGAGTAGTAAGAAATTTAAGTAGCCAAGTTGGCAGTGAAGAATTATGTATTGGTAAATAAAGGTGGCAGCCAAAGAACTTGCTGCAACACATCAGCGTCAAGACTACAGCGACTAACTATAAGAAAAAGCTGAAGGAACTAAAAAGTAGAGACTCTACAATATCGAGACCAAATGCAATGCCGATGTACAAGCAATTTAACAACAACAACTGCTGGCGGTGTTTCCAATGTGGCATATGCCACTGGCCACTTGACCGTAGGGGCCAAACGAAAATAAGTACGTGTAACTGAATTGACTGTATGCCAAAATCAGCACACAAGCATGTGAACTTACTTGTAAACACCGAAATGTACGTATGAGGCGAATTAAGGGGATTGAAAAGAAAAGGACGATTGTCGAACAACAAACGCAAATTCCCACAACGAATGAGCAGACTTCTGAAAATAAATTATAAATTTGCGCTTCGTGTGCAGCTGCACATTTGAGCCAGCTTAGGGCAAGAAAAATAGTTGAAATAAAAAAAAACGAGCACATAACCCTTCGCTGTGGCTGTGCTGTTCGATGCGCAATCAATGTTACTCATACGCCCCGCCGACCACAAAAATACACTCGTTGTATTTGAAGTGGGTCGGTGGAGTGACAGTTTTATAGCGAAAGCGTGCGCACATATTCAATGATTTTGTTTTATTTTTTCGTTTGTTTTTTGCAATCGCACGAATTACAATGAAACTGCTAGTATGCGAAAAAATTGGAAACCTCAAAAAAATTGACTGAAAACCGCAAACAAATCCTTTTTCTGTTCAACTCGCACAGGTGCAACAAACTGCCATACGGGATATGAGTTGGCGTAGGAAAAAATTGTAAAACTGCTGGCTAGGTAGAGGAAAAAAATAATGATAAAACACCTTGGTTGTTTTGGGAGTTAAGAGCAGTTGATCAGTATATACATACATATGTTACGATGTATAGTTTTATTAGTTTCCACAACAACTATAACTCTACAACTACAACACAACGGCTTATGATAATATCGCAGAGAAAAATTTTATACAGCAGCACGTTGGTCGTGAGAGGTGTGCAATTGCAATGGGATTGCCAAAGAAAGCTTCGTTTTTTTTTTGTGATAGCACTAATGCTGGGTTGTATTGGCATGAAATCGTTTCAAGTAATATGATTTGCTCAAGAACAGAAAACGCGAGCACACAAGCCTTTCAAATGCATGTACACATGCACACATAAATACTATATACACATAAACATTTACATACGTGTAAGTGCATCGGTTCTAGTGCGGCTGGTATGCAATAAATAGCAACGACGACTACAAAGTCGACTCCCATTGCCATCTGAGCACTCTTGTCTGCTACAACGGAAACGAAAATTGACAGCCTGGCAAGTGGGCAACTCCTGCGTGTTTGTCTGCCATTTCGTAAATTGCAGCAATTTTACTGATCCAGCATGGCTATGGCTGTGCTATCTGTTTGTTATTGCTCAGTGTTTATCATTTACTGGTCCTTCAATTCAATTTTTTCTTTCAGTTATGCTGAACATTTTGTTACATTGAAAAAAACGGTGCTATTGAAAAATAGGAACAAAAAAAATACGACATTTGTCAGGTAAGTAATTCCCCTTTGGTTTTCGCTGCATGCATTTAAAGATAAAAGACGAGTATAGGAATTTTACCGGACTTTGGTTGGCTGGTTCGTTTATTTATTTATTTATACATATGTATATACATATGTATATTCTCTTTACGATTTTACTTTAGATTACTTCGATTCTGTTGATTACAAGTGAAGATATACATACATATGTATGTAAGTGTGTATGCACATTAGGGTCCATCACCAAAAAAAGTTGCAGCTTTTCCATCGGAATTATAAAATCTACTATATGTTTAGGAATACCGCCAAAATATTTCGGAAAAATATTAAGACCTACGTGGGCTAGACCTTTTTGAAAATACCTTGAAAATTCTAGTTGCATGTTTTATTACGTGACAAAACTACTAAATACTTGGAAACAAAAATTTTAAAAACTTTGTTTATAAAAACTTGATTTTTGGAGATATGTCCATTAGGGCGGAGCAATTTTATTTTGAAAAAAGTGTATGGCATATTCGAATTCTACGTTCGATTCTCAGCGAAAATGGTGAACAAATTATAACCATAAATAAAAGAAAAATCTGTATATTATCGTTTTTTCTGAACGAAATTAAATTTCAATTTACAAAGTTGTGCGCTTTCTTCATAAAATATACTGCTTTTTCTTTTGAAAATTGGCATGGTTAAACGTCGTTTTTAGTATATAGTTTGTTTGCATTTTTTACTTAAAACTAATCGCAGAATTTGAATTTTCTATACAATTGCTTCGAAGATTTTGCTCTGAACAAATTACTCCGCCCTAATGTACATACTTTTAAAAAGGTCTAGCTTGCGTAAATCTTAATATTTTTCGGAAATGTTTCGGTGGAAGTTTTGAAATATAAAAAGTTTTATATTTCCGATGCAACAAAACCAATTTTTTTATGGACAGTGATGCGCCCTAATGTACATAAATTAGTTTGTGCATATGCAATGCATCAATACAGAAACTTAGATTTAAAATTGGAACTGGAATGGATGTAATCTTTTCAGGAGGACCACTAATTTCGAAAACCAGTTTATGTTTAACAGACAAGAAACTGACGTTGAGGTTGAATGTGGAAGAAAAAAAGAAAGGTCTAAGAAAGCTTACATTGCCTTCATCGCTTGTATGAAAATACTCGGTATGGTATTCGGTATATCTATCAGTTTTTCCATTAACTGACATCGTGATAAATCATTGAAAACTCATAACTAGCAATTTGTCAGAAATTGAGTTATATACACTGCCGTAAAGATTTATTGGAAAACAAATTTTTTTAATATATGTAACAGTTTTTATTTTAATTTTTTCCCGCTAATCTTTTGTAAAAATATGGTTCGTACTACAGCAAAAAAAAAATAATAATAACACACAGATAAATCCTGTCGACTTAAACTTGATAAGTACCATAATCAGCTATCCATACATGTGATGTATGGTGGAATAGGCCTTCAATCAATGGCATAGGAAGTCCGCCTCTGGCCGTGAGGTGAAGTACACCTTCACCTAAAGTTGCTATGAATGCACTGCTTAACCTATCACCTAATGTCTTCTAGGCTCTTATGGTCACATTAACGCTTTAAATGAATGGGTGCTAGTAGCATAAGGTGTGAAGTGTGTCGAAAATTATCGTAGGCTGGAAACTAGAATCTAATATCTTAGCAATGCCAAAAGAATAGTGAGCAACCCTTTTCTTTGAAATTGATATATACTTCCTAGAGGCTATGTGCAGGATCTACTTGCCTGTCTTACTCATTGTAGAATCTTTAGTGATGGCTCCAAAATTTCCACAGCATCCGCAACTTGAGTATTTATTTATTTAAGTAAACGGGGAAAATCTTTTCAGCTGTTTCTAGGAACATAGGCCTTGTTTTTCCCAAGACGAGGTATTTGCAACTATCAGGAATTTATAACCGCCTAAGTGATTTTAAGATAAGTCATGGCCGTCGTGGTCGTGATATCCGCTTTGCACTCAAATCATTGGCCTGCTCTCTAACTTGTTCGTAAGTAGTTTGGCAAATGCAAATCTCGCCTAAATTGTGATGGAAAAATGAGGACGTTGTTTAATTCTGTGGGCCTTACTACTCGAGAATATCCGGTAATGAGATGTCTGACCATTTGTTAGAGAGGGCTCCTAATTTCAGCAAAAAAATATTTAATTTGGAAATGGCTAGAAGGCTTCCAGGACTTTCAGGTGGGCAAGCCCAATCTCTAAAAGTTGATCTATAGAAACATTTTAAGGCCGAAACTGTTCAAATACTTGATTTATTTTTTATTGCACTTGTTTCAGGAATTCCACTGAATGCAATAAATGCAAGATGAATGCTTTAGCGTTTTTTTCTGTCGAAAGAAGGGAGTAACACTAAAAAAACAAGTCGTGAAATCTACTCACATACCGCGCATTTAAAGTTTTATATAGTCTCCATTGACCTAAAATTCGTACTGTATAAGTGCCAATTTTGGACCGATTTTAAGAGTTTCATTTCATCTATTTTTAAAACTTTGGAATTGGTTACCTATGTATAGCATTTTCAGTTTAAGCGAAACCATTTTCAAATTAAGTGAAACCTTTTGCAAATTAACTGAAACCTTTTTCAAATTAAATGAAACCTCTTTCAGATTTAATGAAATTTTATTCAAATTAAATGAAACCTCTTTCAGATTCAATGAAATTTTATTCAAATTAAATGAAACCTCTTTCAGATTCAATGAAACTTTTCTCAAATTAAATGAAACATTCTTAAATGGCGTCTGCCAACAGGCAAGTGATCAGCGTTTCTTGGCAATTGACAATATTTTCCATGACATTTCGGATTTAAGCCTTAAATAAATACGATTTTACTTTTTTCAAGCCTACTACTTCGTATTAATACCTTCCGACAAACTCAACTAAATATATTAAGTATCTATCTGTGCAGTCGTTGCTGTATGTGATGTATTTCAAATATTTGTTTGTGTATGAATACGTATATGTGTATGCATATGTGTTTATTGATTCGCCTCATTTCAGCGGTTTTCGTGTACAAATTAGAAAAGTTCTTAGGTAAAACTTTTACTTTGGCTTCAAATATTGACAATGACAACATTTTCATCTCTCAACGGGTAAAGTTGTTACAAACGTCTTGACTCCTGTCGCCACACGAAGCCATCAACTTTTTTTTGTTGTACGAAACTTTGGTGTTACGCCTTGTTCCTATTATTTTTAAAGTTTTTTTTTTTGTTTAATATTTTCATTTTTGTTTATGCTACATTTCGCCTTATAACACTTTATCCATGACTTTTGTACTTTGGGTGGGGCAGTGAATGGCAAAAATGCGGGCAATGAGTCTTTTCGTTTCAATTACATTTTAGCCGCAATTTAAGTTTGATAGATTTCCTGTCTTATACACGTGCAAGCGTATGTAGGTATGTAAGAATTTAATGTGGTTCCTTCGTACTCGTATGTGTTTACAGACACATTAAACCTAAAGACCAAACAAAGTTTTCCTGCCTGTTGTGAGCAACTCGTATCGGCGCCGCACGTTACTTTCATCACATCTCAGTTTACGCTTTAACTTGCTTATTTCATTTCTGGTGATCGAATCAATAAAAGTCGATAGAAAACTAAATACATAAATACATCAGTATAGGCATGTAGATTAGGGTGCCTCACAAAAAAAAGTACTTGGCTACGCCCATGTGCATTGCCATGGAAACCATTTCGAAATGGTCATAATCTTATTGAGTAACGGCTTATTTATGTCAAAGCAAAGTTTTATACGGCTGTAGTTTATTACATTCGAGGCTTTTGATGTGTCTGCATATTGGCTAGTATTTTTATGTGTTTGTAAGTTAGACTTGTTTCTCTGGACAATTGCTATTTAACTAAAAATATTTACATATGTATCTATATGCATAAAAACATCTTTCAAATAAGTAAATAAAGTAAAATAGTTAAATTAAAATATTTAGATAAAAAATAACCACTCTTTGGCCAGTGTAGGGGGGTAATGAACGTTTTATAAAAGCTTAAGCCTCTGGATTAAATTCCGCAAATATACCTTAAATCTTTATTTCTACAATTTCAGTGTACGGTTGTTCATAAATACATTTTACTTAAGTAGCCTAATCATGTGCCTAGAAAAGAGCAGTATTCGCAGGTTGCCTCCGTTACCGATGACCAACGGAAGATCCACTAGAAAAGCCATCAGTTGTCTGTAACCACATTTGGATCTACCGGTTGCCATCATTACGTTGATCGTTGGCTGGGCCACAGAATGACTCACAGCACATTTGACTACTCGCGTGGATGAGTACCACATTTCAGATTTCTCTTGGGCCTAGTTAAATAAAAAATAATTTTTATTTGTGATCTGATTCGTCGACCAAATAACGAATACAATTTATTTGTGATTTGACCAAAACCATCAACAAGCTACACCTGACAATAAATTAATGTACGTCATTTAAAAGCCCTATAAAACCCTTTTTCAAAACATATTTGGTTTCTAAAATCTGATGAAAAATAGTGAAGATGCTTATAGATAAATGCATCGAGTACAAAAATAAAAGGATTTGGAATTGCCTCATCATAAAGCGGGTAAATTTTTTGTGTATTTACTGTAATTATTTTATTTTATTGCACTTGACACCGGCGGCAACATTTATCTGCTAGTGGAGAGTGACTTGAAAGGCATATGAGAAATATAAGTAGGAAACAGCAGAGACACGAAAGAGGTGTTCATTTGGTTATTCTTTAATTGTTTACATAGAAATTTTGTTACATATGCATTCATATTTAGTCGGTATTTGCTACTTCAGCTATTGTATGAGTATTAAGAATGTACTAGTGTTCTTACTACGCAAAAACAATGCAAACATTGCAAGTCTTTGAAGTGGGCATTTTATGACATTTATATTTTATTGTAGCAACCAAACAATTGTTTCTCCACCCGCCTGCCTCCACCCGCCTGCCTCCGCCCGCCTGCCGTGTGCATCCAAAACAATGGCACCTGCTTATTCGCGCCTTAAGGCAACGGAACACACTTTGTTTGCTGGTGCTTTGTACCTACATTTGTATGAATTGTAAACAAAGAAAGAAATTTTTGAACCTGAAGGCATTCATTAAATGTCGCTCGCAGTTGAGAAGGCACACAATCAAATGGCAAACATATGGAAAAGCGAAGGAAAACACTCGAAAAATGCGCACGCTGGGTGTGGCATTGCTGCTTGTGCTGCTACATATATAAAAGGCTATGTATTTAGATATGTGTGCGGGGGTGTTTGGTTCGTGTTATATACATACATATATAGTACTTATTAGGGTGGTCCTTAAAATATCAACATTTAAACTGTGCATGACGCAACGCTTTATTTAGTTCTATGTACGAAGTAGAGACACCCAAGAAAATTTTAAACTAAAAAAAATTTCAGTTCTCGCAACCAGAGTGTGATTTTTTTTTTAATACAAAAGTCCTACAAAATTTTGACTTAAAGTCTGCTATGTTTTACATAATCTGGAAACTTATTCATATAAATTCATAGGCTCGTTGAGGTATAATTGGAAAAATCCAATCACTCCATGATGTTGAAATTTTAAGTACCACCCTAGTATTTATGCTATCAACGCGTTATTTTTTAATTTTTGATTTTATTTCTTTATCTAGCTTATATTACTTTTGGTTGCACATGTTACTGTCATGGCTGTGCCTTTTGTATATGTTCAAGCATGCGTGTACATATTTACTTTCTTTGCGTTTCCTGCGTAGTTGTCAGCGTACAAATAACCGGCGTCAACGATGACACCTGCAAAGTATTCCACAGAATATTTCATTCCAGTGGACACTATAAAGTTCAAACCCTCAAAAACACATGAAACACCTTGAAAATCATACATGGAAAGACAGAAGAATGCTAACAATTTCTAACTTCATTGTTGTCTACCAGTTTTTGTGGTTTGTTGTCTACCTTCAACTGGCTAGTGTATATGTAGTTTAGTTTTCGTTTATTACGTTATTTATTTGTGCAAGAGGAGCGCTGGTGGTTTTGTTGTTTCGGCTGATTTTACGGTTCCATATAGTTTTTTTTATGTTCCACATAGCACTCAACACCATCAGCCCCATCACTCATTTTCAACGCTTGTCACGCTACTTATACGCAATACTTGAGTATGTATAGATACTAATACATATATAAAGATATACACACATACAAACATGTTTCTAAGAGTATATATTTATATAATATTGTTCGAATGTATATACTAGGGTGGTTCAATAATGCATGTGAACAAGTAAAATCGGATTTGTTTAGATCTCACCCCTAGGATTATTCTATAGGAAAAGAAATATCCCCCATATTTTTGATTTTGAAATCAAAAAATATCTATAAGTCGCACAAAGCGGTTAAAGTTTTCGTATGTTTTTTATACGGGAAAAACAACTTTTCTTAGAAATGGTATATAATTTTTGGAAATCAACACTTTTCGATCGGAAAACTCTGGTTCTCTTCAGGAGAATTCCAACAATAATATCGAATTGTTCAATTAACCATTTTTTAATACTAAAGATTGCATTTTTTGGGATTTTTGGTGGATCTGTGAAATATAGTTACTATGAAAAAATAGTTAAATAAAGTATTAGGTATTATTATTGGGAACATCCTGCAGAGAAAGCGAGTTTTCCGAAAGAAAAATATAGATTATCAAAAATTCTCTACCATTTCTACGGAAAGTGGTTTTTCGCTTATAAAATACAATGAAAACTTTGAGCGCTGAGAAACCTATAAATATTTTTTGTATTCAAAATGAAAAATAGCGCATTATTTTTATTTATTTATTGGTATAGAACAATCCTAGGTGCGAGAGCATAAAAATTCCAACTTTACTTTTTTTACAAGCATTTTTGTACCACCCTAATATACATACATATATATGCATTCGTGTACACTCATACAGCAAAATTTCGCACTTTGCTGTTGTTCTCCTTAAATTTTTTTAAGTTTTCTAAAAAAAAGTTGTCGTCAAACACTCCGCCGGACAATATTTGCTAGGAAAACTCCATCGTTTCTTGGCTTCTCGTCTTCCCAGCAATGGCTTCTCCTCCTCTCTATCATTAGCCATAGTACTTATACTCCTTCCTTCATTTCTTTCTGACTATCGCTTTTCTATCTTTATTGTTCTCAATATTACATACATATTTTGGCTTCGTTAATAATTTTTGTTGTTGACATTGTCTGTCGTCTGTCATAAAACACACCTGATGTTGCTTAATATTGATGAAGGAGGCAATTTCGAAATGAGTAGCGGTCCTAACATGGGGCAACTAATTGAAAACGTAAACAGAGTTTCAACAACTTTGAACGATTCGTCGCATGTTTCAACATCTTTTCTAAGAAAATTTGCAATTTCCTAGTCATATTTAGAAATTTAAATGTATTCCTAGAGTTTGTGCATTAATCAAATAAATTTCAATTTATTTATTTTTTTTAATTTCCCAGCCACAATATGTGCCTGTGTGTGCGTGCGTCTCTTTTGTGCTTTGCTAGGCACACCCAAAAGGCATGCTGCTAATCCCGCTTAGGTCGTTTCGTTTGTCTAATTAATGGGCATTAAGGACATAATTCCATGTCGTTAACATGGGCTTTGCAGAGTTTTCCTTTGGCTTTTTGCCAAAATATTTTCGCACACGACAAAGTTCAAATTCCATTTAGAGCTGTTAAGCTGCTGCCTGATGATGGTGGTTTAAGGAAATAATTAACAAATAAATGCGTTTATACTCGAATTTGCCAGTTCGTTTTAGGCGATCGGAAGGTAATTAATTTTCAATTATGCAACTTAATTAAAAATCGATAACTTCGAGTAGTTAGTTTTAAGTGTGTGACGTTGGTCTTTAATATTTAATCAATTAGTTTGAGCATCAAATTATTCGCGTCAAGATAATAAGATGTTTTCCAATAAAATTCTGAAATAGGGCGTTGTTGAAAAGTCGTATGGGATATGGCGTTTTCGAACTGGCTGCCGAGATAGGTCGGTCTTCCACTCAGCAGTCGATATATACACTATATAACGGAAAAGTCTAGGTTCAATACACCTAAATTCACTACACCTCACCTAAACTCAGTACACCTGATCTCAACACACCTAAATTCACCTAAGTTCACCACAACTTTACTCACCAGAATTGAACCCGTAACACCTATTCTCACCACATTTTACCTAAACTCATTACACCTCCAATCACCTCACAACACTTTGGGAACTATTTCGGGATTTTAGAGATTTTCTCGAGACTAAATCAGGACTTTCACGACCATTTCTGGATTCTCAGGACATTCAACACTATTATGTGATGCTCGGGACTATTTCAACATTTTCGGGACTATTTCGGAATTTTCGTTATATTTATCGTTCTTGTTATTAACCCATATCGATATTACTATCGATATTGATTTCAATATATTTATCGATATTGCCATCAATATAATAATCGATGTTTTTATTTATATTGCTATAGCTATAATAATCGATCTTGTTATCGACAATTTGATCGGTTATGGAATAGTTATATTTATCGATATCTTATCTGTTTATTTATCGGCATATTTATCGGTACACTTGTCGATATGGTTATCGATCTAAACATGATATAGTTATCGATATATATATCGATAATCTTATCGACATTGAAATTAATGCATTTCTTGATGTTGTTATTCATATATTTATCGATGTTGAAATAGATATTTTTAGCCCCAAAAATCCGGAAATAGTTCCGAAAATAGCGAAGTAGTCTCGAATATCCCGACACAGTTCCGAAAATCTCGAAGTAGTCACGGAAATACTAATGACATCACATAAAATCACCTCACTTCACCATACCTTACCTCACTTCATCTCAGTTCATCGAATTCTTATCACTAAACTTTACTCTGCTTATGTTTACAATTGCACTCTGCGCTGGGTTGTGGCAGTTGGAATGGACCGCTAAGGAGTCACAACTGAATCTGCTCCTTGAGTATGCAGCAGCATCGAGGCTGAACTCAATGTGGTCAAAAGATGAACACATACATCTTCTACCTCCCAAATCCCATACAATTTCTTACTTGTTTATTTTTCAATCTCTTTTATATGCTTACTAATTGCTTTTCCTTCCCCATTTTCACCCTCTTACCTGTATTCAATAAATTTCAATAGCAATCAAAATTTCTTTCATTCAAAAACATCTTAAGGGAACTTAGGCAGTTTGTATGATAAGGGCAGAGATGACAATTAAAGTTGGTAGCCAAGTCGGCTTACCTAAAGTCTTCAAGTCTTCTAAATTTTCTCTTGCCTTCCACCATAAGCCGGCAAACTAACGAAAATGTATTTGTTTGTTGAAGAATATCAACATCGTATAATTGGTAACAACTCAAACTCTACGCTAATACGTATTAAGTTGGTATCCAGCGTGCTGTGCTGTGATTTCGCTTTTGTCTCCTTTTGCTCATTTTCAGCTTAGTTTGATGCCAGCAAGTGGCTTTCCCATCTACATACATACATATGTACACATTTCCGTCGCCCACTGCTTTGCGCTGCGCTGTTTCATCATATCACAATTTAAAATCTCTTATTGCAACAAATTTGCGACTTATCAGCAATCTTCGCATTATTCGCTGACGTCAATCGGCCCATTCATCTCACTTACTACGCTGGAAATTCTATATCACAATCCATGCCAAGAAGTTCGACAGCCACAGCGAAATGAGCTGAAATGTCTTTATTATTTACTTGGCGACTCCGTATGCTCAATTTTCCTTAATGGTTGCTACATCAAACTTTATGCCACTGCTACATTTACTACACCTCGCAGCCTTCAGACACTGGCCGCTATTAATTTAACAGACGACGCGTCGTGAAACTTACTGCGCTCCACCTAGCTCCTGCTCGCCCTCATATCCAGCTGTTTCCTCTTAGCGCATTCTGTGTCTGTGTCTCATTTTGTCATCCACTTACAACGGTCGTCGGTATCCTGGGCATTTCCGTCCCATAGAGGCACTTAGCATCTTTTCTTAGTTTATCTGTCGTTTTTGTCTTCGTTCACGCTTCTTTTGTTTTTGCTTTCCTTACATTTGCCTTTACTCATTTAAGTCGTCTTTCTAATCATCTTTCTTCTACTCGGCTAGCCCACTAGCTAGCTGGCGCAATAATTCTTGTCGCTCGCTTCTCGCAGGCCGATAACAGGAAATGTTGATATTCCCAGCGGAAAACTTAGATTTACAATGCCTGTCTTGCTTAGTTTGCAGCGGCAGAGGCGGTTGGAAGTCAACTTTCACAAAGTGGCTTATAGCAATGCGGCACGACTTTTAGAGTATGTAGCTTTCTGACGTATCGGCCAGTGACAGCTATTCATTTTTGCGTGCCCCTTCTCGCTTGATGTCAGCTGCGGCATTCCCTGTTATCTATATTTGCTGCTTCGTTGAATTTCTTTTTTTTTTTACTTTACTGTACCACCGTCGATTTCCCACTCTCTAACGAAATACCTGTCCCTCCCTTAACATTTATGGAAGATGTTACATACATATGTACATACTTACATACGTCACTAAATAAAACACATTCATTTACGACATTTCGCTAGCACGTGTCTGTCAACCTACGTTTATTTATTTCAGTTATCTACTCATTCTCCGCCTGTTTATTTTAATCGTACGTTGTATCTCTTTCAAAGTATATCATGTCATGTGCTGCCGCGATCACCGCCGGCTATTGACTGTCTATCCTTACGTAATGCCGAAACTTCTGGGTTGCATTTTTTTTTTTAATTTTAATTTTTAATTTTTTTTTTCCAAAAATAAAACGTAGTATCTTTTTTTGTCATCTACTTAAACCCACATCGTTCGTTATGCTTTAATTTATATTCGCGTCGCATTAAATATTGACTTAAAGTACTTAAAGACATGTCAGCTGTCGCTCGCGGCACTTGTTGAATAAATCGTCGGTGTGTCTTCTTTTTGGCGTGAGACCAGCCTTTAACAAATAAGGCAATATTCATACAGTGAAACTTTTTAATTAATTATTTGAAAATGCTAAATAAAAAGTGTTTAGTTATTTATGTCTGAGTAGCCCCAAAAGTACTATGCATTTAAGCCAATAGCCATGCGACTCACAGTTTGCGCTATAGGGAGAAGAGCGGGAACAAAAATATGTCTATTCAAATGGAAAAACGAAAGGTTAAAAGACTTGGGTACGGAGTGTTGGAGACTGTGGCAGCCAGAATTGTCGTCTGACATATAGCTAGTAAGTACTACATTTCCCTGCTTCGAAAAAGGAGATGAAGTGGTTTGTATAGCGGGTAGTGAAACCAAGACAAAGCACTTTTGAAGTAGTGCAAGACTTTGGCTACCCAGGCTCTAGCATAGACTACTACCAATAACCTCAGCATGTGTATCAAGAGAAGAATATCTCTTGGCAGTTGGTGCTACTTTGGGCTCGGCAGGCAATTGAAAAGAAGATCACTCTCTCTACATATGGCGCGCAACATGAACGATAGACGAATAAAGATGAACAGACTTGCGAGCTATGTCACTTTTGCGACGCGGCCAAGGAAACTCCCTTACACCTTTTTATGGAGTATGAGGCCGTTGTACGCAGGAGGAATAGGAAGGAGCATAGGACACCTCATTCGGACTGAATATAAAGAAACAAACGAACATATATGTTGGTGTGGGTGTAATATTTCATAAGTTGACCTGTGAGCTGCCACATACATACAAGTATGGTTTGTCACATCACTTGTTCGAAATTAATTCATTTTTTAGATTTTTTGGATATCTGTAAATTTAAAAAGCAAATATTTAAAACTGAATGAATTCTTAATTTCATATCTTCTTCTTTTTTCAGTTAATTACCAAAGAGAATAAATGAGCATTTTTTTATATGAAAATTTTTATGCAGGTTGGTTCATTTAAAAAAGCTCTGCTGAATTGGAACAAATTTTCCAAATCAGAAAAATGCTGAATATTTGCTTTGGTAATTAACTTATTCATCTACAAACTGGGAAAAAAATTTAGTTCGAGTATTAATTATTGCACACTGTGTATGTATGTACGAGTATATCATAATAATCTAATCACTTGAACGAACTTCTGAATTTCTATTAAAATGAAACATCGCTGACTTTCAAGAAAACACACATTTTTTCAAAGCGACTAAAACGAAATAAAATTTTACTTGAACTATGCAACATTTGTGGCATATATTTACTTATTCGGTTGCTGGCAATATCCATAAGTCCGCCAAAATTCAACGCAAAATGTCAAAAGTCGTACGCAAGAAACTTTCCACTTTCCACTTTTAGTTTAAAATTTTCACTTTACACTCTTCTCAATGCAAAAACTTTGCGCGACTTTTTGTGCTGTGCGCCACTGCACCAGCGCGCATTTGGCAGACATGAGAATGGCAGGCGGCAGCAGTGCGGCCAAGAAGAAAGGGGTCAGAATTAATGTTTCATTAAAAAGTGCATTTTCAATAATTCTGCAAACGCCATTAGCAATAAATTGTGCTGCCATGACAGAGTTAGTGTCGCTCTGGTGGCAAAGTTTTTCCAGCAATTGACAAATAAAAATTAAAACAAACAAACAAAAATTATAATTTCTCTGCAAGTTTTAGTGGAGCTTGGGCATAACAACCCACAAACAATGCAACGATGGCGCAACGGAAGCGCATGGAAGTGTGGAAGGTGGCAGCGGCCAAAAAAAAAACTGTAAAACGGATTTCTTGACAGCTGCACTAATTGGTTTGTTTTTCCACTGACACTAATTAAAAAATTCTATTCCATGACATTTTCACAAGCTTTTTTTGCGCTTTTTTGGCAGCCGCGGAAGTTCACAAAAATTGGGGGGAGGGGAGGGCTGGCGAATGCTAACGAGGAAGGGCAAGCCTTCTTTGTGCGCCTAATGGCCTGAAGCTTGTATGTTTGGTGGTGCAGTCTATCTCTATGATCGTCTGCATCTGTGTAGGTAAGTTTGTATGTTGGCGCGCTGCATTCGAAACGAGCGCCAAAATGTCATGACAGTCAACAGTGGTTGGTGGGAAGTGCTCGCTCGTGGGGAATGACAGTGCATATCTGTCCATATAGCAACCGCAAAAAAGCGACGAAAACAACGAAAAAATTTACACCAAATTTAGCACAATCGCTGTTGGAAGAGCAAGCGAACATAAAAGCGGCGGACAGGCGGCAGCCAACAGTTTACAATCTGCATATTTACATAAGTACAGATTTATGTGTAGGCGATACTCATCTGAATTATGAAAATTCGTGCCCGCAAAAAAAGAAAATTCCTAAATTTGTAATGTCATTATTATGAGCCATTAGGCTCGCGCATCTTTTGGGGTCGCGCGTGAAACATATTTTTTTTTTTTGTCTTTATTTTTGTTCAGGCTTTTATGTAGCGCACATTGAGGCGACTACTCATATCTGCGCGGCCTTTCACAGAAAAAACCAAATGTCCGCTTTTAAATTCACTTTCGGGTCTTCGTATTGAACGTCATAAATCAAAGCAGATAAGAAGGAAGTTAAAAAAAAAGTTTTTCCGGCCACACGCGCGGATTCTAGGCGGCAGTGCGTCAATAATTTGCACGTAATGTCGCCTAAATTTCATGTTGCTTAATTAAAAAGGCAAATATATTTTGCAGGTCCAGCCGTAAGCGATAAACAGGTGCGTTGGCTGCAAATAGCAAATTTGGTGGTTGCCAGGACAAAAACGCTGCTGTCTATCTAATTTTTAATTTATTTTAAATTTTTGCTGTGCTAAAAATTTTGACCCTATCAAAAATTACTTTTGTTACTAAGCGCAGTGAAAAAGCGCCGCAAAATATGCTGTTTTCATTTTTAATTAAAAAATAAATGGCAGGCGCCTGCGAAAAAATTTAAATAAACAAAGCAATGGAAAAACAGGCTAAGCAATGTGTTGTAGTTGCTTTTGAGCCATGCGCCCCAGAAAATGAGGCGAACAACAGGCACAACTTATAAGCAAACAGATTAAAGTCAGGCCCAGCTAACTGCCAAAGCTTCGTTTAATGACGCAAATATTAGCACTGGTGGTCAGCAGCGCACTGACTTGCCATCCACTCGCCAATCCCAGCAAGTTGCTAACTCAATTGTTGGTCATGCAATAGAAAGCTGCGAGTAAAAATATGCCTGCCGTTGGCTTAAATTCAACTCATCAACAGTCTGGCTGGTTAAGTAAATTTTAGACGTTTAATATCTACCAGACGGAGAGAAGAGCAAATGAACAAAAAGGAAAAATAAAATTCAGCCCAACTATATAAAGTAAAAAGAAAAATTAAAAATTTCCATGACCAGCGGCAGCCAATATATGCAGCTAACTCTTTGTTTCATCACAAAGTAACAAACAAAAAATAAAGCTTAAAGTAAATCTTTAGTCAACGCCTGTTTTTTTGGTAAACTGTATACACCACAACTTCCGCTTAAGCTCTACCCTTATCCGCACTGTTCACACGGAGTCAGTATGCGCACAAAAGCTTTAGCCCCTCGGGAAACACTCCTTAATGACTGCTTCCCATTTACTCTCGTTCTCGCTCTCGCCTCGGGCAGTTATTATTATAACCCTTTTGTTATGGCTTTTGTCTTACATTGCTTTATCTGCTTTATTTATTATTTGTTTAAATACTTTGTTCTGCCTTCTGTCATATTTAGCGCGCGCCATTATTTGTCTTGAGCTTTTTGTTATTTGTTATTTTTTTCGATTTTTGGCTGGAATTTCAGTAATGACTAGCTAAAATCACTTCTGGTTGGGGTGTTTGATAAAATTGCAGCATTTTTTACTCCTTCATAAAATATTCACTTCTGAATGTTGATAGTACATATTTAAATGCAGGAGAGTCACGTTTGAAAGCATATTCTTCTTCGTTCGTGCATCACCGCCACAAAGAAAGTCAAATGATAGCCGCGAAAAAATATACCTTTCTATCATCAAAACCGGTCCTCGTGGCATATCACTATGACTCGTGCATCGGAAACCGCACGACTGGCGAACGGACATTGAGCCTTATATAGACCATCCATTGGACGAAGCGCGATATAGAGCGGCACTAAACAAACTTCGCGATGCTGTCCGAACAAGCCTAGCCGTAGTGACAACATTTCTCTAGGAGTGCTCATCAACATTGAGGACGCTGAACTGCTAAAAGAGACTGTGCACCCAGTCTGGCTTAGCTCCGAATCAGGTGATGCCATGATGATTCGAAATCTCGTACTATTCATTCTCAGGAACTCAATAGTTTTTGTGTAAAGTTAACTTGATATCGAATTTCACTGCTCTTTACTGAAGTGTCTCTACAAAAATTGTTAAAATCTAGATGGGAAATAATTCAGGCTGATAAGCAAATTTCACAAGCTAGTATTTATTCTTCTTCTCTCCTTGGTTTGCTTCTTTACTACTGCATTCAAAATAAGCTGCGAAACATAAGCTTCGCATTGTCAAATTGTTATGATTCTTGGAGTTTTTATTACCACTTATTTTTACAACTTTCTGTTAGTAAGTGCCGCAATAAAATTTTCACATTCCTTAACAGAGCGAAATAAAAAATTTTCTATTCAAATATGTAAAATTGTGTATGTAAAGGAAGCAGTTGGCATTTGCCATCGTTTACATGCACGAATTCCCAAATTTATTTATAGCCACATATATTTTATTTAAAATATTCAAAATATAAATTGGCATACATATGTACACCATATCTAAACTAACTATCTAAATCTAAATGTTTTCTTTTCTTCGCTTCAGTTTTTATGGCTGTCGTTTGCTGCTCTGTGTACAAATTGGCTTCTTTGTTTTCATTTGGTTTTTATTTATTTCTAATATTTATATTTATATGTACTTATGTTTATGAATCTGCTTTTTAATCTGCTTTTCGTTTGCTTAAGGAAACTACATACATACATATATAAGTAACGAGACTCGCAAATAAAAAATATATCCAACAAAAAGAAAGTATTCTGAATTTGGTTTTGTTTCGGTAAAATTCTACGTGTATGCGAATAAACTTTGACACGCTACTTTAAGTGGCTATATATACGTACATATATAGTATTTTTTTTTTAATTCTTAACCGATTGCGTTATGGGATTCCTTCACTTAAGGAGTTGCTGGGTAGATAAGTAAGTGTTAAATAATTGTCAACAGAGAGCACCAGTAGAGTTTAACCCTTATACATGACCCAAAATATTTTAAAACGAGATAATATTTTAAGTTTAACACATTTTCATACCTCTTTTCATCTAACTGCATGAATTTTAATATGATTTTATAGAATTAATTTGTTTTGGTTGAGGCTTAAACGCAATACCTTACTTTACCTTTCTAAGCGCGCGTAATTTTTTCTAACATATTATGAGGACTAGCGTACCGGATAATGTTATACCCAACTTCATTCGCAGGAAGTCATCGACTACTCTGCGAGGCCTTTTATACTCCATCAATTCTGCCAGTGAGTACTGGTTCCAACGTTTCAAAATTGGTGATTTTGCTACAACCGCCGTGGAGCGCGAAGGAAGGTCATAAACATTTATAGACGTCGAATTGTAGGCAATTTTGTGCCAAACTCATGAAGTACTTGCAGCAGTATTAAGCGTGTCTCAACAAGATATTTTCTTGCAATTGGAAACCGTTGGTATGGTCCAGAAAGTCGGAAACTAGGTGCCTCGCGAACTCAAACCAAGAGATAACGAACGGTGGCAGGGCATTGTTTCCCAAATGCTCCTTTAACGTTAAAAAGCGAAGTCGTTTCTACATTGTATTGTCACCGGCGGAGAAAAAATGGATTCTTACGACAATTCAAATCATCAGAAGGCATATGTCAGGCACAACAAACCCGCACCATCGACGCCAAAGTCAAATATCCATGAGAATCCTTTATCATCAGCTTCTGAAAAATTATTAGACGATCGACAGCCACTTTAGGCAACCAGGTATGAGCTATTGATCTTCCGCTCGGTTTCGTGTCGCACAAGGGGTCAAAACTTATATCCATCTGACCGGATGGAAGTCCTAATCAATCCGCCTTATAGCACAGTCTCTGCACTATCAGACTACTATTTATTCCGATCGATACAGAGCGCCTTTCGGTAGAATGCTACACTTCATTTGAAGGCATCAAAAAATTGGATTAATACTTTCTTGGTATTCAAGGGCGATGCGGTTTCTGGGGCATCTTGTTCGGAATAAACTGCTCCCTTTTACTCGATACGTCTCGTGAAGGAACCTAAAGTTTTATTGTATATCCAAACGGGTTTGGAATAGGTTTTACCGCTTTTTAAAGCTTTAAGCTTTATACGGGTTAAGCAAGAGAACTCAAGTCTGCAACCACGCACATGAAAAAATGTTGTTCCTCTAGTTTTATTAAGTAATTTCTTGTACCCGTAAGAGATCGATCATGTGATAATTATCCTGGAAAGTAAAGGGTTAGGGGATTATTAAAGAATCTAAATTTTAACCCTAAATTAAATAATTCGAGACTAGTTACCGTCCAATTGCGCCCTGTGATGACTGCTCTCTTCCACGAATAGTAGCACAAATTTTTGCTAAGAAGGCATTTATACATTTCTCAAATTTGTAACCCCCCTCCCCCCTTTCCACACTCAAATATTACACAATAAGCATGCCAAAGTTGTATTGTTCGCTTTTTTTAGTACTTTGCTTATTGCTGTTGATAGTGTTGTTGATGTTTTCAGCACTTATAAGTTGGCGAACATAAATTCGCACATTCACAACTCTCATTACTTGGCAGTGAACGTGAAAATTATTACATGCCCTAGAACTGTTGCTTTCTCAGCCAACTTTCAAATTACCCTCGAATGCATTGCGATGTATTGCTGAAAATCAAGGCAACAAAGTTCAGTTAAACAACAGTTGCATCGCGTTTTTCCAAGGACGATTGTGCTTTTCACTAACACTTCGGTAAGGCCGTTCTTAGAAACGCTTGTAAATACTCAAAAACAGACTTTTAATTAAGGCATAAACAGTTTTGCTATCGCGTCTTTATGAAGGCAAACACGTTTTTGTTTTGGGGAGGTACATACAATGCCAGATGACCTATAAGCAATTTAAGCAAGTAATTTATATAAACATTGCCCAAGGGAAGTCCAAAAGTGGTTACTTGTATGACTCTCGCCATAATATTTTGTCTCAATATTATTATTATTATTATTATATATATCTCAATAAAACTTAGACACCCGCATTAAAATTTTAAATAAAGCTTGGATGCTTTCAATGTTTTTAAAATTTTCATCTTAATGCAATTTTTCGTTAATTATTTTTCAAGAAAAATAGTTCGGGACTATTTCAAGATCATTTCGGGGCTAGTTTCAAGCTACCCCGTACTGGTCCCAAAAGTTTTCTGAAGTCGTTCTGAACAATTCGTGAACTTTTATCGAGAGGATATCGAACAAGTCTGGAAATGGTCCAAATGAATGAATGGTCTCTTAATAGTCTTGAACCAGACCGTAAATGGCGCTAAACTTGCTCGAAATAAACCTGAACTAGTCACGTATTAGAACTAATCCCCAAATGGTCCTAAAATAGTTGTGTACTAGTCCCAAATTAGTTCAGAAATAGCTCCGAGATGGTCCTTTATGAAGTCTGAAGAGATGCCGAAACGGACCCGAAATGATCCCATACTAGTCCTCGAACAAGTCTTGAAAGGGTTCCGAAATGGTACGTTATTATTTCCATAATGAACTTGAATTAGTTCCAAAATGCTCGTAAAATATTCTTTAACTAGTCCCAAAATTATGCTGAACTTGCCCCGTAATGTTCCTGAAATAGACACCAATTCCTGTCGTACTGGAGTCCTCATAAGTTTTCATCTTTAGGCTTACTGCCAGTTATGAGGTTGCATCAAACAATTTTGCGCAAAAGCTTGGCATTAATACCAAAAGGGAATGTTCCTATTTGGTCATTGGCATTCAGTTATATAAAGTTAATTGCTTTTTAGTTATTTTTTATATGTAAACATGGTGATTGGTTAAAATCATTTTATAAAAAAATCCAATTAAATTTAAAAATATTACGCACTTAGCTTTTGAAAACACAAAGCGTTTTTTCTATACACTAGACCATAAATCCTGTTACAGTTTTTATTGCCATAATAATTTGAAGTGAAACGCCTAAATATGGTTAAGTAAATATAAATGTACATTAGAGTGCCTCAAAAAAAAAATATTCCACCGGAATCATAACATATGCATATTTTAAGGACCCTACAAAATATTTCAGGAAAATATTAAAATTTACGTAAGATGGACTGATTTAAAAATACCTCTATAAGCCTTTTTCGAAAAAAAAAAAATTTCTTCGGAAAAAAATATTTTTTAAAATAACTTTATTTATAAAAAATGCCCGATTTTTTGATGTATTTTTAAACCATTCCAGCTTATGAAAATCTCAAAATTTTTTCGAATAGAATATAAAATATAGAAGAAGCTCCGTTGGAAAAATAGTTCAATTTTTTTATGGATAGTGATGCAGCATAAGGTACATATATACATACATACGTAATGGAATTAGTGAATCATTGTTGCCGAATAAAGAAGTGTTGAAAAATCATATAACCATCATGTACATGCGTATGCAATTTGTTTGCTTAATTCTTGTGAAAATTTGTGGAAAACTGTTTGCATAAATACAGCGCAGTTATTGTGAAATGTGCTTGTATATTTATTGTGAAAAACAGCTAAGTGCACTTCTTGTGAAACCATATATTTTAATACAAAAACCAAGAGATATTAAGAGTGTATCCTTTCCAAGAGGATTAAGGTAGTTTTTTTTATTTATTTATTTAAATTAAATGAAAGGTAAATTTTCTAAGTCCAAAGCGGCGCAGAAGATTGGATAAGATCAAAATAATTCGAAATCTTTTAAATAACATCGAATCCCTTCTGAATCGTATCAAGCTTTGATTTGGCTTAAAATTAGTTAGTATTGTATTCAAAGGTTTGAAAAACCTCTAAAATAAATTTTTTTCTTTCTCTTTGAAATTTTGAAAAACGGACTTAGCAAGTTAATCTAAGCAAGCGTATGTATGTACGTATGTATTTAATTGTGTACATACAAAATCCAAACACAAACTTTGTAATTTTTTACTTGGCAATATGTCTGCTATATTAAATTAAAATCAAGCACTTCACTTTTATTATGAACTAATGTAAAAAGTAAACTAAATTTTCTCTTGGAACATCAAAAAATCCACAAACTACAAGGCAAATATTTAAAATTTTCAAGCGCCTGATATTAAAAAAACTATTTTCATTTCAAATATTTTATATATCAACTCCAAAGCTTAAATGAAAGTTGAAGAAGGTCCAACAGCCATTACACACTGAGAAACGAGTTCGTTACACCAACTGAATATGTTTCCCCTCAACACATAATTTGGTAATATTTAAATTATTTCGTTGTAGTTACCAAATCTTGTTTTGAGAGAAATTTATTTAGTTCACTCTTTTCTAGTGCATAATAACTACTAGTTGGTTCACATTTTTATGTTGCTCTTTTTATTTTATTTTAACTGCTTATTTAATTTTATTTCAGTAAACTTATTTTCGCTTTAGAACCTGAAAACCAACCACTTATTTGCAAAGTATTTTATTGTTAAATGATATGAAGCACTAAGCTGTATTCGGAGTAGAGAGTAAAATAAATGAAACATGTAGCCAAACTTTTTTCAATAATTAAGCGACAAATGAAGGCATGCAATTTTTAAAGTTTGCGACTGGTTTTTATCATAACTTTTTATGGCTGTGGCTATTCAGTAGTCATAGCGATAAGATAACTTGATGCAAATACATTAATTGATGTAAATATATTAATTTCGATAAGCAAGGTGTTTGGTTATTCGCCTTATTTCCAAAATCGGTTTTCGGGCTATTTAAAAAATTGCAGTTTAGAAAAATCCGGTTCCCGATTTTTAAATTAAGTAACAATCTAATAAACCGATTTTATTTTACATAATTTTCTTACAGTCAAATACCAATGTTGTTATAAAGTCATGACCAAAAATTATGGCAAAACTATTTACAACAAAGATAGCTTTTATTTAGAAAAGAGCAAAGCAAAATAGATAAATGCAACGTTTTTTAAGATCAAAAGCTCTTGGCGCCGATTGGTTACACCTATCTATTGCCACTCGGGCGGCCTCGACCGACAATGGCAAACTTCCGAGTGTACCTCTGCCATAAAAAGTGTATTCGGAAGTGCATTAAAATTGTAGATCGCTCTATTTGTGTCACAACATCAATATGGAGAGCACCCGAATTGGAGGAGAAGCTCGGCCAAACACGATGAAAAGGTTTAAGCGCCAAGTATTCATGTATTGGAATCAAATATGATAAAATATTTATCCCCGAATAACCTGTGATATAATTTTAAAACTATTTAGGGGTTTTCCTTAAATTGAAAATAGCCTTGAAAACTTCGAAAAATTCAAAACTTTTATGGAGAGGTCAAGATTTGTATGAAATGTAAAGAATCCGGTTTGTTGTACAAAAAACCGGTTTATCCGCTATTCGAAAAATCAAGATTTTTCAAGAAGAAACTGACTATAGGTATCTTAAAAAAAAAAAACGTGGAAACCGGTAGTGAAAATCCGCGTTATTCACCCTAGTGACTGCTAATGGGATAATCCATGCCAAATCGACCAAAGCACTATGGTCTTGGTTTTGCTTTTAGCCCCATAAACATACATAAAAAATAAATAATATTCCGACGAACTGATAACCTCCTCCTTTTTTGGAAGTCGGTTAAAAAAATTTACTTATTAGAAACCAAATCAATTCCGAAAACTTACCAACCCACTTTCGTTTTGCAAACAAATTAGTTGCGAAAGCTTCACTGCCAGCGCAAGTAATGCCCTCAAACTTTTTCAGTATGTATGTATGTATAATCTTTACATATGTATCTAAAAAATTTCATCTTAAATCAGTAAAACGAATTAGTTTTTAAAAGTTGATAAAAAGTAAAGCAACGCAAATTCATTGGTGATCAAAGTTCGAACAAACGAGAAGCTAAAAAGTGAGCGACGGAAATAAGTTCAGAGGTATTTTCTTCAAAGTTTTACCCACGCCCACAAAAAAAAAAAAACCCCAAAATTAAGTCAACTGCATAGCTGTACAGCAACAACAGGCGGAGCGCACAATAGATCAGCAGCATGCCAAAGGTTAGGTAATAAATTGTGCAACCATTGATTATGCTTTAAGTTTGTGCTTTGGCATTGAAGCGGCAAAAGTTCACTATTTTCTATTAAAAACTTCCACAAAACTTACTTGCAAACTTCTTGAAAAAGATTTTATGTTTACGTTACAAAGCGCGCTGCTAAAAAATAGTGAAAGTGAAGAAAAAAAAGGTAAAAAAAAAGAAATTGAATTTGGTTTATTTGCGCGCCGAACAAATAAAGCTCAGTTGAAAGGAGTTGTGAGAAGAAGAGGGAGGTAGATGTGAGAAAGGGAAAACGAGAAGAGCAAGCTGGCCAATATAAGGAAGTAAAACTAAGTCAGTAGCTAATAAGTGTATTTTTTTTTTTGGAATTCTACCCTGAGAATAAAGTACAAATTACAAAAGTAGATATGGCAACAGTAGATATGGTAGCAGCTCGGAAAATGTGAAAATCTCTGTGGAGGACGGTAAAATAATCTCCCAAATCTACATCTTCATGCATTTTCATTGGTTTGGTCACTTTGGCAAAGAATAAAGTCATTATTCTTCGTTCTTGTTTACTCACAGCTTAGAAAAAACATAGTTTCAACTTGTTTCCAACATCTTTTACTTTTAATTCAAGTATTTTTTCGCTTTTAGTTTTTTTTAAGTTTTTGGTAACCGTTTACTTCACATTCGGTTACGTCTAACTATAGAGACACTTTATTAAATGCTCGTTTTTTTCAAATTCAAAAACCACTGGTTGTAAATACAAACATATGTATATGGGGCGTTCCATACCACAACGGACCGGTTTCACACTTCATGTGTTTGATTTGTTTAAAATTTTTAGGGTTGATGCATAAACATAAATAATAAATAAATATGAAATTTGAGCTTGGTTAATAAATTTTTAAAAACTTTACAGCACAAAAACAAAAAAAAAAACTCGATTTACTAGTTTTCCAAATATCTCGAGCGGGGCGAGGAAAAAATTTGAAAAAATCACATATACACACATAAAAATTCTCTATGAAAAAATCTTTAAAATTTTTTTTTTTTTTAATTTGTCACATATCGTCACCTGAAATGCAAAAACACGTCACGAACTGAAATACAAAAAGTCATAACTAATAAAAAATTCAAAATTCGGTTTTTGATTGATACGATGGATTTCATCGAATTACAACAACTCCCACACCATTTAAAAAAAAATAAAAATATTAGTCAGGACTTTTTCTATTTCAATTACTTTGTTGTTACGCCTTTTTGCATTTCAAGTGAGGATATAAATTTTTTGATAAAAAAAAATTAGTTTTTGAAAATATGCCATCTCAAAAAAAAATTAAAAAAAGAACACAATGGTAGCTCTGAGTATAACGCAATATTTATGTGTATTATTATGGGGTGCACTCTACAATAATTTGAGTAATGATTTTTTTTACACCGAAGTTGAGTAAAATTAAATTTAAAAATTTTTAAATTTTTTTTTTAACTTTTTTGAGTATGCAGTCTTGTACCCCATTAAATTTTTAATGCAAGTTTTAAGCTACTGCAAAATTGCTTTGATTTAGAGTATTTTTTATGCTGACGGCTTTTTGCACTTTTTTTTGTGGAAGAAAATACGCAAAACCATTTTCTAAGAAAATATAAAAAAAATAAATAACGCCAGTCATGGAGTAAATTCTGTCTTAGTAAATGGGATAATGGGTTATCCACTTGCGAAGGTTAACAGCTCTAATATCTACACCAGTGCCAAAAACGAAATGAAAGTGCCACAAAATTTAAATTGCTTTCATTTAGGGCTTCTTAAGAACCACATATCGACTGCTGAAAGGAAGATCGACCTATCTCGGCAGACAGTTCGAAAACACCCTATGGCTTACAAGCATGCAGAGGTGGTAAACGAACTTTACCATTGGCCACAGTGCCTACCCACCATTTTTGCACCAATACATATTTTTTGTATATACATATATACATGCAAACATACTGGCCTCCCCTCTCACTGAATTATTCATGAAAAGCCAAGCAAAGATCCGGCTCGAAGGCTATTACCACAAATTTGGGGCACACTCCAAAAACTGCGCTCTTTCCAATACTTTCCCGATGAACCACTGTTTTTGGACCACCCTAGTGGTCACCGTACCAAGCAGACTCTTAATTTATAGCGTGGGAAATTTGCTTGCCAAACTTTAAAGAACGATAGCAGTTTGTGTGTCCAAAATCAATCGAAAATTCGTGTGGCATGTTCTGTATGGCCTTTGTTGTTTATGGAATTAACAGCTTTTTATTGACTTCTTTTTTGGAGTCGGCACATTTTATTTCAATTAATTCATGTTGGGCATTAAAAAGTATTCGT
>NW_023458558.1:12351697-12373908 GCF_013731165.1 Rhagoletis pomonella | reverse complement strand
ATTCAAAGCCACCATCTTCGTGAACATATGTAAGCCATTCGTTCTAAGACCCTTTTTTCTTTTGTATTATTTTTATTTTTTTTCTGAATTTCTCTTACGCCAAATAATACTTTCCGCAGCTGCTCAAAATGCCTAAGGTAATTTTGAGTAAAATGCTGGTTGAAGCCTATGTATGTATGTATGTCCATTTGTGGCATGCAGTCCAACTTATTGAGAAACGTAACACGTAGGCATACTTTAAAATCGGCTGACGGCCTGCGTTTATTGTATGAACTTTATTTATTCTTCACTTATTGATACCCGTATTTTCCTATTTATTCATTCAGCTCCTTAGTAAAAATTTGTATTTTGTTCAAATTTGTTAAAACCTAATTTGTTTATAGTAGAATTTGGCTTATCAGGCGGCACCTAAGACTGTCTATTGAATTTTTCTTCTGTAAATAAAGTTTGCATTTGTATGTGAAAAGGTCTTCAATTCACCTGGTTAGTTGTGAAAAGGCACAGATGGAGCAGGAATTAGTTCTGATTATCATACACATGGAATAATATTAACTACAAATGTATATGTATGTATAATGTAATATTATAAATGGTTGATATAATATTCATAACATATGAGCAAACGGAATACATTACCGTACCGACGAGTATTATTTGTTTGCTTTCTTCAAAGCCTCAATAGAAAATCGCTCAAATGGTATGTATACAAGGCATATCAGATAATTATAATGTAGATATATAGCTAATTAAGTGATCTTTTGGATTTGTATTACTTAATTTAACATATCCTCACCGGAGTAGGAGATCGACCTATTTAAACCCTGAACTGTTGAATTTCGTTCATAATGCTCGAGAATGTGCGAGCAGAAATCGAAAGCCATAATTCATACTTCGAAAAAATAGCCGAAAATTTGTGGTTTTAGGAAAAAAGATCATAAAAATTAAGTGTGTAAGTATTTTAAGATTGAAAGTGTCGGCGTGAGGTGTTCAGAAAACTAATGACTCACAATTTTTATGTTCTATGAAAAATTCCAAATCGTGTTTTAATTAAACGTAAACCTTTGCAGTTCACTAATACAGATTTTATTCCTTTCATCAAAACAACGCTCGGTTTTAATTTGTTTCAAATTAGCCTGAAATACGTAGCAATGTTCTAGAAGACGAAACATTTTCTTCGCCTTTCATTGGTCCCATGTGATCATAATATATACCACTAACAACCCCATTATCGAGCTTTGAACCATCTTTGTAATCCTGGATAAACTCTCCTTTCTTTGGACTGAGCGATATGGTTTTAGTTGGGTGTGCATTTTGCATAGTCAAAATCTTTCCATGCCCATATTCTTGATTTGCATCTTCTTAGTCCGCAAAAAGGTTAACTTTGTTCACGCAACAGCAATTTGTTAGAGTCCAAAGCAGGGATGTTGCGAATGTGGAATTTTAGACATCCGCGGATGCGAATGTGGATGCGGATGTCAAATACAGTGAAAGCTCCAATATGCAGACACCGATGGTCACCTTTTTTGTCCGCCTATGAGTGATGTCCGCTCATAGGAATTTCGTAAAAAATAAAATAAAAATTCATATTAAAAAAATTTAAATTGCGGGTTTCTAAATTAAAGTAATATTTATTCTTCAATAGACAGAAACAGGGTGAATTAAAAATAAGTTCAAATTTATTGCGTTTTCTTTCCTACCGACAAATCTCATTGCCCATTGGCAACGAAAAGGCAACACTTTTTCTAAACAAGAAAATATTTTTGAATATGGGCTATGTTCTTGTGCAAATATACATATGTAGAAGCGCAAGAGACAACATTTGACTGAAAAACAAAACAAAATTGACCGCTTGTTAGAGCTTCGCATCCGCTTATGGGAGAGTTATTTTTCATAACTGGACATTTTTGAGTGTCCGTGTGCGTTTATCGAAAAGTCCGTGTATGCATACACATATATGGGAGAGCATTTTGTATGAAAAAAAACAAAAATTGTTCGTTCCCAAGAATGTGTCCGCTTATTAGAGCGTCCGTCTATGCGACCTTTCACTGTATTTAGGTAAAAAAATGGAAAATTTAGTAATAATTTATATTTTTTTTTAGTAATTAAATTAAAAAATTGTAACATTGTATTTTGCTGCTTTTTCGGGTTACAGCCTGTTTCCAAACGGGTCGTATATCAAACCTGCGCCATTAAATTACTACTCGCTTGAGGCGATAAACTTGAAAAACTTGAAACTTTACAAAATTGTAAATTCGTTTCTATTGACGCTGCACCAGTTGAGAGGACTTCAGTTTTTTTTGCGGTTCAATAATTAGAGAATTGCATCGCTGTTTAAACACCGTTGTATTCCACTTTGGAGAACCAATTCTTTTGGTTGTTTCAGAATTTGTTACATCAGCGTTTTTTGATTTTAGTTTTTGTAATTCATTTTTAATCCTGTCTTCTGTGACTGGTTTGAAAAATGTGTGCTTATAGCGTCACGACGTTGTGAATAGATGGATATGGCTAATATATTGTTATTTTGTACGAAGGAAAATTTCGAAGAAATTTCTGTTTTGAAAGTCGTGGCTGCCAGCAGAATGAGTTTAAAACGTGTTATTTTGTTAAAAAGGTACCCCGTTTTTATAATAATTTCAATCACGGACGATGAAGGTCTCAGATCTGCTTAGTTCCCGGGTGAATTCTTGGAAAGGTTCACCTGCAATGAATAGCTTGTAACTAGTTTTTTTTATTAGTTAGCTAAGCTTGGCTTTTCCTAGTTTCAGGCAGTCACAATTAATTACTCACCGCTGTCGGTACCATGAGCCACCAAATCCGTTTTGTTGTTCCATTCCATGCGCTCAATGTGTTTTGATATATTTTTTGGAGCACTTGCACAATATTCGCATTCGCAAAAGCTCCGCATTGATTATTGCGAATGCGAAAGCGAATGCGAATGTTAAAATTTATGCGGAAGTTCCGCGGTTGCGAATGCGAATGCGAATTCTCGCAACAACCCTGGTCCAAGGCAATCGAGGCCGACTTATATATGTTTGGTCTAGCAAATTTCACCAGGATTTATTCGCATTAAAATGCAAAACCCATTTCCAGTGATGTTTCTTCCAACGCCTGACCCAATTGTCAAATTGAATTTCCGCCAAATTTGTCAGACTTAACTAAAATCTGTAGACAAACCACTGAGTAATATGTAAAATTGCGTTATTATCTTTTGGTTTCTCTTACCACAAGTAACCCGTAATACTGTGCGGAGGAAAGGACGTGACTATACTGTTGCTCACCCACGCACATTAAAAATATTTGTATTAAATTTCCGTGCTGCTAAATTGCAATTAATTTTCGAATAAAGACAAAAGGAAGCACCAAACAACGCACAAAAAAAGCCTTGTAAATAGCAAGTATAAAAGTAATTTTCAAAAATTTTAAATTTGGGCGTATACATACACACAGAGAGGATATTGAAATTGTAAGCCAAATATATGTATTTTTATGAGCTGAGACATTGTTGTTGATGGGCGCCTAATCGTTTAACAAATCTTGCTGATGAGCTCACAATTTAATAATAAAAAAAAGAAATTACACGAAATTTACAAACATTAATCAGAGCTATTGAAGTGTGTAACGGTAGAAAAGTTAGGCAGACGGGTTTTGTTATTTCAGAATATGTAGAGTAAAAATGTTATGCCGGCCGTCGAAAGTTAAATCGAGCTCATTAAACGCTAAGAGTAATAAATGGGTTATTTGTATGTATGGCACTAACCATACAAATGTAGATATGTAATCACATACTAAACACATACCCACACACGGGCACACGACGTATAGCACTGGCGCTGGTGGCCCATTAAAACTTTTCTAATATCAAACTTCCACAAAATGCTAGAAACCGAAATAGCAGACCAAGCCAAATAGCAGTTAGCTGTGGCTAGCAAAGCAGCACAGTAAAGGCGCTCAGCAACAAAACTTTAAGAATAGTGGGGTGTTAGCAAGAGGTACAATAATAACAAAAACAGTGTGAATCACCACAACTTGCTACGAAAAGAGGCAGACTAAAAGCTAAGAGAGAGCAAGATAAACAACAAAAACTATGGCTTACTTTTGAGCAGCAATATTTAACACCACGCCATGTTGGGCAACTTTTAATTGAGGCAAACAACAGCCGTAAATGGCAACAGAAGGCAAAGCTCGTACTCTTTAAATCCAGCCAACCAGCCGCTGTAGTAATGAGACGTCGCCGCCAACAAGGCCACAAGACGTGCCTTTGCCTTACCCATCACCGCTTGCATAGTCAACGCCATTGAAAATAGTTACAAACTAGCTGAGGTTGCACCAGCACACTAACAACCAACAGCTCCACAATTTTGTATATCCCTGCTTAGCCGACCAACTCACTCGCTCGTCTCTCCACTTTTCGCCTTTCTCGACTGAGTACATCATGTTCATTACATTTACGATTAATTTTATACTGATGATGATCCCAATAATGACGATGATAATGCTATTGTTAATGAAGGTTTATATTTTTACATTTACTGTTATTAAATACGCTTCATGGGTTAAGCAAACAAAATTCAATGAAAAACGATACAAGCGTTGGAACGAACTGTGGTGAAATGGCTAAGGGAGTGCGTGGGCGGGGGGGAGTGAAAGTACCAGAACGCAAGGTTATAGCTATACAAAATAAAGTATATATGATGTATACCTATCTAGAACGAAAATGTCAGCTCGTCAAACGACATGAGTGGCAATTGTCCATCAATCTGTAAGTGAATACAAACTCACAACCGTATGCTGTCAAAGTAACAACATAAATGCGCACACATGCACAAACTTATGCTTTTATACATACGTACGTGCATGTAAGCGTGTATGCCTGCTTTTATATAAATCACTTTTAAAACCCCTATGCACAACATACATCAACATTAACAACCCAAACAGAGTCCATTACAGGGGTAAGAAGGAGCGTACATGGCGTATGAGTAACATCTAACTCGTAGCTTAACTAGTACAGAGTCACTGGCGGCTGATAAAAGCAAGTCGCTGGCTTGTATGCGAAATTCTGGTCTTGTGTGCAATATTTATAAAATTATAGCAACAAACCCCCCTTAACAATTGTTAGTGTAGATGAAGCTGTAGAGTGTGTCTATGCCACAAATATGTATGCATGAATGTGTGACATGACAGCCGCACAAAATAAAATTGCATGGCAAATATTAATTTTGTTGTGTTCTTGACTTTCACTCACATCTACATACATACTTACATACCCACTTATGCTCTTATTTGCTTGCTTTATTTGAATAAGATACGAATTTTCATCTGCTTCTCCCATTTTCCTAAAAAAAAATTTTATTGCAAAAATTTGCGCAATTGTTGGTTTATGTATGCCCGCAGGGAGTTTACGAGCAAGAGATTTACTTAACTAGCTTTATTCTAGCAACTTAAAAGCCAATTTAGGTCAACTCAAGTCGCATTCACTTTGTTGATTCATCTTTAATGATCTTTTTTGGTTTATGTAAAAAAAAATGTTTTTTATATGCACATTAGGGGGCATCACCAACATATTTTGGAAAATGTTCAGATTTAGGTGAGCTACACCGAATTGAAAATAGCTTCAAAAATCTTATTATTTTTATTCCGTTGAGAAAATGCTTAAACATTTTTGTGCAGACCTTTTAAACTTAAATTCTTTTTCAGTTGAGGTGAATTTTTAGAAAAAAAATTTTAATGTGTAAAAAACAAAATTTTTGGAGTTATTTCCAATTAGGTTAATCTCACTAAAATCTTAGTAGTTTTTTTTAATATTATGGAGAGAGTCTTAAAATAGAATACATTTTATCAGGCCTATCATCAATTCCGTCGGAGAAATCGCTATCATGAATTCCGTCGTGATCACGAGATTCCCCCCGCAAATTCGAAATTCGTGAGAATGTTATCACTAATTTCGAGTTATTTTATTTTGATTTAGAATTATTAAACCAAAACATAAAAACAAACAAAAACCAAAGGCAGCATTAACTACGCTTTTCTTCCGAATTCGTGACGGGAGATTTTTTCACGACAGGAGTTCACCCGGAGTTGATAGGCCTGTATATTTCCGACGGAAAGACATTACCGAGTTTTTTTTGCGAGTGATACACCCTAATGTAGATACATATGTATGTGTGCACCGGCATGGTCCATTGTGGTTGGAAACCTACTTTGCCTATATTGCAACAAAGCAAAAAAAATTATTCATCCTTTCCGGAGGCCGAAAGATGAAAGGGGACGAATTGATAGTACCACTTCCCCACGACATCAAAACACACTTCCCGGAAGAAGTTAAAAAGCAGGGTGTATTATTGCTTCTACGTACGTATGAAACCATTGCTAAGCCCATCCTAACATAAGCTGTGTCTACAGTAGTAGGAGGAAAATACGTAGGTGCAACACATACGGCTTAAAGTTTACTTAGCTCCAAAGAGCTCCGCGGGTGCCTATGCCCTGAGCGATGAGAATTACTCCCACCTCGGCTCTCAGGGCGTGTATGCATCGATATCAAGAAATAAGCCTTGCTTTTTGAAGAAAATCCCAACTCACGCGTGTATGCATCGATATCAAGAAATAAGCCTTGCTTTTTGAAGAAAATCCCAACTCACGAGACAATTCGGAGGATATGAAATTGACGAACTCTTTTACTTTCAGTTTGGTTGACGAAGTGGCCGGATTACATGCCAGCTTTGTTGATAGATGCCTTCTGAGATGCAATATTGAACATAATTTTAAGATCCTCTTTCCAATCAGACTTAACTGGAGAAAAGAAAGAGCTGAGACTCAAAATGAGAGTAATATCTGGTATATGGTAGTCCAGGCTGAGATATATGTAATTCATAGGGCATAGAAACAGGTAGGAATTTACCTTTAAGCTGGCATCGGACTTCTTGTCTTGATTGGGGATTACACCTAAGCAATTTGGCCGCGAGTGCTTTAATCTGTTAACAGGCCTCGCATCTGTGAACAGGGTCTTCTCCATTTGGTTTACTGGTAACATGGCTACATAGGCAGTGAAGGGGCACATACTCTAACTAGGAAAGGGGTAGTTGAGTAGTTTTTTGGCACAAGACCATTCCGCGACTTTCTAAACTGAAACTATTTTACATAACTAATTATCAGGCAAAATTTGGTGATAACAGGATACCCAAAGCCATTCAATTAGTAGATTGATGATATTCCTAATTCTATACGATACATTTTTTGTTTTCAGTTTTTTCCTGCACTGAATCCCAGGACAGTGCGGCAATTACAAAATCTGTTTGGCTGATGAGACTGTAGTCGAGTATATAAAAATTTCTGTTTACCTTTTATTGATTGCTCTACGCCTAAAGAGTCAGCGAGAATTCCGAACATAAAAATATCAGAAAATATGTGTACGGAATGTTCCTCATATGGTATCTATAAAATCTGGCTCGATGGCAACAAATATGAATTAAAAATAACAATTTATTTCTTACTTCCTTGGAGTTAAAAAAAGGGACAATGACGAGCAAAATGATGTGAAGCAGCTGAAGAAATTTACTAGAATTTGATGCATGAGCTAACCATTGGAAAACTGGAATTTATTTTCTCAGCATTATATCAGATCATGTACCTAGACTTTAAGGTAACATTGTTTCTTTAATAAATATTCAATTGTGTCATTTCCTTTCACATAAATAAGAAAAGTGTGACACACAATTTTAATCAAACTTTCTTCTCTTCAATTTCAAAAAGATCAAATGACACATATCGACGTGTATTCACTTGCATTTTCTGCACAAAATAGAACAGTGCTTTCAAACACGACTCCATTCCAATTAATTCAGATGCCTTTTTCTTTATTTGTGGTGAAACGGGGGTTCTGCAATTTATTTGCTTCCGGACAGTTTATTATTTTCACTAAAGCAAAAATGCGCTGCACAGCAACACGTACAAGTAAGCTAAACTTTCGCTACAAATATTTTCACATTTTCTTCATTCAGCTTGCAACCCGAAACTCATACAATTTCGCAACTACATACATATGTATTGACATATTGATAGCAAATGCTGCCAGCAACTGTCACCCATTTACCCCAAAGCGATGGCCAGCAAGTTTCATACAAACATCAGCAATTCATTTTTATATACATACATATGTATGTATATGCACGCTTTGATATCTGCATTTTTGCGAATATATACATATGTATATGTACATACATAGGTATGTAGAACCACGTTCGACCTCGACGAGGTAATTCGTTGCACTTGTTGGCACAATCTTTATTGACCCGCTTCGGTCAGTCAAAAGGTAAAAGAGAACATACCTATGTACATATGTATGTATAAGTATATATGTACATTTGATACGAATTTGCCTCGAGCGCTTTCATGGCAGCTTCTACACGCTAAATATGCACTACACTGCTTTATATGCATATTTATTTACATACATACATATGTATGTACGTATATGCATTTTTGTAAATATATGTATATGTATATGTGCATGCAAGAGAACAAAGTATAAAGACATATATGCATTTAACATGTTCTGTGTATGCATCCACTCGCGTGCATTTGTGTTTGTACGAGAATTTGCATTTTCAGCCGCCATTTGCTGTTTGCTAGCCATTTTCTTTCCAACTGATCGTTTTACTTTTTGCTGTCTTCTTTTTGCATATGCGCTGTCTTCAATTGAAGGGTGAAAGGTTGGCTTATATATAAATTGCGCTGCTGTAGAGCAAAACACACAGCGCAATACACACACACACATTCACATACCCACATTTATGCAGTCATGGAAATATTCATTTTGCCTGCTACTAAAATGAAATGGCAGCGAGGCTATTTGCTGTTGTTTGCCTGTCTGGTGCAGTGGGTCCAGCCAAAGTGCTGCTCTATTTCTGTTATTTATTTACTTTTTTCTTTCTTTTGCTTCTTGCTATTTTTTCCATTTGCAGTACATACAAACTACTTCTACAGACACTCCTATCTTTAATTTTGTTTTACAGTTGGCTCATCAAAATTGGGTCAGTGATTCGGTCGAAATTCTTACAAAGATCCAAATTAGTTTCCTTTATTAACTCAGTTTTTAATTTCCTCGTAACGATTGTTTAACCATTTGAGGTGATTTCCTTGGAGACCTAATATTGCAAGGGAGATGAGTGAGCGCAGATCGAAAGTCAACATAAATATTATTTATATTTTTTTCATGATTTGTAGCTATTATTCCTATAGTTAGGCTTTTAAAAGCTTCGAAAGATGCCTCTTTAACCCTTAGGGCTGCCACCTGTGTGAAAAATTATAAAATGTTCGTTGGACCAAACAATTAGGTGTCAAATAAAAGTAATTGGCCTTCATATTTACATTAATGTTTTATTTTTTATAATAGGGTTGCCACCTGCTTGAAAAATTACTATTCATATGGCATATGATTTTTTCTCCATATGTACCAGGGTATTCGATTATTGTTTTGCAAAACCGGTTTTCGAGTTATTCGAAAAAATACAATTTGAAAAAACCGGTTCCCGATTTTGAAACTAAGATAAAACCGGATAAACCTGTTTATTTTACAAAGTTTTCATACAGTGACAATGCTTATGTTGCTATGAAGCCTAACCACAAAATGCAATAAACCCATTATCAGTACAAATAGCTTTTAGTTAGAAAAAAGAGCAAAGCTAAATAAGCTAAACAATTGTATAGATCAAAAGTAAAACCAATAAAAATCACGCCAAGCATTCGTTTATTGCAATCGAATATGATAAAACATTCATCGCCGACTAGCCCAGGATATAATTTTAAAACCAGAACCCCAAAATTGGAAAAAGTCTTGAAAACTTGGAAAAGCTCAAAACTTTCACTGAGAAATCAAGATTTTTATGAAATGAAGAAACCAGTTTGTTCGAAAAAAATCGGTTTATTCAATATTTGTAGCTGTAAAAAAAGAATCGGTGGAAACCGAATTGGAAAAAACGATTCAATCCCTCCAATATGTACATCTTCAGCTCGCAGACAAGTCTGTATTATTTATTCAAAGGCACTTGTATTATTTGGAACAATTTAACACATCCAGTGTCAAGAAAAATATGCATGTCAAAGAATTACTATACTAACTGATTTCGGTTCTACGAGCTAAAAGAGTGAAAGAGAAATGACTCTGGGCATAACAAATATGTGCTGATATGATAGCATTATTTATAAGCTTTACAACTTTCGAAAGCCATAATTTTTCCACCAAACTACACAAAAAGATGTATCATTAAATATAATTGTATATCTATGTAAGTGCTGACAATGACTTCTTTGCAATGACAAAGTTCAACCAACGGAAAAACTAGAGAACGCAGCATAAAACTTTCAAATGAAAAACAAAAAAAAAACAGCAGCAAGTTGTCGAAAGCTTAGCGATGTTCACGGACGTTGTTGTAACTAGTTGGTTGACAAAGATGTGAAAATTTTAGCTCGACAAAAACAGAAACTAAATATGAGAACATATGTTAGAAACACTATATTGCAATGCTTGCAACATGCAGCAGTATGCAACACTTGAAACTTGCATACTTGTGTATGTACATATGTTGTAAACGTTCTTGCCTCTAAGTTAGACATGCATGTATGCACGCACGCATATGCGCCTAAGGTCTCTTCCTCGCCTTAGCAGATAAATATGTATGCTACATGTGCGCTAGCGTTAGGGCGAAGAAACATGGCTTAACTTATTCTGCATAGCTGTTGTGTTTGTTGCTGTTGTTGTTGCGGTGGCAAACTTTTATGACAATAAAATTGAATATAAAACGGGAAGTGTATGGCGTGTACTTGTTAGTCCTTTAGTCGTCTAACTTTTACTACACGAAGTCTAAGTATTAACTGTCTGAAGAGTTATACGTATATGTAAAAGTAAATATGTTTGCCAGAGAGATATACATACCCTGTGGGGAAAATCTCTAGTTTTGGTGCGCTTCTAGTACATTAAGACCCAGTACTGGTTCGCGATAAATCTCATTTGCATGCAAGCAACTGGCGAATTTAACATGGCGATGTCCAAGGAAGTGTCAATTGCCCCCCGCTGCATCCCTTTTTCGATAGTTCCGAACTAGACCTAAATTCCATAGTTCCGAACCAGTTCGAAAATCGACAGACGAAAGAAAAAAGTATCATGATTTTTCAATCTTTTTGGTTCATCCGTGGCGCGATTTTAAGTTATTTTGGAAGAAATGTGTTTTCAATTTGAAATTAAATTTGTTTGAATGAAGAAATGTACGTTTATATTAGCTGTAGCTGAGTTTGTAGAGGTGCTCGCTGATATTTCCCTGCAGGGAAACCGCGGACTGGTGAATCAAATTTGTAGTTCCGTACTAGGTCTTCATCGCCAAAAAGGAAGCAGTCCGATAGGAACTAGATCCCCTCCAGTTCAAAATCGGCGAAAAGTGGCACTTTTAAAAAACTAATTTTTTCAGTTTTTTCACTAGAAATCTATATCTAAAGTGACGAATTTAGAAATGGTTCGGAACTATAGAAAAGGGGATGCAGAACGAACTAGATCTTATTTGTCGAATTTAGAACTAGTTCGGAACTATCGAATAAGGGATGCAGCGAGGGGCTTGTTTACTTTACATAGATATGTGTGCGGCGGCTTTTTCGTTCAAATACGCTTGTATTCTGTGCTTCGCAGATGCTTTTCCATAGCTTGGTAATACAAAACTAAAATTTGTGTTAACATTTCAACATCTTGGGACCGTCTGGAATATAAGAAATTACAGCGAGCACCTCTACAAACTCAGCTAAAGCTAGAGGTATGTAAACGTACATTTATTCATTCAAACAAATTTAATTTCAAATTGAAAACACATTTCTTCCAAAATAACTTAAAATCGCGCCACGGATGAACCAAAAAGATTGAAAAATCATGATACTTTTTTCTTTCGTCTGTCGATTTTCGAACTGGTTCGGAACTATAGAATTTAGGTCTAGTTCGGAACTATCGGGGGATGTAGCGGAGGGCAATTGACACTTCCTAGGACATCGCCATGTTAAATTCGCCAGTTGCTTGCATGCAAACTCGATTTATCGCGAACCAGTACTGGCAGTACTGGCTCTTAATGTACTAGAAGCGCACCAGTTCAGAACTAGAGATTTTCCCCACAGGGTTCTTATATTCCAGACGGTCCCAAGATGTTGAAATGTTAACACAAATTTTAGTTTTGTATTACCAAGCTATGAAAAAGCATCTGCGAAGCACAGAATACAAGCGTATTTGAACGAAAAAGCCGCCGCACACATATCTATGTAAAGTAAACAAGCCCCCCGCTGCATCCCTTATTCGATAGTTCCGAACTAGTTCTAAATTCGGCAAATAAGATCTAGTTCGTTCTGCATCCCTTTTTCTATAGTTCCGAATCATTTCTAAATTCATCACTTTAGGTATCGATTTATAGTGAAAAAAACTGAAACAAATTAGTTTTTTAAAAGTACCACTTTTCGCCGATTCTAGTTCATATCAGACTAGTTCCTTTTTGGCAATAAAGACCTAGTAGGGAACTAGAAATTTGATTCACTAGTCCGCGGTTTCCCTGCAGGGTATGTACCTACATATATACTATAACACATGCATATGAACAATGGAAAATTGATTGCACATAGATACACTTACTTTTTGCATCTTTGTAAATATAGTACATATACATGCCATATGTGCATTGATTTGAGTAAGTCTGCTAAAGGCGGAAGTGCATACAAATCGTTAAACTAAAACTTAAAATTTACTATGAAGCCAAAATACGGCATATGAGCTTCAGAGCGTATAATTTCTTCTACAAAATATGGCTCAATAGCATAATAAGCGCATGTGGTGCTACCAGTCGTACATATGTATGTATGTATACAAACTTACATGCAGATAGATATGTATGTAAGTACAAACACACCCAAAGGCACACCACTTTACATACTTTGATGGTTGTTTTGTTGCGGAATTTGCCTATTTTTTCTCTATTATTTCTTGAATTTTTAAACGGTGTTTGTAATATCTAATACATAAGTACGTATAGTTGTAAATGAGTATGCATTAGGGCGGCTCAATTTGTATGGGAGATTTTTTCGGCCACGCGCTTATAGCACAGAAGGATTCTACGCGTAATTTTAAGCAAATTTTCCGAAGCAACCATTGCAGTTTGCCAAACTACGAAAATCAGGGATGTGAACCGGTTTTGAACCTGAAAACCGCTTTTTTCTATTAATTAACTGAATCAGTAACCGAACCAAAATTTTCCTCAAATGTTTTATCTGAACCGAAAACCTAACGACTTTTAATAAAGGTTTAAAAGTCCGTTTCCGATAAATCTTACCGTCTTTTTTCTTTTTGTTGAATATGATAATACTTTTATGATGTTTGTTTACCATTTGGCAATTTCAAATGTAAAGGCAACCCATCTCATTTGACGGACACTTGACAATAAATTTGCGCGTACTTTGTTTTTTCTTCCAATTTTCCAACCGTGGAACCGAACCGAAACCTCGATTCAAAAACCAAAAAACAAACGCTTTGACTAACCATTCCAAAAGTGCAAAAACGGTTCAAACCATTGAACCGAACCGACCAAATTTTTCATCCGGTTCACGTCCCTGACGAATAAAGGTTTTTGTTGTAGCGTCTTATAGTATAAGGACTTTTTTGGTATGAAGAATCCATTTAGATACGTAACTTTTTCTTAAAATAGTTAAATTTTCACATTTTCTTCGAAACCTATTTTCGCAAAAAATGAAAATTTAGTTTGGACCCTGTAGTTTCTTCAGCAAACTTTCTTAGAATTACACGTTAAATCCTTCTATATTAGATGCGCATAGTCGAAAAAAATTGACCCGCCCTAGTAGATATGCATAGATATGTATGTACATATATTATTTGCATAAACCCACGTGAGTTAGCCTTTCGGTTTTAGGTCAACAACGTGCATTGCGATTGAAGTTACTCTTAAATAAACTTTCTAAATATTTTCTTTGCCACAGTCCACCAATCCCCTCTTATTCTAGTTTCATTTGTCTTGAGCGCACTTTATTTTCTGCATAAAAAAAAAAGTTTGTCTTCCCCACATTTTCTCAATTTTTTTTTTGCTCGCTTTTCGTTTGCCAAACTTTTCGTAAGGAATTTTCTTCTCTGTTGCGCCCATATGCCACATTGGTATGTATGTTAGCTCTCTAGCGCTGGCGTGGGTGACCTTTCAAGCTCTCGCGTATTTAACTTTGCTACGAATTTACTACTCTCCGCTTGCTTTTAGTTTTTCAAGCTGTGGCGCGCTTTCAAATATGCTGAAAATGCTCGTGTCTAACTATGTGACCGCTGAAATATTTTTTTTTTTTTGCTTACATTTGTATGCGAGTTGGGTGTGCAACTTTTAGCAAAATATTTTCCAAGATTAAATTTTAACATTTTACTGAAGGAGGTGCATATTTAAGTGTCGGTCGTTCTAGAAATTTCGTAGAAGGTTTTATAATAGATTAATTTTCAAAAGTTTTCAAAGCTTATGTTGCTAAAATATGCAGACTTTAATTTGTTTGTGTTAACTTTTTTTCGGGTTTTCATTTTATTTGAGGCGCTTGATGGTGTCTTAGAATGAGTCTTTGCAGGTGTTCCGTTCGTTATATTTAAAAGCTATTAAATTAATAGCGAATGCAATAAAATTAAAAAAATTTATTGTTGGCTTAAAGTCCTAAGTAGTTTAATTAAATTTTAATATTATTTCGACATTTACTTACAGCCGAGTCTTTTCATTAATTTTGTATTTTCAATGTTCCAACTTTATAATGGTACGTACCTGAAATTACAAGAAAATATTTCGTTTGTAACATTTTTTTTTTTATTTTAACTATATATGTAAAAATTTCCATTCGTGTGGTCTGAGAATATTGAAAATAAGGGGAGCCGTATTTTTAGTTTTGAAGTTCCCATTTAGCTTTGAAGCTTCCCATGTATTATATGAAGAAAATTTATGTATTTTTTTTTTTAGTGGCAACTGCAAATTTTCAAAAATTGGAATGTCCACCCTAACATTACACACCGACAATGCTTAATTAACCACTTAAAATTTTGCATAATTTTACAATATTTGCAGTTAATTTATTTTGGAACGAATTTCCAATTATTTTCAGTCATTCTGTAGGGAAAATTTATAAGCTTGACTATTTGTAAAGTTTTAGTAAGTGTTGGACTGCAAAAATGCGAAATTAGTAACAACTTCTAGCTACTTAAATGAAAAAAACTCTTAAACTCTTTAAAAAACATAACGGCTGAAAACATTAGAGGAGTCTGTTAGACGGATTCATTTGTGGCCCGTATCAAATGTGTAGAGCTACATTACGATCGCGGTATTTCTACATCTATGGAACATCTATAAAAACATGTAAGTGTGATTAAGGAAATTTCAAGAGAAAATTGGCATAAAAATGCTTCACTATTCCAAGTAAATATCCAGCGTTATAACTTTACTTTCATGTTAAATATGTACTCCATTAAGACAGCCAATTTAAACGACTTAGCGCTGGCAAAATTTTTCATTGAATTGTGAATTTTACTATAGACAACCAAGACGCCAGATCACCAGTTGACTTGGCATTTAAGTTAAGTCAGTTTTCCGTATTGCATCGAAATTTCCTTTACTCTGTTTCATTTTTTCTACTTCATAGCAACACTCATCCGCTTAAAAATGTTGTGATTTGTTAATGTAACATCTGCCAAGGAAGTTCGATTGCTCTGATGTTTGCCGTTGATACTTTCTTATTTTTCTTTTGTTGAGCATCAGATATATGTATGTATACTAGATATACTGTATGTATACGTAAATATATACATGTAAAATTAAATAAATCTAAGTCTTTACATAAAATAATGAAATAAAATAAAATAAATCTTTTCTATTAATAAATATGTGCACATTTCTTATAGGCTTTTTGAAGTATCCAACAAATATCAAAAGGATATTTTTAGACATATACTTGATGATTTCGACTGACTGCTTCCGTTTGCTATGAGGACATAACTGTAATTATCAGGAAGTGCTTATTTTCCAAGCAACGTGCTGCTTTCGACCTATTTTTCGATTCGGAAAATTTCTCTTGCTCTTTCCTTTACTTCAACGATTTTGCTGGAATTTCATTAAAGCTTTTCCTAGCTTCGATTTTTCATTTTCTTTATGCACATCTACATATATCGTCGATGTTTTTGCAAAACCGCCCATCGCCCGATACCGCCTATCTTACGGCACTCAAATTTTACAGGAGAGCGAAAAATCGGTTTATTCTTTGAAGGGATTGCCTGGATAGGCGGTATTTTCTTTAACTATTAGCTTACAAATCTATTGTTTTGCAAAAACATCGACGATATAATTCGCCAAAGGATTTATTGTTCAGCATAAAAGATCTGTAAAGTTCGACCGATTTTCAAAAATGAGATGCCAAATTAAAAGCCTTGGACTATAGATGTCTAATAAGGTCTTACTTTTTTTTGAAAAGAAAAAAATGAAATGAAAAAAAAAACTTTATTTCCCAGCTGAACTATAAGAGGCTTGCTGTTTAAAAAATCATATTAGGTAAGAGAAATATGTATCGCCATATGGGTGCCAAACGAAAGCGATTTTAGAAAGTAATAGTTTGAAAATATTGAATTTAGTTAATTTATACTCAATATCAAAATATGAATGTCAAACGAAAGAGTGTTAAGACAATTTTAGTTTCGAAGTCCAGGAATATTTTTTGAGGTGTTGGAAGAGGGTTTCCACCTATTTAAAAAGTTAAATTCAAATTATTTCATAAGTTAAACGAATTACTAAAATATGGGTATCAATCGAAGGGGGTTTGAAAAATTTTTATTTCTGTGTTGCATTTACCGGGGTTGCCGCATGTTTGTAAATTAAAATTCTTCTTAATTCATCAGCTAATTCAAATATGCTTCTATACTTGAAAATGCTTTTGAGTTGGGCTACCAACTGTTTGAAAGGTCAAACTCAATTAACTAATTCAAAAAGTTGATGAAATATAAATTACCGTAGTCAAATGAAAGAATGGTGAAAAATCTTTAGTTTGAATATCTCGAACGTTTGTGGCAACTCTACGTGTTTAAAAATTATTCAGTAAGTTGGATGAGTTACTAAAAGATGGGCATAAATCGAAATGGGTTTGAAAGAGATTTATTCCTGGCCTTTACTTAGGAAGGTTGCCATTTGTTCGAACAATCCAAATTTTAATTAGTTCATCAGTTTATTGAAATATATGTGTATCACAAAGTCAGAAGAAAGAGATTTGAGAAGATTTTAGTTTGAGAATACTTTTGAAAAGGAATTTCAAAAATTAGAGGTTAAATTAGAGACCTTAGCCTGTAGATATATGATAAAGTTTTATTTTTTTAATTGCGCACTTTTTTCATGGGTATAGGGTGATTTGAAGTTCGATGAAAATGAAAAGATGCACTACGCGAGACTGCTCTTCACTCAGAAATGGTTTCGATGAAATAAAGCACTCGGATCTCTTATAATTCTGACTAACATTTGGAATATTTTTTAAGTTTTTGAAACTCAATTTTGGGCGTTTCAATAAAATTGTTGAATATAATTGTTATAAGGCCATAAATAACAAAACTAAGTAACCTAAGGACGAGCACACCTAAAATTTAAATAGTTAAAAAGTTTTTATACCCGAGCGCACTTGTGCACAAGGGTATATTAATTTTGTTCACATAACGGTTGTTTGTAACAGCCAAAACGAATCGAGATAGATATAGACAAATGTATACATAAATGATCAGCATGAAAAAAGAAATCGATTAAGCCATGTCTGTCTGTCCGTCCGTCTGTCCGTCTGTCCGTCTGTCCGTGTACACGATAACTCGAGCAAACATTGAGATATCTTAACGAAATTTGGTATGTAGGTTTCCCTTAATCCAAGGTAGGTTGGTATTGAAAATGGGCGAAATCGGACTTTAACCACGCCAACTTCCCATATAACGGTAATTTCCAGAAATACGAAAACTGCGATATTTTAGTAACTACTAAAGATAATTTACTCAAATTTGATATTTATAATAAGTTTTAGACGAAAAATAAGAATATTATAAATTTTTGGAAAATGGGCGTAGCCACGCCCACTTATGGTTATATGTGTATATCTTGGTAACCGCTGCACCAATTTCTTCCAAACTTGGCACAGTTGTTGGCCTTCGCACAACATACTAAATGGCCGAAAATTTTTAAAATCGCTCAATAACCACGCCTACTTCCCATATAACGGTAATTTTCAGAAATACGAAAACTGCGATATTTTAGTAACTACTGGAGATTATTCGCTCAAAATTGATACTTACAATAATTTTTCGACGAAAAATAAGAATATTATAAATTTTTGGAAAATGGGCGTAGCCACGCCCACTTATGGTTACATGTGTATATCTTGGTAACCGCTGCACCAATTTCTTCCAAACTTGGCACAGTTGTTGGCCCTGGTACAGCATAAAAAATCGCCGAAACTTTTTATAATCGGACAATAACCACGCCCACATCCCATATAACGGTAATTTAGGGAAATACAAAATCTTCGATAAATCAGTAAATATTGAAGCTAATTTATTCAAAATTGATACTTGCAACAATTGTTTACCAAGAAATACGTTTATGGTAAAATTTTGGAAAATGGGCATGGCACCGCCCACTTATGATCACATATATGTATATCGGTAACCGTTCTACCAATTTGTACCAAACTCGGTGTGGTTATTGTGCTTGCCACATGTAAGCAAAATGTTGAAAATTATTGAAATCGGACTAAAATAAAGGCCGCTTCTCATATAACGGTAAATTTCAGAAATGCTTGAAACTTCAATATTTCGAAATTGAAGGACGCTAATTTACTCAAAATTGATACACCTCGGCTTACCATCTAGCGGAAGGTTTCGGAAGGGTGAAAAAACATATATTTAATACTTGCGCCGGGTATTTAATGTTCGGCTCCGCCCGAACTTAGACTTTCTTACTTGTTTAAATAAAATTTGTTATTTTTGTTTATATAATTTAATTTAGTTTTTTGTTGTTTTCCTTTTTTCTGGACGCAGAGCTGCGGTCAAAATCTAATTTAAATATAATTCTTCAACAAATACACCTGCTATTAAAAACGTTGTGGAAAATCTTCAATAACGCAAAAATTCCGCACCAATGTGTTGCCTACTTAAAGGCTTAATTTCCGCTTTGCGGTTTGGCTGATAATGAAACGCGAATGACTTGTCTTATAAATAAATAAAATGAAATGTACAATCACTATGCCAGCCATTGCACAAATATACACGTACAATCTCTTTCAAGTGTTAAAATACTAGATATAATAACATCAACAAGAACAAACAAGCGAGCGTGTTGTGCCAATGCAATCCAGAATTATTTATCATAATAATAAAAATTTTTTTTTGCCCCACAACTCCTGCTCTGCTCTCTATATACATATGTGTTTTTGTATCATTTCTTGGCGTATTTCGTTATTTTCTTCTTTTCTGCTTACTTTGCCCACAACAACACCACAGCTAAAAAATACCGTCGAGGTTAAGTATACGCCAGGGAGCATTATTGCGCTGACTGGCGCAAATATGCAAATAGGGAAATATACAAAAAATTTACAGGTATTACTTATGCGGCAATATCAGTCAAGGCTAACGTGTGGCAGTTCACTTATACATATCTGCGCCACTTTACTTTGCGTGCAAATGTGCCACCCCACGGCTGAACAACAACAACAAGCGTGCGCCTCCTTGCAATAGTTAGTGTAGCAGCCTGTTTCCTTTTTTCTATATATTCATAGGAATTTGCGCTCGTTTTGCTGCCATTGTTTTGTGTGCTGAACGAAATTGAATTTTTAAATGAGCTGCTGAAGAAAAATATGACAAAGTAGCAACAAAAGTGACACCAACAAACAAAAAAAAAAAAACAAGATATGAGCAATAACAAGAAGCCAGCTGAAGGAAAACAAACGCCGCGACGCCACAAAAAGTCAGCAATACCAACCACAAATGCAAAGGAGATGTGCGAACTGGCTGGCATGAAGTGGAGAATGAAATGGCAAGTGGCAAAAAACAGCAATTGAAATGTAAACTGCTTTCAACTGGTTGTGGTGTATATGCTTACGTACATACATACATATACGTATATTTAAATGCCAACTTGCAATATTATCCAACAAGTATGTACATATATATGTTGGTTTGTATGTACATATGTGTGTGTGTGTATTTTATGCATATTATTGTGCGGCTGATAGCATTCATTATGGTACAGGATATGAAATAAAGTGTAATGAAATTCAATGAGATTTTACAAAGAGCAAGCGAAAGCAGGCAAAAAAAAACGCTTGCAAGATCCTTATGGAAATTACTGTAGGAATATACATGTTGATAAGCGCTTGTTTGCGCCACCACAGTTGCGCACACATAATCATTTTTTAATGAACGAAAAACGAAAAGACTTAAGGGAAATAATTAAGCTGCAAAGTCAAAACAATGAAAAGCACTTAAACAAGATGGCTCACTGCGGTCTCTTCGCCTTCTTCTGTTAGTGAACAAACGTATGTACATTAATGGCCTTGCAAGCTGTTTGGGACTACGTTCGATAGCAGTTGAAGTGCAGAAGAAAAGGAACTATAAATGCACCATTGTTCTTGGGAAAAATATGCCAGCATTTTACGGCCACCAGTGATCGAGTTAATGCGTGGTAGAATTATATGTGTGCGTACATATAAACATATTTGTATATATGTATGTACAAAGAGTGGCGAAAATTAAAAAAGGGATGAGAGATTTTAGCATTCTTTGGCTAGATTCCCTTTCGATTGTTTATTATTTATTATCTTTTTTTATGAAAGTGTAGTTCATTCTCCAAAAAAAATCCCGTAATTCCAAATTTTAGAAAAATTAGCAAGTTTCTACTAATTTTCATCAAAGAGATTTTTAACTACATAGATTTTTTAGAAATATTCTGAGTATAAAGTTTAGTAGCCCATTCAATTTTCTCGTTACCATATGTGTGTATTATATTCGCAAAACTAGGAACAAAAAATAGTAAGACTGAGTTTAAGTTTTTCCCCTCGATCTTAATATTTTTAGCCGACTTCAAAAAAGAAGGAGGTTATCATTTCGTCGGAATATTTTTTTTATGAATGTTACCGTATAACTTTGGACCACCTTAACCGATTTCTATAATTATTTTTTTTTTTTAAGGAAAAGGGGCACGCCAAATGTGGTCCCATACTAATTTTATTTAGATCCGATTATTTGTTCACGAAGAAATTTTCGGTACTCTTAAATTTGAGAATTGAAGCCGGTTTTGTTTTTTGCTTTAAAATTACTTGTTTTATATTGCTTTTGAAACGTAAGAAATGAAATGTTTACTTCAAACAAATTTTTTTATAAATTCAGTACCAGCTAGAATAGTAATATGGGTATCCAATAAAAGAGAAAATTCTGTAGAATTAAAAAGGACATATTTTTTGGTTCATAAGGACAAATACATAGATAGGTATTTAAATTGTCATTCCAAAATTGTAGCCTTAAAAATCCTTAAAAATTTATTTTTGAAAAAAATATATATATTAGGAACTAGTGTATGCACGATCCCCTCCTAAAATTTCGTCTTCCCGAATTTATTAGCTCAAAAAATAATAATTTAAAGTGTATCGCCAATACCTTCGCGCCCTTGTGAAAAGAAATACATACTTTTTTTTAATTCCACCGAGTTCCACGTTGTTATTCCACATTGCACTGATTTTTTTTTATATTTAATTTATCTAATCATATCTTTCAAATTTCAAAGTCCTTTTAAAAATATCCTTTTTATGCAACGTTTTAAGGCACTTTTTTAAAATATTTTTTAATAAAAACTTAAACGGATTTAATGTTAATTTTTATTAATGGAAAGCAATCAACATACGTTGAAGCATTTTCGATCAATAAATACGTTCATATGTTTGTATGTTTGCGTGACTAGCTTCTGCTTGCTAATGAGAAATTAATCTATTTTTCTCCTGCTCTTTGTATGCGAAACTCTTCAAACAAATTTTTATTATGAATGCCTTGGTACTTATCTTCGACTTTTATTGGATGTGGCACAAAGTTGGTTTTTCCTGCTTAGACAGTGCGAATCAAGATACCTTGATCTGAGCCTCGAAAAAGCAGAGAGTTATTTTTTTTT
>NW_023458558.1:12337825-12351687 GCF_013731165.1 Rhagoletis pomonella | reverse complement strand
TTAGCTTACTATCGAAAGTATTGAGTTCTCTTAGAAACATTTAATCAATCGATACACTTTTTTTCTCGGTAGCCTAAAAATAAATTAGTAATCCGAAAATTGATGTTAAAAGATAACTCATAAGCCACGGCATGTGCGTAGTTTGCGCTGTAAAGTTACATATTTTAAAAACTCGCCAAAGACGAACATTTGCATGCCGTCAAAATTCTCAAAAGTATGCACCTAACCTACGAGTGATAATTTCAAACTTTTTTTCGCGTCCCAATCTAATGTAAATATCTGTTGTACAGATAAAATATCTTTACAAATTGCCAGCCAATGCACGTATACCCAGCCACTAACAAGCAAAAGCAATATAGAGTTTATTTTCTTAGTCGATTTTTACGTTTTATGGCACAGGTGAAAATTTGCTATTCCCAATAGTCGTAAATTTTCTTGCTGAGCTAATGCAAATCTGCAAAAAAATAATGCCCACCCGTACACAAGTGCGAAAATAAACAAACAAATATTGTGCATATGTATGCGTTTGTGCGCACATTTAGGTTCTTGTGCTTGACTTTTGTTAAAGCAATTGCTATTTTTTATTGCTCAATAGATCTTCTCACCTACACTACGAATAGCGTTGCAAAAAAAACAACAATAAATAGATAACAGGAACATAAGCCAACCGTGAAAAATCCATAAAATGTTATTGCCCATGTATATGTATGTATGTATTTGTACCGTTGTAGTACCAAATATATATAGACGTTACGCGCAGACACATCCCGTTTGTTTGGCTTCACAAAGCGTGGCCGACAATAAACGTAAAATTTGACATAATAAATATTTATGGAAAATAGTCTGAAATTGCACTTTTCGAATATCTTTTGTTGTCTGGCTAGATCGTTTTTTATGTTTCTCTAAGTATAAGTGGCAGAGGTGGCAAACGGCTGCGTTTTTCTAATATTTGATTTGATAGATAGATGTCCGAGTTGAATCGTAACTAATAACTAGAGGTGCGAGAAAACTTTCCTATAATTCGTCACTTAAGAAAAGAATCGTTGAGCCTTGATTCTATAATAACTTTTTATAATAAAAAGTATTATTTAATAGTATATTACTTAGTAGATTTCTATCACAGTTGGACTCTAAATATATCGTCCGCACCTCTTCTGCTTCTAAAAAAACAAACGCAGTCCTCACACTCTCTAAAAACGGACGCCAGGGTGCATTCCAATGCCCACTTTGATGCCATATGTTATTAAGTTAACTCTCCTCTACCCTTACTCTGACTAATACTTACCACATGTTGATAGTCTCCTTATGTTGCTTAATCACAGCACGGGCTTAGCATTGTTGATCTTCATATACACACATATGTAGATGCCTATAGATTGATTATCTAACCGCTTTACGCGACGAACGAATCGTTATGTTTTTATATAGAGATACTTATATTTTCACGTTTTTTAGGTAGGATTTTCTTTCCATTTGTACTCTTGCAGCAGTAAAGTGTATGAAGTGCTTTCGTTCTGCACTCTTCAGTATTCGTTTTCCAGGAAAGATTAGAGTCGAGAATAATCACCAAAAATGTCGCCTATTTTAACATTTAAAATTTGCTACATTAATTTTTAAAGTTTGAAAGCATACATATGTACATATTGTATATGGGTTAAAGAACAGACTAACCTTCAGGCCGCTGCAATCGAGTCTTCAGAGGTGCGTACTACCACTCCATATGACTTAGATTTAATTCCCACTCCGAAAAACATCTAAAACTAGTAAACCCGCATGGAGTTAAAACGCCCACATTGAATTTAAATTCAGAAAGCTAAAAAAAAATATTCCAAATATTTCATCTAAATATTATTCATTTAATCAAATATAAAATTACACGCACCGCTAAAATAATTCCTATTTCAAACAAGTAATTTTTAAGCAAAAAACAAAACCGACTTCAATTCTCATATAAAAATTTAGGATTACCGTAATTTTTGCATGATCTAATGACCGGATCTAAACCAGATTAGTATCAGACCACTTCTAAGACACTACCTTTCGGATGCAAAAATAATTATCGAAATCGGTTGACGTGGTCCAAGTTTATGCGGTAACGTACATAAAATATATATATATATTCCGACGAACTGATAACCTCCTCCTTTTTTGGAAGTCGGTTAAAAAAAAATCTTATAACATCTTATTGACATCTTGTTTTTAGATATTACTTTTCGAATGGAGGGCAACCCTAACCAAAATTATTTTTAATCTAAAATTTTCATACATTAATATCTAATTTCACTTGTGTATTCGTTAGGAAAATTCGACTTTTTAAATAGGGGACAACCCTCTTTAAAAATATTTTCAAATTTACATCTTTTTAAATAAATTTTTAACACCTTTCAAACGCATCTCGCTTGATTACCAACCCTTAATAATTCATATAATAAATAGAATGGTGCTTTTTAACAGGTGACAACCCTCCCCAAACACCTAAACAAATTTTTTGTGACACCAATATTTTTAGATTTTATATAATTTGTGCATATTTGACTCTTTAAACAAGTGGCAACCCACTGTAACATATTTTCAACACCTATCGCCTTATACCTATTTCGTCTGGCACCCATTTGGTGATAGGCATTTCAATTACCTTATTTCAAATTAAAATTTATTTTTAAACAGGTGGCAACCCTCCATATATACCGACATATTTTAGGAAAAAGCCTTTTTAAAGCCATTTTGATTGATACCCATATAGGAATAGTTGGTGTATTGTTTTACATAAATTGAATTACATTTTTTTATAAAGTGGCAACTTTTTTCGAAAATTTATTACATCAATTAAAATTAAATTTCTGATTGCAGTGTACTCTTGGCGGGAAATGACAATCCTATGAGTGCATTTCTTCCAAAAAAGCTTCTTTCAGATTCCATTTGCCGTTTGGAAGCGAAAAAATTCGAAGGCATTACAACGCTATGCCTTCTAGAACACGTTACCACTAATTTGCTGGGTAGGGACTATCTGTGTGAGAATGTGAAGACTTACACACCAAATGGACGAGAAGTATAAAACGGCGATAACAATTGTGTTAATCATATATATATTTTAGCTCTCAGACAGTTCCTTTCTGCCCACCTTGCCAGGTCTTTAAACTCGGATTCTAGCATACAATTGAACGTCGAGTTTAACTTTGCGTATACTTACCTACATGTGCCTGTATGTTTAAAGATTTATGTATTCCTTTTTCCAATTTTTAACTTAAATGAAGCAAGAGTAATCTTTATTGCACATTCACAAAGAAGTCTATGGATATTAAGCCCATTTAATATGACTACCGGAAGTAAATATTTAAACGTGTGCCAGCCTTTGAATTCAAAACTTGTAGACTTTGATTCCGAAATCGAGGACACTCGCCCATATACTTAGATACACAAGTACATATGTACATTAGACTCGGTCACGAAAAAAGTTTGCAATTACCCCACAGAATTCTAATAATTTAAATTCTACACCACTAATAACCAGAAAGAATGTATATATAAGTGATCTTTTATTTCTTTTTTTAAATAACTACTTACATACTACGTACATAACTCATACGCCATGGCATGCGAATATCTTAGGCGAATATCTTTCTTTGTAGGTAGAGCGACCCCATGATTCAATAATTAAAGGTTTGCTCATTATTGACATTAGACTTTTGACACTCCCTTAGCTTCCTTACAAAAGCTTTGCACACACACACACGAACCCACACACAGTGCTTTGCTAAGGGAGCCGATTTTGTCAAGAGGGAGCGAGAAAACTGCTTTTTGAGCAAACCTGTTATTATTGAATCATGGAGCGACCCAGCCTAAAGTGCATGCGTACTTACATTCGTTCGATATACACATGTACATATATTTTAATAATATTCAGCTATGAATTCTTTGAACAAACTTTATGCAAACACAAATGTACAAATTTACATGCATACGCATATACATATGTATGCACTTACTTATGCACATACATATATCAAACTACATATGATACTAATGAGCATTTGTATGTAAGTATATAGGAAAATATTCGCTAAGTGTGTGAATTGCCGCTATATTCATATTTACTTTCCACATTTACCTCTAATGCTATACACTGCAACATTACTCCGTGCTACAAAACTTACCAGATACTTTCACTCTATTTGCGCTCATTTGCGAACAGCGGCAGCAACAAAAACTAATAAAAAGCCACAGCACATACATATCGAATACCACATTGGAAATCTATGTTGAATCAACGGATTGCGAGAGTTTTGTGCAAAGTCATGAATTTAAATGAAGAGTTGACCTCAAAGCGAACTCATTTGAACTGAGCGAATCAACAAATGAGGCAAGGAGTACATGACAAATCAGTAAATGTTTGCAGCATAGATTGTGTATAAATGAGCGAATATGTAAAAGCAATCTTTGTATGGCTGTGTGTGCGTGTGTGTGTGTGTGTGTGCCTAGCCGGTAATGGCTTTTAACTTTTCCCAATCGCAACACAACTTGTGCTAGTTTTTCAATTTATTTCTTTTTTTTCAAGAAATATTGTACCTACGTGGAACTACTACCTCTTTCGGTGGTTGGCTAAGTGGGTGCCTACTTTTTCCGCGACTACGTACATACATACAAATGTGCACTAGTTCACAGGAAAAATTGAAGCGCCATATTTTAATTTTTATTTATTTTTTCACTCTTCAACTGAAGTGCGTGCAATAAATTAAATTCTATAGAATTTTATTTAACATCGATTGCATTTGACACCACATAAACCGTTGTTAACTGCTCATATTTTTTGTGGATTGATGAAAGTTTGTTCATAAAAATTTTAGTGGCGACCAATTTTCCATTGAAAGTACTCGAAGTTAAGTGTTTTTACTAAGTAAAATTCACACAAAGTATTTGGAAGCGAAACGAAAAACTGACACCCTTATACACATAACTGAGCTACTAGTTAAATCAGACGTAAATAGAAATGGTACAAATTAGGTCAGCAGCTCTATTTGTATGCGTTCGGGTTGTGTAGTATTTGAATGAATGTTTGAAAATTAAAACTAGACATACACTGAGAAAGCAATATTTATATTTGGAAACTATTACCAGGGTTTGGTTATTTTAACTAAATATATTAAAGCTTGTGATATTCATCTAGATTAAATTGTTAATTTGGTTTAAGAATGCTTTGGGTTCGGTAAATACTAATCAATATATTAATACGATAAAATTAATTTTCACATCGTTCGTTTGGCGATTCTGCCGAGAAAGGTTTTTTTCTGCAGATGCGGAGACTTTTTTTTGGTTGAAAATTACGGCCAAAGTCGTCAGTTAAAAATTTCCGTATTTCCGTGTTTGTGTAGTAAATATAGTGATTGTTGGAACCTGTTCAATTTGAGGTGTTTTCGCATTTTTCGCAAACTTTGTAATAAGTACAAATATGATGATTGAGAAGGAAATGATAAAGATTAAGACAAAAAAGTAAAGGCAAAGCTAAATATAAAGACGAAATGAGAACAATGAGAAATACATTAGTGTTAAGTTAACAGAAAGGGCGAGACAGTTTATTTAAATTTTTCGTCATAATAAATTTAGTTGCCTAAAGCTCTCAAGTTACCGAAATTTATTGCATCATCGAAGTTTACAGCTATCGAACTTTATCAAGTTATCCATGTTTATTGAGTTATCGCAACGTACCGCAGTATTCAATTTAATCAATGTATATTGAGTTGTCGAAATTTATAGTCACAGAAATTAGTTGTGGACATTTACGCATGGATATCGGGCCATAAAGATTTATCGGATTATTGAAATGTTTCAAGTTATCTATATACATATTATCTATATACATATAACATGTATTCTTTCCGAGGCGAAATAAAGTAGCTGTTCTAGCAGCACCACCTTATATGAATTCGTCTTGCTTTGTACTTAGAGATTGAACTTGTAAATCAAAAATCTATAGTTCTCGAAGTCTCTTAGTGAAGTTGTTTTTTTTTTGGGGGTAACTACATACACGCACTGCTCATTTGCCAGATATACAATTTTAAAATCAAGTCAAGTCTAAGTCTTTCATAAGTGAGCTTTCAAAGTGTTTGGAGTAGATGAAAAATAGATAGAAGGAAATGGAGGGCTGTACTTTAACAATTTTGCAGCCCGCTCACTCAATCTACATACATTGTTAAGTTGTTTTAATCTGCGCGCTAAATGTCACCGGAGTATCAGGTAGCGAGACATCTGAACTTTCAGGTAAAAAAGATTTCAGTCTAGGTATAGTTGGAACAGCGGCCATCGGAGCCACAGTGAGAAAACGAAAATATTGCATCCTTGACCATCAAAGCCAGCGAAGTCAGAAAATGGTTAAATATTTCACACAGCAATCACTGGGAGACATCAAGAGCTTGCATGTGGGTAAAATTCATGTTGCTTTCAATCAAGGCATTAGAGCTCTTTTGGCTTATCCAATAATTGGCGCGCTAATCTTGGGCCACAGATTCAATGCAAGCATTAAAAGAGAATAATATGAATTCCAAGTGCAGTTTAGCTGTGTAACCAAAATTGCTTCAGTTCACCCTTTTTCTATTATTCTTAAAATACTACGAATTTAGATAATCTCTCTATATACGTTTTAATATGCTCGCTTTCGCGTTGCTAAGCCATAAATTCCTTGCTTCTTAACCCTTTCTTTTGCCAACGTCTACTTTACGTTATAACGAAAATCTAATACAAATACATATCCAGTACCTCACCTAAATCGTGCAGTTAATTCTCCAGTACAAAACCAACATTATTCTCCAGCTTGCTGCTAGGCATAACTTCATAAGTAATAAGAACAACACACAAACCCTTTAAAACCGAATTTTTCATTTCCCTTTGATTTCGCAATTGATTCGCAGTAAACGAAGCAAAAGTCATTTGACGCTACTGCCTGATGTTTGCTGAATTGAAAAGCGCACATAACAACAAAGAAACAAAACAGCTATTAACATTAATATGCCAAATTAGTAGCTACCAAGAAAACACCGAGCCTTTTTTGCTTGTTTTTAAATCCACAACAACATGTTCTTTTGCGTTCAATTCCGCCGATGTGACAGCTGATGCAGAAAAGCCTAATTTGTGTGCGCATTCGGAAAACATAAATTAGAAATAGCAATTTGGTGGCTTAGCAGCTGATGATGATGAGTGAGTATGTGAGTGTGTGGAAATGAGCGGTTTGTAGGAATTTTGAAATTACTTGCCTTGGAAATGCCTCTGTGTCAGCTGTAACTTATCAACGCTGCAGGCGCTTCAATACAACCTGCTGCTAACTCGTTTCATAGTTTTAAATAGGAAAAACATTTTCTCATAATTCCTTCAACTTCTAATCACTGCTCACTACATACCTAACTCACGCTTTGAGCTTCGAGCCACCGCCCGCCCGCCCACTCTTGTTTCGTAACTAACGTCGATTTAGCTATACATACCTTAAGTCGTTTGTGATTTCACTTACTTGTTGTTGTTTATGCTCTTTGTTCAATATAACAATACATACGATTTTCGTCTGAAATCTGCAAAGAGCTATTCAAGTTGGCATTTCACGCTTTTTAGTTGGAAATTTACTAAAGTCAAGTAAAATTGTTTTAATTATTCTACCATGAAATAAATACTTCTTGTGGTTCTTATGTCTGGCTGAAGAGCTTGTTTAGTACATACATACATATATATATGTATATGTACGAGTATTTGTTGCTTTGTGTTCCCTTTTAGTTTCGCGTAATTAATAAATTTCGGTTTTCTGCGAATTAATTGAGTGGAAATATCTTCTAAAAAGTTTCCCGGGCAACAAACGAGAAACAACGATTTTAAACGATACGCTTTTGCTTTTGGCAGCTTACGACTGCTCGTTAACTATTTATTTGTTGCTACGTGTATGTATGTACATCGATACTTACGAGACGGTTAGGTGTTTGGGTAAAGGTTTTTGTAAGCCTCACTGATTTTCTTTTGTGTAAAATACTCGCTGCTTGTTAGGTGCTTTTGTTGTACGTACATACGTATTAGGTGCATGTCTGTCTATGTATGTATGTATGTATGTGGTACCCCGATGAACTAAAACTCTAAGCACTTGAACCATTTCTAGTTCGCTAAACATGTGTACGCTCTAAGTGCGGTGCTTAAGCCCTTGGTAAAATTTACGACAGGTTGCTTTAAGTGTGGCACAAAGTTCGCTCGAAGTATGTAACAAGAATGGAGACGTTGCCTTTGTGAAAAATTTATTTGACATGCGTGTATTTAGCGCGTAAAGATTTGCACATTCAATATGCACATACGCGTAGTCATTTGTTTATAATGAATGGCATTTATGTGTGTCTGTGGTGTATATAGAAATGTGTTTTCCCATTGAGTGCCTTTGGCAGATTATAGTTTTTTTTTTTTTTTATTTTGTTTTCCGTTTGAACTCATTTTTTTTTTTATTTTAAAATGCATGTACTTGCTAAGTGATTAATTTGGATTAAGTGAACATTTAGGAGCGCAACAAACCCTCTTTTACAACATGTGTAGTGCCTGCAATAATATCTCAATCTACGCACTGTTGGAGAAGGACGACAGTTAATCCTGCCATATGTTTATCAATGGCCTGCTAATCTGCTGAATTTCCGCACTGTTGTGGAGTGCTGTGCTTTTAGTTATCAATATCTTACTCAAGATGTAAGCTAGGCCGTCAGGACTAACAGCTTACGGCCATGATCTAAACATCACACTCTTTGGTGGATGCCTCAACTCGATGAGTGAAATTCTGAAGGGGAAATTGAAAGATATAAATATTTATTTAGAGAGGAAGTCCAAGAAATCATGAATTGGATCTTCACAGCAGTTATTAGACTAATAATGCTCCTTATGAATTACGCACGTATATGCATTGACAGTAAACCGGTCATAAAGGTGGTAACGACAAAAATGAATAATATATGGATTAATCCATGCCGCATCGACCGCTGGTTGGAATCGACGATTTTTTTATTTTTATGAATTTTGTTATGAATTTTGTTAAGAAAATTGTAAAATTTTTCGATTTTTTTTTGTATAAATTTTTTTATAGCCTAAACATCACCTTCAAAACGACACAAATCCATTTTTGTAGCTTTAAAAATTTTTTGAGATATTTAAGAAAAAAATTCATGCAAAATTCCGGACGATGTGAAATTTAGAATGGTATTATCATAATTTTTTTGAAAACGGGCGTGGCACCGCCCGCTTATGCTCATAATACTTACAACAATCTCTTAATAAGAAATAATAATAAATAGATATTGGGAAAATGGGCGTGGCACGACCCTTTTATGACTACATAACACACCCTTTTGATTATCAGTATATACAGTTTTCCTTTCCTATGTCAACAAAAAATTAGTAAAAATCGTCGGTTATTTGTAGCCGCTTACTATACTAAAATTGCGTGGGCTACAAAACGGCATACCTGAAATGTTTATAAAAAATTATTAACTTATGCACTGCAGGTTATTATGATACGGTGTTGTTGAATTTTTTTTTTAATTTTTTATAAAATTTTAAAATTAGATTTAGACGCAGAATATCCTACATTTTTTTAAAAAAATTTTATTAAACAAACCAAAGCAAAACTGCACATACTGAGGATCAAAACGGTGTTCTATTCAAATGACTGGGAGTGTATATCGATAGCCGCTTTAACGATTTCCACCAAACTTGGTGCAATTATTTCAGTAAGTCGGATATAACATTCTGTTGAAACTGTTTGAAATCGGGGCAAAACACCCTTGCTTTGTCTTCAGTTTACAGAACAGCGAATAAATATATACATATTGCAATTACGTGCGCCGTGTATATAAAGTTCATTGAGTGTATAATTACAAATATACAACTTAAAATTACCATTAACACTATTTGCCATCACTCTACCACTTAAAAAAGGCTTATTTTTCAATACGCTCTGATACTTTTATACCAGAAAACTTTCTTTACTACAGAAGTAGGTATGCCTACCTATATGTACATATGTATGTATGCATAGATACTTATAGCCATACATGCACACATTCATACGTATATTTGTATGTATTTCAAGTGCAATGCTTTCCTCTTTAAACGCAGTTGTACTCAGTATTCCAGTTTTGCAGCTGAACTTAATTAAATTTGCAACTATTTTCAAACGTTTACCCAAGCGTTCGAAACTCGGGCACTACAATACACTATTTAAGAGATAAAACATGTGCTCGCTTTCTTATACATATATGTATGTATCCATCTCTATTTATATTTTTACACATACTGTAGTAGTTATGTATGCACACAAGTAACAGCTAAACCATATTCAGTTGCGCGCAAATTGAAAACACTTTCGTAAAAGAATGGCAAAACCAACACAAAAAGATTGCATCTTTTCAACCAGAATTGGAAGATGATGCTATCTGGCACAACTTCCGGATTCTAAAATCTTCCCTTTTTGTTCGAACTTGTCTTTTCCTGGGGTTTCGAAAGCGGGAAGTGGAATTTTCGATTGTGTGTGCGGCAGTGGTGAGATGTATGAGCTTTTATGGTATTTGTTCAAGTATATGCATTGCCTGAATGTGTATGGCTGCTTCCTTGCTTGTGTGTATTTTCGTTGTACACATATTTACATCAAGTAAGATTTTTTTTTTGTCGATGAAATACATACTTTGGCAAATTCTGGCGATTCACGAACGCAATGAGTGTGTAGAAAGATAATAGAAATATGCACATGTACAACTTACTAAACCTACTCGGCAGTGGTTTTTACTTCGCTCTTTGATTTTACTTCTTGCATTGAATGGTTTCACTTCAAATGCATACATATATGTACGTATATATGTAGGTTAAAAGGCTTGCGTTTACTTCATATTTGTTGGCTGTGAGGAAATGGTCAAACTAAGTGCAAGAGGTGCGAGGTAATTATACGAAAGCAAATCTAATGAATTGTAACTATGGAGCTATGGACGAGCATAGTATTGGTTTTAAAGAAGCCGGAGAATGAGTACCTTTGGAAGTTCTATAGAGGATAAAGAATACGCCATAAGCTACAAGAGAATAAGGCTGGAGAGTAGGAGCCGGAATTGACGGCGAAAATTGGGCATAGGACAGCCATTCAAACTACCTCATCATAGCAGAATATTTTAGGCCGCAGCTTTTGCGTCAAGGAATAGGCCCGTGGGTCAGAGAAGTTGCTACGAGTATATTAATTTATTGGTACTGGGCTCCAAGCCGTAGAGGCGTCAAACAAAACTATATGGTGCGTGGCATAGCAAAAAATGCTGTTGTTAAGGGAGCGGCCACATTAACGGTACATGTATATATGTGAGGTTAAATAGTTTAAGCTATATAGTTAGATAAATTGGAGGATATTGTCGAAGTGAGTGTCCAATACCACCTAGGTAAGTTGATATTGCGTACTACAAGATAAGGTAAGGTTTGATCTCCATGAGGTATCGCTACAAACAAGGCCTGCACAACGGTTTTAAACTGAACCGATTTTTTAACCAAACTGTCGCTTTTTTCGGGCTGAACCGGAAACCACTCCAAAAAATGGTTTCGTTCTGTTCAAAATCCACTAAAGCAATACACAATTTGTCTACAAATGCAATCTTGTGGAAAACTGTAAACATTTTTGTGTTTAATGGCATTTCTGCGAATTATAATTTTGGCCATATAAAACGTGCTTGAAATGCATATCTTCGCCAGCAAAAAATTCAAAAACCGGTGCGAATCTTAAGATATACATATATTATTAAAAATTGCACTTATCATATTACATTAAACTTGAATGAGCTATACCACTGCATAGTCGAATTTTTTTATGTTCTGATTAAAAATTTGAAAATATAAGGATTTTTTTTAAGCTTGTAGATTTTTCTTTAATTTTCGTACAAAGTTTGAAATTTGCATCTGTGAAGTTGGTGTTTTGTAACGAGCTAAATTTCTATAAAAAAAAAATAATGAACAATAAACCCACAATTAAAAAATAGTCAAAATGATGGATCCAATATGGCGGAAAAAATTTAAAATTTGTTCGGATTCATGTGAAACTCAAAAATGTCGTTGACACCGAATTTTGAAAAACTAACATCGGATTCGTAATCAGCGACCCCGAAAACCCCCGAGTAACGAGTTTCAAGCAAATTTAATTAATTTCAGAATAGTATGTCAGATTTTATTTTTGTGTACTTTTTTTGTGAAAGTACCTAACTTTGAAGTGAAATTGAATTGAAAAAACTAATGCAGCTAGAAAGCTGCGGTTTTTTGCTTTGGAAAGAGCGGCCCGTTTATTATAAGAGTCGATAAAAAAGTGAAAACCGATTTTTTCTGACCGTAGGTCCCTTTTAACTTTACGTGTCACATATAATTGATCATGTGATTAATGGAGTTGTTGTCCTTTTTGGACACATGTTTACCTACCGACGAACAACGTAAAATAAAAATCGCCGACCGATGCACTAGTGTGTATGGAAAGAGTTGCAACCGATTGCTGTAATCTGGTGCCTGTGGCTCGCTTTAGCAAAAAAAAAATTACCATTTGAACCGAACCGAATCGGGGTTCAGGAATACTCATGAACCGGTGAAAGCTTTTGTTCGAACCACTGAACCGAACCGCATTGTTTTTTGGAGTAGTTTACAGCCCTTCAAGAAACCAAAACTATTTTATATAGGTTCCCTAGAAACCTCAAATGGCAGAGAAAACAATTGGGTATTATTACTGACAGTCTCCCGAAGATATATGGGGTTGCCCGATTCTCAATTGATTCTCAAGAATTATATAACATTTCTACGAAAAAAATGGTTTTCACGCACATCAAATAAATCATTAAAACTCGGACGTTACTTTTTCACAATTCTTTTTGGACTACCCTAATGCGTCCATATACGTAGGCATAGTTATAAATACCAACAAATATGTACGCCGATAGTATGTTTCCAGTACGGCATAGGTGAGTTTTAATAGAAAAAATATAAACAATTTTTAAGATAAACATTTAGTTGATTAATCATTCAAAGTCCAACCCTCTAAAGTTACTTAAGTTGTTTTATCAAAATTCCACATATAGTCGCTACCATGTCAAACTATCGAATGTGAAAAAAATACTATTTTCATTTAGATACCTTGCGCATGCGTTGGGAGTGATGCGTGAGTTGGTAAATCGTCAAATTTCTAGGCTTCTTAGAAGCAGAGAATACTGGCTTTAACAAAGTGTCGAATCCCACCCTTTTTTCCTAATGACAACAATGCTGTTCGTAAAAGTACCCATTTTCACATTCGATAGTTTGACATGGTAGCGACCTTATGTATGTATATGTGTACAGCACATTGTAGGCGGCGCACTGGGCGTATGAGTAACATTCTTAGTATTACTTGTTGTAAAAAGTTTGTGACAAAGAAGTAAAGGAAAAAATTTAAATAGAAATGTGTATGTAAAAATAAAACCACAAATGTAATTCCAAAACTAAAACAAAAATAAATATACGTAACCAGAACAGAGTAAAATGTAAAACAAACTGCAATGCAAACACGATCAACACAAACTCACCGGCACTGAAAGTAATGCATGCAAGTAAATTAAGAAAAAAATTACATCTTTTATTTTTATTTTTTTAAATTAACTATTTTTCACACGTTGCAGCGCTAGCAACTTTTTAATTGTTTAATAGTTGTTGTAGTTGTTTGAAAATTTACTTCTTTTGGCACAAGTACGCAGGTACTTTGCGATATTTGTGTCAAGTTAAAAGTTAAACAACAGCGACCGCACGTACTTGAGCACTCTGTGAATCGTGCGCAGTGTACAATGTAACGGGTGATTTTTTTGAGGTTAGGATTTTCATGCATTAGT
>NW_023458558.1:12307354-12337425 GCF_013731165.1 Rhagoletis pomonella | reverse complement strand
TTTTTAAAAAAAAAGTTATCAAGCTCTTAAAAAATCACCCGTTAGTAGGTTGGAAAAAATAAATAAGGTTAAATAAAAAGCCAAAATAAGTAAATAACTATAGCATAAAGAAAAAGTACGACAAAGTATACAAAATATATATGTAAGTACATAAAGAAACTCAAACCACAGGCAAGGAGAGAGTTGGTCGGTATCAGTGGCTGTAAGAAATCTGAGCATGCACAAGCGAGCATACACACTTTAGACTCAAAGTGTAGATACTCAGTGCGCCGCACAGCGGATTACATTTAATGCAAGCTGTCTCCAACGCCCGCACACGCATGATGTGGTGGCACATAAAAAATAAAAACAATTGTTTAGAATTTTAGTTTCAGTTGAAAGTAAGTATGCAACATATACATATAATATAACATACATATATGTAGGCACCAGGGATGTTGAGAATATTTGCATTCGCATTCGACATTCGCATTCGCATGAAATGATGCGCTTGTTTTGCGAATGCAAATGAGTACATGGGCAAAGAGTCCACTTTAATATTATTGAAAGTCTGTCTAACCAGGGTGCGCACAATAACCAGCATTTAGCTTCAGGCGCAAAAGGGTTAATAAGTATATCAAGCAACATTGATGGGGCTTCAGCAAGTACTGCTAAAAGTCTTATTAGCAACCTAGAAATAATTTTAGATTCCGCCAGCGAAAGCGAAGGCTCGAATGTAGAATCTGGAGACATTAAAAAATGTGAAACTAAATCTCAATTGAAGGTCTTAAAGAAAAACGAGTTCATCTCATTGAAAATCCTGTCAGTTGGTGGTAAATTAAACTAAAATACGACGAATTCCCAGAACTGGCCCGCAAATATCTGAGCGCTAAACCAGCCAGCGTTCCAAGTGAGCAATTGTTCAGTGCAGCCGGACTTATATAAGAGCCTCTAAGAAATCGCCTCATGGGATAAAAGGCAGCAAAATTACTTTTTTTTTAATAATATGCCCGTTTTGAATCTTGACTACTACACAGATTAAAAGACTATAGGTTAAGCACTCGTTCAATGTTGTAATAATTTACAAAATTTTTAAGTGCTAAAAACGATGACTTAAATTGATTACAGCTTTTTTTAATGTTGTTTCTAACATTCGCATTCGCTAATAAGTAAAGTATGACATTCAAAACATCCCTAGTAGGCACGGTGGTAAGCCTTAGAGAAGGGAAATTGCCGGTGGTATTTTCTTTTCATATGAAATTCTTGCTTAGTAAAGCAGCAAACTCTTAATTTTGAGCGCAAAAGGTACCCGACTTACATACATTTGTACCAATTATATAACACACAATGCAATATCTACCCCACACAGCCCAGCACGCGTTCAACCACATCGCCCGACCAGCAGCGCCGCAATGCAGCAACCATGCAGCGTAGAGTAGATAGTAAGTAGCATATTGCATGCGTGTGACAAATTCAGGCCGCCAGCAACCACAACTGCCTACTAGTTACTTGGTGGTACTGCAACTTCGTATGCATATGTACATATGTACATATGTAAGTATCTGTAGGTGCGGCTGCTGGTGAAAACTAACACCGCGTTGACACTGGCTGCGCTGACATGGTAGTTCGCTGCATGTGATAGGCTGTGGAGTAACTAGCACCCACTTAATTGTTGCCATTGGCAGTACGCGGTTGTTGTTGCGCAGCGGTCTTACTACTGAGTAAATGACTAGATGTTGAGATGCAGTGCAGAAAATTAAGCAGGGAGGATCTGATTGACACAATTTTGTTCCACGAGTGTACTTTTCTTATTCAACATTAGATATTTGATTTTGATGTTGGTTCATATTTAGGACGTATGTATATTATTTACTTACATGGGCAGAAAAACCTCCATAAAAAACTTTGCCTGTAGGTGGCGTGGGGTTCACAAATATATACATCTATTTCGCCAGGTGGAGCTCCTTTGTCGTAGCTTTGGGTTGTTGTCGTTAAGGAACTGTTAGTAGCACTTGAGAGAAGGCGCTGACTAGGGATGTTAATATTTTCGATTTTTAAGATCCCGAGATTTTTTATTATTTTGCAGCCACGTAACATGAAAATATTTCATCAATTTTGTTTGAGGAGCTCTCCTACTATATAATAAATAATAAGTAAATGGGTTTGGAACCTACTTTTTATTGAAGCGGAATTGGCTGGTTTGGTGTAAATTGGCAAACTCAACGGAAATTGCACACGAAAATGGTGTTTCTTGAGTGTATGAACATGGTATTAATTTAAGAAAAATTTTCTAATAACGGGTTAAAGAATAACACTTAGAAAAAGGTCAATACAAGAATGAAAGTAAAGCTGAGTACGTACATAGATAAAGAAAAGAATGAAGGCAAAAGTAAAAATAAAAACAAAAAACAAAGATGCGTAAGGATAAAGGCAAAATTGAAGACCAATGTAAATCTGAACATTATACTTATATAAGGGCAAAGGTGAAGGGGAAGATGTAGATGAAGAAAACGATGAGCATTAAAGTAAAAACAAAGATAAATATAAAGAAAAGGATACCGATAAAAGTAAAGATGAAGATAGAGGAAGAAAGATTAAAATAAAGGTAATTATATATACAAGGATATATTTAGATAGAAACACGGAGACTTAATCTGGGAACTATTTTGGGATTTTAAAGATTTGTTGGATTTTCGATTTATCAATCGATATTTTCATCGTTTTAGTTATCGATATTTTTGGAACTTATCTATATAATAATCGATATATTTATTGATATTGTTGTCGTTAGTTTTAACAAAATTGTCATCGATGTTGTAATCGATATTTTTAACGATTTTGTTATCGATATTTTTATTTGATTGGTTATCGATATTGTTATTTGATTTGCTATCGATATTGATATCAATATTTTTATCGATTTTCTAATCGATTTTGCCACCCATATTATTATTAATTTTGCTATCGAAATTTTGATCTAACCTGTCGTCGATATTTTTGCCAGAAACGTTATCGATTATTAATCGATTTTGTTACCGATTGTGTACCGATATTGTTATCGATATTTTTATCGATTTGGCTATCGAAATTTTTACCGAATTTGTCATCGATATTTTTATCGGTTTTGTTATCGATATTTTGTTGGATGTTACTATCGATTTTTTTATCGATAAAGTATAAAGATAAAATGTAAGAAAAAGGAAAACGGAATAAAATAAATGTTATTAGAATGAACAGGGGTGGAGTTAAGTATCTAGATAGAAAAAAATGTAACCTTAAGCAAAAGCAGATGTATGTATGTATATTGGTTATGAGACAAAATAGTTATGTAACGTAAGTTTCACTTCTCCAGTGTGGCCCAGGCGCACTTGCTTTTTTTATGTGAAAACTATTTCATAAGTAACAAAACAAAATACAATAATTCAATTTATATGCTTTTAATAATACTTAAGCGTTTACATATCTGATAAAGTAACTTAAGGTAAGTCGAAAAAAGCTCGATGCAAAAACAAATTAAGTCACAAAATTTATTTTCATGTTGAAGGAATTTTATAATACTAGTGGCAGAAACAAAAAAAGCTTGCTATTCCGACCAGATTTGTCTATATTTCTATGGTGCATTCAATGTTTGCATTTTTTTATAAAATTCAATCTCATATTGCATGTAATTAACTGCATATAAATGCGCATTTCTCTGACCGCATGATTTTTTTAAAGACCTTATAATTTCCAAGGGATTATTAATTTCCTGAATCCCACTGCTAATAAATAAATAATAAAAAATGCGGGTATTCGTATTTTTCATAAAAAAATATCCTAGGTGACGAGAGTTTAACATTTAAAACCTTTCTTTGGTTCCACCCTAGTGTACACCCTTTAAAGTACCACAGTGCGATTTGAGGTGCTGAGTGGTTTTTGGTTTTTCAGTAGCATGCGCTTTTAAGTTGGACGGAGTGTATGCCCGCAATGAAATAAGTAACATATAGTGCCTTGAGTAGTGCGAAGAAGGGAAGAGCGACTAGCAACTATTTGGTATGCCAAGCGAATGCACTACTCGCCGCAGCAGCGGACCTTGCGCAACCTACTTCCCCGGATAGGATTTGCGCGTTTATGAGTAAACAAAGAGATGCGTTAAACAAAGCTGGTTGGAGAGAGAATGGCGATTGTAGAAATGGTATAGAATTATGAAAAAAATATGAATGTGTGCAAAGAAAGAGGCGAAAGGAAATGCCAGCAGCTGTTAAAAGAAAAATGTGATGTTACTTAAGCGGAGCAAATTCAAACAATGTACTTATGTGTGTACATATGTATGTGCAATGTACGGGTATACATAGTTTGTATGCACACGCACGTGCTGCTGTGGCTGGCAGATAGTGGCAAGGTAGCGGATTATCCTATGCAAAGGAAGGGGAATTATATTCGCATTTTTCTCGCATTTTTATTTAAGCGTATTCATTTTTCACTTTCTATATATGTATGTAGGTATACATATATCTTCTTTTGCGGTTTTCTAAATAAAGACACAGATGGGTAGCGTTAAGCGGAGATTGTGCGCGGTTTACGTAACTTCCTGTTTTTATAATGTTCGAGTAGGGAATATGTATGTATGTATATGAAAGCATATGTAGGGTAAATACTAAGCCATATGTACCTTTGAAATGGTATACACACACACGGGTAGGTACTTTAAAATATACGTGCACAAACAATGCGCTTTTCGAGGTGTATTTAGATGCATACTAAGTTAAATTTTACGTTCTCGTTGAAAATATTGCTTCATTTATTGTGTCTAAGGAAATTTCTAGTTTGAAAAATTAAGCAAATTAATGGCACGCCATATAATGAATAAAGAAACGCAGACGTAGCCTACTTAAATCCAATTTTAAGTCAGTGCATACTTTCATGATGCTGATAATAATAATATAGCGCATGGCGTAACTCTGAACTGGCACATCGCAGTTGCTCTAAATGCATTTTAGACAATTCAGGGAAATGGAGCGTGCTTTTCAAGCAAATATCTTCAGCGCTTTTACCTGCAACTAACCTATAACTTTACACACATTCACTTAGCAGCAATAGTCGCTGGCACTTACCTCGATTTGAAATTGCTGCAGCTACGCCGCTCCACAGCAGACTGGCATGCAGGATACAACCAAGGCTAATTACAATTAAAATGGGGCAATTCATTCTGAATGCACTGTAGGTGCGTCGAGATAAAGTGGATGACGTAAAAGTGAACGACGACGACGACGACGACGACGACGACGACGACGGCGACGATGACGATGACGATGGCGATGTAGTTGGAGCAGCTGAAGCCGTCATTGCAGACGGCAGCCCCAAAGAGCTAACCACCAAATGTGAAGCAGCCAAAGGCATCGACGAGTCAATGCGAGCGGCAAATGGTGTGTCGGCTGTGCGTTGACTACGCATTCCGCTGGCAATTGTTTTCACGGCGGCTTGAGTCGATCGCGATTTCGTAACGGCGGATTTTGTAGCGGCGGTGGTGGCACCGGTAGTTGTGGTCTGGTTGATTGTGTTCGCAGCGCCACGAGCAGCATATGCTTGCGCGCCACAATGTATACTATGCGAAATTAAGCGCATTGTTAGCGAAATGGGTACACTTGAATGTGTATTTGTATATATGTATGGTATGTATGCTCAAATGTTGCCTTCGTTATGCAGTACGCGGTGCAGCTTTTTTTTGTTAATTATTTTTCGTGCTTGATGACCGTCTATTTTTTATTTTTTCTCAGCTCTTTTGTTTTCTCGTTTGTGTATATGCTCTTATGAACGAAAGCGCCGTTTTTTCTGCTGCCAATTTAATACTTGCTTTGTGTTGCCACTTCCGTGTTATAGAAACTGGCTTTTAAGCAATAACAACAAAAGCGCTTAAGTCTTAGCAAAGTGGCTTTGTTATTTAATTTACGCTTTTAAAATGCTGTTTTTCTGCTTTTGCTCAGCCTTACTCAGCGTTCAAAAGCCACCTTTTTTTTTGAAGAGTTTCCTGCCTTTTTAAAATTTACTTCATTTCCTCTTATTAGCTGTGGCTTGAAAAGGCGCAAACGCTCTCCCGGTGAATATCGCTGCACACAACTAGGCGGCGCACACTACCTTCTTTCACTATTTGCACCCACACTTTCACAAGCTGCCGCTTCCGCTTATGTATGTGTGTGTGTTCGTTTGCGGTTATGTATTTGTTAATTTTCCACTGTTATTAATCAATTACTTATTTTATCACAAATAAATAAATAAATATCATCACGTTAAGTACGCGTTGAAATTTGCACTTTTCAACAATTGTGACTCGCTATTATTTATTGCAGAATTTTTTTTTTTTTTGGTGCTTCAACGCACATATGTTTGTAAATATTTGCTCTGTCAATGCAAAATATTTCCTATTTATGCAAATTAATTTTTAACACGTTTTCGCCACAAAATGACATATATATCCTCGTGAATGCGTACACCCAAACACACACCCGCACTCACATTCGCATACACAGTGATGAGCAATCGAAAGTGGAGCAGGTGTGCAAGTCGTACTCGGCCGCAGGCAATACTCTGGAGAATTTCTGACAAGCTTTGATTTATTTAAATTATTTCCTGATTCACTTGACTGGTATTTAATGTGGCGGCTTGTTGCTGCAACCTGAAAATAAAATAAACCAAATTAAGCACGTTTGGTAAATTATACATTTAAATATTTATGAAAAAATATATATAATTTTGTTAAAACTTATTAAAATACATACATACATACATATATGTAAATATGTGTAGTTAAAATTTTCAAGCACATTTTGATACTACAAATACATGACAGAAGGCTTAAATGTGGTATAAATTAGATTGCCGACATTTTTTTTGCTCAGTAATTATTTATGCAAAAATACTGAATAGTTAATACATTTACAAATCATAGTAAATTTGAATAAAAACTAATTTTTTTTCTTATTTAAATTAAGCAGAACTAATGCTAAAAATCTGAAACCACACTTTTACTTTAACACAAATTTTTGCTTATTTTATACGCTTGCAAAAAATAACCTTGAGCTGCGTTGATAGCCAGAATTTTCTTTTATGTATATATAATATAATAATATATATTAATAGCCATATTCAGACTTTATGCCAGAACAATAAATTTTTTGCCAATATGGCCGATTTTCTGTTCAATTTTTGGTTCTTTTTGAACCGAAAGTTCAATTCTTTTTGTTACTTATTTTTTTTTGTTATTCCGGGTTCATTTTTGGGTTCTTCTGGAAACGTTCTTCCAATCTTTTAGAATCGAGTTTTGGTTCTTCCGTTTTTCGGTCTTTTTGTAATTGAGTTTCGGTAATTCCGGAATCGTTTTTGGGTTCTTTTCTTTGGATTTGAGTTTCGGTTCTACCGATACCGATTTTCGGCACTTTTGGAAACTAGTTTCTATTCTTAAGGTGAAATTGGCGAAAACAGACGTGCTTTCAGAACCAATATGATAGCATTTAATAGCATTGCACCAGAGCAGCTTATCCAGCCGATGAACAAACATCAACAATCTTAGATCCCAGCAATAACTTGAAATTGAGTTATCTCCTTTTCGATGCACCCTTATCGCCTTTTTCCTTACACCCTTGCCTATTATTAAATTTCGGGCCATGCGTACAGAGAGAAATTAAAAGTTACAACCATCACCTATTGAAGGATAAGATTATCGCGGCCGTCGTCGATCCGGGCGGTATGTTTAAGTGTGTTCTGCGCGCAACGCTCTGCCGTGCGACTAGTTTAATCTGATACTGTTAGCTTCAGAATGGAGGACGTCTACATACACAGTTGGATACCGGCCCTCATTTAGTAGCCGATTATTTCGTAACCTATCGAGCTGTTTACTGGTATCTTTACGTGGTTTAAACACTTAACTTTGGAAATCAGATAACAGAACATTTCTAGTGGTGAGGCTTTCAGAAAACATATTTTTTTATTTCTCAGAGATAACCCGGTACGCAGTTTTTCGAGAACAAAACGAAAAAATTAATAAAAACAATCTGCATGTAGTGTCTACTTACAAATCGCCATTCATATGAGAATTTTCCAAGAAGAAAGCTAGGAACATTGATATTTACTCATTCATTTGTTTTTTTTTTAATTCTCTATGTGTTTGATTTTTAATTAAACTACTACAGTATAGTGTTTGAAATTTTTACCTCGAAACTTTTGGCCTTTACCTTTGGGCTTTACCTTCTATGTGTGTTTAGAACTTTTCAAAATGGTCTGTATATTTACTAGGGTGTTCGATTACACGTTCAACAAAATTTGGTCGTATTTGATCTCAAAAACGGGGCCGACCTCATCTTATAGACTTACGGATGCTGATTTGTAGTGAATTTACAAAATTTTTCTAGCCCCTCCAGTTTTTGAGACAAAAAAAAATTGTTGAAATGTCAAAAAATGGTTCATATTACTAATTTCCCAAAAAAAGTTAAATATAATTTGGACGTAGTGTTTCCGAAGAAAAAAAATCGTATTAATGGGAATTATATTTGTCTGATGAGTTGATTGGAAATAAGTCGATGAGTTGATTAGAAATAAGTGAAAAATTCAAAAAAAAAAGCTTAGTAATTCAATAGCATCCAGTTGTTTTCCGACGAATACGAATAGCTCAGTCTAAGAACAGATTTTAAAAACAAAGTGATTTCATGAAAAAATCAACATTAAAAAATCAATATCCCAGATTTATCAGTAGTCAGTCTTTTGTCTCTTAATACTTCCTCGTTCTGAAATGAAACACTCAATTTTTTGTTTTTTTTTTGTGGATCGCAATATAAACGCCTTTCAAGGTCCAGCAGTAGTTAGCAAGCATGTGGAGGTTTGATTTCCTATCACACCACTTCTTCATAATGGCCATGTCCCTTTCTACTCAATCCAGCGACATGAGGTAAAATCGACCAAACATGGATTTTTTCTTTGGAAAATCATATTATTACCATATTACAAAAATATGTGTTGAATCAAATTGGTGTTTTGTAAATGCGGTTCTTGCGTTGGTATAAACAAGGTATCTCTACTTTACCAGAAACAGCTCTCCTTGTGTTTTCATTTTATGTTCCTAATTTTAGCTCAGTAGCAATTTTAATTAAATATATTTTTTTTAACTCTTGTATAACCCAAAACATTCCAGACATAAATATGTATGTAGTATGTATACAGACATAAAATTTTTGTTATCTTCAGCAATTCATCTTACACAACAACAAATACATTTAAAATCCAAATATCAAAGTTTGTTCGCCATAGCCACAGAAATGCGAAGCTTTCATTTTATATGAGTATCCAGCAAAAGACACCACAGCGTGCAATTAGCAAATATTAAATTATCAAACTTTGTATTTCCTTTTCCAATTCCTATATATGTATGTATGTATACTCACACATGTACATCGAGTTCTTATACATACACACACATGTGTGGCATACAAACAGCAGTTGTGTTCAACTTTTCAATAAGAAAAACAAAAAACATGGCGAACATATCCAGTTCATCCGCCTCGTGCGCTCTCTTACCCCTCACCGCCGAACGAGTAACATTAATGTGCGTATAATTTAATAGCTATTACATGGTTGGTAAAAACAAGAACTCAAAAAGTTGCTTAAAAAAATGCATAAAATATGAAAACGTATAAAAAGTGAAACTTTCGCGCAGAAAAAGTAAATTACTTATTTCCTTATCACACGCCATACAATTGCACTGCTAAAACACGAGTTTGTAAACATCAGCTGACCAGCATTCGAGTAGAGGAGCGGCGAGGCATTAAAGCGACACAGCAAGTGAGAGTGGCTCAACATTGAATGGCAAAAAAATGAAGTTATAAATTTAGATTAACCCCAAAGTTGTGACATCGCATTCAGGCATAGCGGCGATGAAAGCTAAAAGCTTAAAAAAAAGACGCCACAACTTTTTTTTAGATACCGAACAGGCAAGCAAATGCAGCGGATTAGATGGGTTCGTCCCACCATGTTTGCCAACTTGCTCGACCACTGCCATGTAGATAAGAAACTTGCGAGCAACGCATCGTGGACGCCACATCGTCGAGTCAATGCTTACAAGCCATTAAAAGTCACTGCTAAAGTCGTCCGATGCTAATAATTATCGTTTGTATTATGACAGCTCAGTCGGAGCACAGCCAGCACTGGGTAGTATGCGTTATAGCCAGCCATCCTAATAGTCCATTTGCCTTAGCGTTGTACATTTACATAGCCTCGAAGCAAGCGGGCCCCTCAGCCACTTTGGATGGCATGTTCATATCCAGGAGGAATAATAAAACATTTTTTTTTTCTTGTTCACTTTTCTTTTCATCGCACAGTAGCCGCGCCGCGCAAATATGTACATGCGATTTTACATGCAGTTTGTAGAGCAACGGTTAAGCGCAGAGGGCTGGGGTTTGGTTGGCCATTGCAGTGCAAATCCGCTGCAAAAGTAATTACTCAAAAAGTTACTCCCCAATGGAGTGCTTAATGCCGAAGATAGGATAGGAACTGTATCTATGTTGGCGTTGTGTAGTAGCGCATGTAAATCAGCGTACATGCGTGTGGACATACACTTCTTAAAGGTACGTAATTATGTACATTAGAGCGTACACGCAAAAAAAGTTCGCAAAGTCAGTTTGGAAAAAAGTTTGGCCAACGTAGAGGTCGCATTTTTAAGGTTTTCTTCATATATCCGGCGTTTACGGTCAGTTCCTAAATTATCAAATATCGAGGATTTTTTCTCGAAGGGAGAGTATTTCTAAAACCCGTGCGCACTTGTACACAAGGGTATATTAACTTTGTTCACATGACGGTTATTTGCAACAGCCTAATTAGATCGATACCGATATAGCCATACACTATACCTACCAAAATGCTCAGAACGAATAGAGAAATTGATGAAGCTAAGTCTGACCGTCTATCCGTGCACACGATAACTCATGTAAAATATGAGATACAATGTAGGTTGACAACGAGATCGGACAGTAATCACGCCTACCTCCCATGTAACTGTATTATTTCGAAAAATACTGGTTCCACTTTGTTGAAGATTAGAATGAGAAGTATAATTTTGACGCTAAAAAAAATCAAAAAAAAAATGGTTGGCTTAGCACCGCCCACTTTTATGAAATGCTTTACCCAATTGACCGCTTTACCAACCCACCAAACTCGGCACGAACATTACTGCGAGGCTAACTATGTAATAAACCCGTCGAAAAAGGGGTGTACGGCGTACTTTCCCTTTGATTACTTGTAAGCTGGTGCGGTCTAATGAACACCTACATAAACATATGTATATTTAAGTAAGTACTTGTATGCACCTTATTAAGTTGCTATGTGTTCTGCCCTACACAGGATAACACCAGCTGAATTAGCGTAAATGTCGACTTTCATTAGAAGTGGCGCAATCAAATAAGTAAGCACATAAATATTACATAGAAAAAATACTCACATGGATATCACACGTACAAATGTGCATACACATACATAGAAAAATCAGGCATATGCAAACATGTGTTTTTAAAAGGTGCACTTAGCCTAACGGCCGCCATGGACAGACACTCAGCCGCCGCGGACTCAGAACCAAAGCCAAAACCAAAGCCATTGTTAACAAACTGCCGCAGCCAGCTCTGCTTGTTTTCGTTATCAAGAAGGTTATCAGTTTTATGTACTTTTACGGATTTTTATGTTGGCACCCGCCGCTGCCGCCACCCCGCTTGTAGCTACTTGCTAACTATATGTATTTTTTATGGTCAGACAATGTAGCTCTAGTATAAGCGAGTTACATGAAAAATACACTCGTCCACCAACGAGGAATGTCACCTAAAAGTATATGTATGTATGTATGTATGTATGTATGTGTGTATATTGTAGCCGCGCGTTTATTGGAATTTAAGTACCATGACACGCTTTAGCGGTTAAAGATACACGCTTGCATTTATAAAAAACGTTTTCACCTTTTGTTGACCTATTTTTGTTGTTTTTTTCTTTTTGATATTTTGCTTTTTTCTCTTTTGGATTTTTTTTTTTTTTTTTGTGATTATTTTTATGGCACTCGGCCAGTCAAGTCATTTCATGTCCTTTGTTCAGCAAAAATGGAAAAATTATGTTTTTGTTCGCTTGTTATCGGCATAAAATTACACTCAGTACAATATAAATGGCATTTTGTAATTTTAGCTGTTAAAATTTGTTCCTGAATGACCGTTGAGTGATTATGCGCCCATAGGTGTCATGGAAGTTATTGCGCTGTACGTAGGATAAAAACAGCACAGTGTTAACGTGGGAATAATAAAGGCTCATATATTTGATTATTAGATAAGAGGTTTTATTCGGGCGGGTGTGGTAATGGCGTTTTGCTTTCGTGCTTCAACGTGCCACACACTGCTGCTGAAATGAGTTATATGTAGCTGAGTTTTTATTAAACAATGCAATTTGCGTAAAAAATTTATTGAGATGATTATGTTGTTTTCCAGCATATACGGCGCCGAATATATAAATAGGGTAGGAGTATTTTAGCAAAATTTCAATGTTTCTTTGTTTAAGAAATGTTTATTATTTTTTATGAAAACATAGCTATTTTCAAAAAAAAAATATGCAATTCAAAATTTCAAACTTTGTAGAACATTTATAAAAATTCGACGAATTTCAACAAATGTCCACCAAAAAATTTGAAATTTTTTTTTTAGAATTTTTTCCAGAAAATATAATTAAAAAGCTCAACATTTTGATGAAACACTGGGTTTTCTCAGATAACGAACTACACTTTAATAAAAAATCGTCGCAATGTGGCTTCGAAGTCTAAGCGGAAGAGCGGCTCTCTGGTCTTTGGGGAACCCGGCTCGTTAGATGCAAGGTGCTGTGACAGAAAATGGTTTAGCTGAAATCGACAAAATATGAGCAAATCTCATGAGTTGTTTTAGTGTCAATCCCTTCTCTCGTCAGAAAAAAAAAACGCTTAAACATTCCTCCTGCATTTATTTTCATAAGAAGCTAGTGCAATAAAAAATAAATCAACAATTTAAACAATGTTAGCCTAAAATCGTGTATTTAGGCGGAAAAATCATAATCCTTTGGTTTTAATAACTTTGGGAAGTTTTAAAAGAGAATTTTCATGTTAGAGACAGTGAAAGTTGGCGTCATATGCAATACACCCGTAAAGTTTCAAAAGTATCTGTCGCAGCTGTTTTGTAATTTTTCATATCTACCGATTTTTTTCATTTTAAAAATGTACGTTACTTCAAAACTCTTACAGTAAACATTGAAAATATTCTTCTTGCCAAAAGTAACCAATCTAGGATAATAAAACTAGTATGCCACTAACTGAGAAAAAAAATTTAAATTTTATAATTTTTATGGCTCATTCATTCTAAAATTGTTATACATGTACATTAACTAAAAAGTTAATATATACGTATACTCGTCTAGAATACTGTAGAAAAATATTCCATGGCAATATTTTTGCACACAAACAAAACACGTTTTTGTCGATATGTATATGTAACAACTCGTGAGATTTTCTCATACACATACGTAAAACTATATGTATATGTCAATCTAATTAGCAAAATTTGTATATGCATTTATGTATGTCTGTATACATATATGCATTTGTACAAAACAACAACAATTTTTTTGCGCAATTCTTTACAAATTATATGAAAAGTATGCTTCCAAAGCTAACATAATTCCTAAGAAATCTCATTACCATTTCTTCGAAAGTTACACATAATAACTACGATTTAAAAAGTATTAAGTCAATTCTTCTATTATTCCCGTTTGCTTTTAAGCAGCTTCTGGAAAAGCAAAACGATTTGTACGTACTCGAGTGCCAGAAGTTACTTAGTTTCAATTTTAACATACTTCGTGTTAGTTTCTTTTAAGTATCAGCATATGCAGATACATAGATATTTATGAATTTCCCTCTATGCATTGTTTGCCCAGCTCAGCTATAGACTAAATATTGCACAAGCATCAGTATTCTTATATACACAAATACATTTGTACATATGTTTGTATGCATGCACTTGAGAGCTCACTCTATTATGTATATTTCTCAGAATTCATTTGTAAAAATTTAATAATTCCTTGCTGCTACTTTTTACTCTTCGGTGCCATTTTACTTTTATTAAAAACTTTCTCTAAGCATCTCTGTGGCACGTGCGCGAACACGCGTTTCAACATTTCTATTTATTTGCATTGGTATACGTTTACATATTTGCACATACACTCATATCTATTCGTATTTATCAATGCTTGCATTTATTGTTAGAAAAATTATTTGTATGTGTATAAGTACATATATTTAGTATCCCTGCAGGAATTCAGACAATGGTTTCAACTGCCATTTTTCGCATTGGCGTGTCATTGGAAAAGGACCGGTCCACTCAACACTGACCGTAAGATAGTCCTGGACTAGTCCAATTTTGGAGATTTTTTTTCGTTGGAGTACGATTCACAGATCCTTTTTCATATTTCGGAAACAAAAAAAAAAAAATATTTTGTCATTTTATAACCATGTTTCCTCGGACGGCACTTGAACCCGGACCCTCCTAAAAGCTAACAAATAGTGGCAAGCATCTCTGCGCACTGATGTTCACTTTGAATCAAGGCCAGACCAAGCGAATGGGACATTTACAGGGTGGTGTTCTTTAAATTTTTTTATTGAATTGCAAGGCAAGACCACTCTGTCACTGCCAAACTGCACTTTTCGGTTACATCTAGACCGATTCCTAGGGGACTGGTCGAAATATGACATTTTCAATGCAGAAAATGCCCAATTCTGACCAGTCAAATTTTAACCAGCGAAATACTGGCCCTTTACGGAAAATTGGCCGCCTTATTACTGCAGGGATGCATGTGTGTTAACAGTTATATTTCTGTGTGTATGTGTTTGCGTGCAGTATCAGCAGCAGCAGCAGCAGCAGCATCAGCACAAAACTTGTTGCACACAACCAACCAACAACAACATAAACTTATGAACTTCGTTCGCCCCGATGTCCCCAATTGCGAGCTAAATACAATGTTTCTATGTCTCCTGTACGTTCATGCGAGCGCTGCTTGCTGCTGTTTTCCATTTGTTCTGTTCCGAGTTCGTTATCGGTTGGTTGGCTCGTTGAAATGTTGACAATAAAAGCAAATTTACGTAAAATTACATTGAATTGTGCTGCGTTGCGCTACTTCGCAGTTTGCATCCTCGAAATGCTTTGTATATATTACATATATTCCTAAGTAACGTGTACCTCTACAAATGTATATTTGTCGTTTTCTACTTGTAATGTTACAATTTTAACAAATTGCATGCCCTTAAATGTGACAAAAGGTTAGACATTTTGCTGAGGGTCGTAATGCAATAAGTAGAGAAATAAAGTAGTGCAGGCAATTGGGAAAAAAAACTACTACAATTTAGAGCACAGCTTTATTTAATATTTCTGTTTGAGAACAACAACAATGTATCTGACATGATTGTGATAGCAGAGTAATGACCGATATGTATAAAACCGAATGCTCTTTATAATTCTAAACCCTTCGTGCAAATCGTTCAAAAAAATTTAAGTGAAAGCTATGAAATTTAAAGAAAAGTCAATTGCTAATTTTTTGTGCATACGGCCAATGTGCTCCGAAAACGCACTTTTCAATTTTTCGGTCTTTTTAATTAGTAGATACTATGAACGCAAATTTGGTTTGGAGACAAGCCAGTTTAGACGTTCTAGAACGTTCCCCAATACATAATTCTCCTACCCTGTCGGAAACACCAACAACGAAAATAAGAAGAATTAGAGACACCCGACCCGACAGAAAACCGACTTCAATTCTCATAAAAAAATTTAAGATTATCGTTAATTTCTTCATGATTCAATGAGCGGATTTAAACCAAATTTTTTATGGGACCACCTGTGAGGTAACACCTTTCAAACGAATTTAAGTGATTAACTTTATTCGGTAGTGGAAACACAGCTCATGATCCATCCATATGGGGCGTTCTCAAAAAATTGTGACAAAATAACTATCCAGGGAAAAAGTGGAGATAAGAAGACGAATCGATGCAAAGTCTGGCGGTTGATGTTGGCTTTCAAATCTTAGATTGAACTATAGTCCTCATGCATCTTTACCTCACTTTCTAATATTTTTCTTGTTCTCTTCTAAAATGTAGAAACTGCTACAATGAATCTGCAAGTATACATAAGAACATACATATGTACATACATATGTTTGCACCTTCGCCGGTGTGATATGTATATGTAAAGAAAAACAATACTGAAATAAAAAAATAGCAGAACTTTGATTTTATTGCCACTTCTAGCAGATAAGTAATCGCATTAAAAAGTCAAAACCAGCAAAATTATTTTGTTGCTATATGTCTATGTATTAGGGTGGTTAAAAATAAGTAAAGTCGAAATTTTAATGCTCTCGAATATATCGAAAAAATTATGCCCAAATTTTTTTTATTTTGAAATCAAAAAATATTTAGAGGTCACTAAAAGCTCTCAAAGTGTCCTATGTATTTAATATGGCGAACAACAACTTTTCGTAGAAGTGTTAAAGAATTCTTGAAAATAAATATTTTTCGATCGGAAAACTCTTGTTCTCTTCAGGCGACATCCAGTACCAATACCCAGTTGTTTATTTAAGCATTTTTTAATGCTAAACACTTTTTATTTATTCCCCCATTGCATTTTTTGGCATTTTATGGGGGTTTCGACGAACCTATAAAATATTGCTACTATAAAAAATTGTTAAAAAAAATAATTGGTTATTATTATTGGAAATCTCCAGAAGAGAAACAGAGTCTTCCGAACGAAAAATATTGATTTTCAAAACTTCTATATAATTTCTACGAAATTTTTTTTTTTTTTTTATACAAAATATAAGGAAATTTTGAGCGACTTCTAAATATTTTTAGATTTCAAAACAAAAAAATATGGGTCATTTTTGTTTTGTATAGAACAATTCTAGGGGGTGAGGGCATACAAATTACGACTTTACTTTTTCACATGCGTTTTTGGACCACCCTTATGCTTTAGTATATGTTCCTATAGTAGATATGTGAAAAGCGCAATCCTTGTTGAATACAATTTCATGGTGCGCAAAAACGTGTATATAATTAACTAATTTCAAACAGAATGATAAATAATCAAGTAATTCGGATGTATGTATTTTTCATACATACATACCTACATACTTTTAAATCACATCACTTTCCACAAATTTTCGCTGAATTTCACTTTGCCGGCGAAGCAATTTCGTGTGGCTATGTTTGTGGCATTTGAATGTATTTAATTATGTATAATCTACAAAATGCTGCATGAGAGAGAGAGCGAGAGAGCATTTTCCATTACTCAATGGGTCATTATTTTACAAATTGTACACCTTTCTGATTTCATAGCAGTACCTGTATTCATATACAGAAGGATCATTTTCAAAAGGATTCGATGTTTCAAGATTTCATATTAATTTGGCACTATCGAGTTTTCTGTGTATCTTTGAACTTAGCCAATTTCGCCTTCTAGAAACGAAGCTTAAAATGCTTTTCTCTTACTTCACATATCAAAAAATTAGTGCTCACAAAACGTGGACTTAGTAACTTTTCGCTCTAAGCTAGCGAAATAGCAGTTGAATTTTTAAAATAATTATTCCATATTCCATAGCCAAGAAAACAGTGAATGCAATCGAAAAAATCTTTAATATCCGCTACCGTACTGTATACAAAATCAAATTTTTTTCCAGAATGGAGTCTCTTATAGTTAAAACAAATTCATAGTAAAACCATACATTTTGAAACCAAGCTTTCTAAATACATATGAACGAAATCCGACCATAAATATTGGTTTACCAAATATATCGACCCGTGCGCCACCTATCGGCAAAATTTTTACTGGAGTTATTCCTTTTCATGTAGTTAATATACGTTCCAAATATAAACCAAATCGGACTATATATACGCGGTTTTCAAATATCCCGACTCCTGCGCCACCTATCGCATTAACTCATTAGCATAGTTCGGTACATTAACGTAAATTATCCAAACTCAAAACTTTCACATCTTCAAACCAAACTTATTTAATAAATTCCCGCAACAGACGTCAATTAAATTTTCGAGAACCAAAAAAAATATTTTTGTGCATATATGAGAAAGTGAAATATTCTATTTGTTGAAATTCGTACGACATGTAAAATAATCGCCCTTTGTACACTATTGTCTGTCCAACGTTGCGATTGTAAATTTAGCATTGTTTGCTGCAGTGAAACGTACCTGTGAAATGAAGTAGTGCTGACTTGATGATGTAAAAGTCACAGGTCGGTAATCTAAAAAACATGTATGTATAGTAGACTGCATCACCAAAAAAAGTTGCTGTTTTTCCGCTGGGGTTACAAAAATTATTATATTTTAAGACATCCACCAAAATATTTCGGAAAAATATTAAGATTTAAGCGAGCTGGACCGATTTGAAAATACCTCCAAAAATTGAGTTTTTTATGAATAAAAATAGTTTCTTAAAGAACTTTTTGAAAAAAGTCCCCTCAGATGACAAAACAGATTAGGCTTAAAAAATCTGCATAAAAATATTTAAAAATCTTTTCAACGGAACCGTAATAATGAGATTTTTGATGCTGTTTTTTTTTTTACTTTTTTAAAGATTGATTCACGAAAAACTTAAATAACTGGGCCAAAACTATTCTGATTTAGTCTTATGGGATCCCGGTAGAAAGGTATTTTCCCACGTTTTTTTATTTATGAGCAAAAAAGGTCATTCGTGTCCCAATATTTTTTTTTCAAATACCAACACATCTCAATTCCACTTTGAATGACGTTCGTTCATCCTACCTTTCTTTTTCATCCTTTGAATGAGTTTATTAGCAAAGAAATAAAAAGGGTGAGAAAATACCTTTCCAATAATACCTCACAAGTCTAAATCGGGAGAGTTAAGGTTCAGTTATTCAAGTTTTTCTCATACCAATCTTTGAAAAAAGTTAAAAACAGCATCAAAAATCTCATTATTACGATTCCGTTCAAAATTTTTTTTTTAAATTTTTACAAATTTTTTTATGCAAATTTTTTAAGCTTGAACCGTTTTGTCATTTGAGAGGAAAAAAATCTCTAAGAAACTATTTTTATTCATAAAATACTCCATTTTTGGAGGAATTTTAAAATCGGTCCAGCTCACTTAAATCTTAATATTTTTTCAAAATATTTTGGTGGACGTTTTAAAATATAATAGATTTTATAATTCCAATGGAAAAACAGTACCGATTTTTTTTTGTATGGGGAGTGATGCAGTCTAATGTATAGTATATGCATAAGTATTAGTAAAAATGTAGTTATCTCAGAGTATGCGCATGCACTTTCATATGAATTAGCAACCACAAATAGCATTTTTCATGTACAGTTAAATGTGCTAGGTTTGTGCCTGTTAATGGGGAAAATTCGTAAAGCTAATTGAGAATTAAATAAAACTTAACATTTTTGGAAATGGAATAGCTCGAGAGTAGATAACAAAGGCTACATAAGCTTGTTTAAGGCTGGGATTAGGTAGTTAGAAATTATTACAGTTATTTTAACAAAAATCTGTTACTTTTCGAGCATCTTACTAAGGCGCATTTTTCAAGATTAGGTAATTTTCTTACATATACGAGTACGGACATGTACGATGTGGCGTATTGCTTGACCCTATTTCATACAAAAAATTATTGCACATTTTCATTTAACCATTCGAAACTTGTTTTTTTTTTCTATGCATCGACTTTCATCGCTGGAAACTTAATTTTTTAGCAAAAAAAAAAATACAAATACTCCTTATTCGAAAATGTTTCCTTGTTAGATTTTGAATATTTTTTTCACAAAAATTAAAATATCTTGGGTAAATTACCTGATCTAGCATAACTGCTCACGTGTTTCGGTGCTTTTGATGTCATTTCAAAACTTGAGATTTTACTGACAGTGTAATGTACCTAAAATTTCCATTTTTTTAAGCCTCATACGTAGCTACATGGTACAACCGTTCGCTCAACCCGTCGGCTATGCTTTATGAGGTTTTCCAGCATTTTAAAGTATATAAAATTAATAATGAACAAGCTAACGGCAAAAAGTATATTTTTAAAACATACGAATGAATTGATATACTCACGAAACAATGGGCCAAATATAGTAAAACTGCGTTTTAAATTTTCCAATCTGTCGCCAGGATTTTCTTTCAAAGGACATTGAAATTTTAAAGATATGGTTAATTCAAAAAAATTATTTATTTATCAGCGCAATGCAGAATAAAAATATGAGTACCAAATGAGAGTTAGAATTTTTTTTTTATTCAAAAACAATAAAGTTTTTTTTTTTGGTTTACAAGGACGAATAGGTATTGAGAATGCGCTTTTAATAAATTTAATATTTTTAAGTTAATAAGGTTATAAGGTGATTCTTGGCGACAGGCTATTATGCAATCCGCACCTGAACTAAGGTATTTAAGGACCAATGCCTACGTTTGAACCTGTCGTATCTGGGCCATTAGACTTTAGATGGCAGATTGGATGCTTGAAACCATTTCTAGAAAGTGGTGTTTCCTTCTCACTTTTTGGCAAGGAGATATGTGTTTAATCTACACTCTCTACTTTTGCCTCAAAAATGTCTTGCTGCGGCGGTTTTAATTCCCATTGCTCTGTCAACTATACGATGAAGTTTGTGCTAACTTGGGCGGTTAAGTTATAGAATAAAAGCAACTACTTACTTGCTTATGTACACAAATATACATACATACATATATATGAAGGTACTTTGTATATGCACATCCACCTATCGAATTTTCTATTTTTCTCCCTGCTCCAATTCAAAAATCAATGTATAAGCGATTTTATCTGATCTGTCTGAGCAAATTATCCGTAATTCAAAATTCACATAGCTACATGATTTCCCATTTTAGTTTTTTTTTTCCTTTTTTCACATTTTTTGTTTGCGGTTGCATGAAATTCAAATTGAGTTTGCAGACAAAAGTATGAGCAGGAAATTCGTTGAGCTACTAAAATTTTAGTTTTATTTGCAATATCTGGCGTTTTTTGCTGCCTTCTTCATTTTTGTGTTCATGCATATGCAACTATGGCCTCTGCAAACCCTGACAGGATGTTGGCAGCCTACAGCGTTATGTATGTAAATCTATTACATTTCATTGAATGCAATTACGAACCGTTTTAGTTGCCTGTTTTCCCCATAGACTGCATCACTATGACTGAAGCTCTCTAGTTAGTTTCTATTGCATACATTGAGGCGCGTTTACGGCTGCATAGTGCATGTATTAGTAGTAGCATTTATGAATTGTATGCAAATTGTAATGCATTCATATTTTTATTTAGGCATAGTGAGTATAGAAATTGATCTTGTGTGAAGTTTAAAGTAAGTAAGCTAATTAGAAATACTTTAATTTTCAACTTTATCCACTTTATCTAATTGCACGCATTCCTTGTTCTAAAATCCCAGACCCTCTGACACAGACTGACCTTGGTTCGAAAGTTCAAAGGCGGAAGCGCTCATTTGGCGTTTTTTGCTTCTCTGGAAAGCAAAGGCCTAAGCCTAGCCTCACCTAAACTCACTAAACATTTTTGTGCAACTTAAGCCCTGGGCCTTGTTTTTATACTTTTGCTGAGATCGTACGATTGTCTGATATGCTTCACAGCCAGTATGTTCTGCATGTTGGCCAGCGTGGTTTTCCAAGTTCCGAAATGGATCTCCTCGACAGGGTGCTTGGCTGTTTAGGACTGGCAGCGGGCACCAGGCGGAGAACGTCTGAAGAACTCATCAACAAAGACCAGATTCCCTTACTGATACTGGCGCTTCTGTCCACAAGGGTTCTCAGCCGATTTCGCACACGACTCTTGCTCACGGTAGGCTTGATGAGTTCTCGCTGACCTTCACTGCTATATGGCTAAATAATTTCGACGCTCCAAGAATGGCAAGATGTGGACTCCATTTCGTTACTTCCGCGTTCTTGTGGGCCACTTCTTCGAGAACTCAAACAGCTTGGAGAGAGCTAGTACAGGTTTGTAAAAATCATCTCCTGGGCATCACTATGAGCTCCAAACAAACTTTTACTTACCGTTCATCGCCCGTTCGTGTGTACTGTGAGAAAAATTACTTTTAAGAGCCGCTCAAAATTATTTACTTCAAAATTGCATTTGCAGTGCATCTTAAAATGACTGATCTAACTTAGCCTAACCTCACCTTTCTTTCACATAATTTATTACATTTTAAAGGCAGCCCACATCATTTTAAGTTTAGCTTATTTAAATGCCGATTCCATTGCGCGTGGCATTTATTTTCATTTTGTTTACCACTTTTTCATTATTATACACAAAAGTGAGAGTTTTTCCTAGGCACTGTTGACGTTGGACTCTACGTACATTACCTATATGAAAATATATTAGAATACATATGTATGTATATACCTATCAAGCCGTTCCAAGATATTTGCATCTTATATGCTGCTACTCAAAAACATTTTACGACAACCCATAAACATCCGTTTTTCCCAATTACGGCTTTACGTACGCAGATGCCTTGTAGTCATACATACAAACCTATAGACATACCCGTTCATACATACATATATATATGTCTATTTATCATACTGTAATGGATAATCCCTTTTACCAGTGATTCCCAAAGTGGTCCAGGTGGATCCCCAGGGGTCCACAGGAGACTCAAGGGGGTCTACGCTGGCGTGAAAACAATATGAGGGCCCACGAGATGTATGTGGGGATTCACGAAAATCTATCTGCTTTCGATAGTCTGTTTTTTTAACATTATTTATTTTTTTTTAAATGGTGTATAGTGCTCTTGACTCACTGCTGCACTAAAAAGGAAAGGATTTTGGTATAAAACTGAGTTGGGCGAGGCGGAAATTGCTGGCGGCAGAGATGTTGAAGAGATTATATAATGTTGAGTTCCCTGAGGCTGAATGCTTACTTAATTCCAGCACTGACCCCGGACTCACACATTGTTGATTCTTCAATTACGGCGCCAAAATTAACTCTGGGTCAGGATATGTGGTCATTCTCGAAGTTATTTAGTGATGATAAACTTCACTTTTCTCTTGAGGAATATACTTCGGTCTTCCAAGCTGAGGTAATTGACATCCTCCAAGCCATGGACTACGTGGTGGAAAATAGGTAGAGGGGACGGAGGTTACGTGTCTGCAGTGACAGGTAAGCTGCACTTAAGACCAATGCCATCGCTCTACCTAAGTGCTTCCAAACTAGTAGTTCGGCAATGCAAACCCCGACTAAAATATGTTGGTAAACATAACGAGCTTGAAACTTTAGTTTTCAACTCACCCGCGATGCAAATTTACATCATTAGATCTAATCTTCACATTTTTTGATGACCTTTGGAAATATGTTAGAAATGTAGCAGCAGGGGTTCCACCGAAACCCGAAAAGTTTCGAAAAGGGTCACCGAGAAAAGAAGTTTGGGAACGTCTGCCTTTTACGAAGCAAGCTGTTTGCTTGGCTAACTGCCTGCCTGCCTGCCTGCCTGCTTGGCTGTACAAGGAAAGGGGGGGAGGGGAGGCGAACTTATAAATTCTTGCTGGCGCTGCTATTTTTGTGTGCAAAAATTTTCTAAAGCACTTGTTTGCTTACTTGCTGGCTTGTTTATCAACATCATCAGCTATAACAGCAACAACAAATACAAACAACGATACTTATGATATGTATGTATGTATGTATGTAGAGTGCAAGTGTACATAGTAGCAGCATGCACGTACGTCCTCATCATTATTATCAATAGAGTTGCACATGCGCACACACAACTGCATCCTACATATAAATATGCGTCATTTCTGTACAAATGAATATGTATATGGTAGAATTGCTTGTACTTGCTGGTTAGTATTCACAATGACACTGGCACTTATGTAACATTGGAGACATGTCTCGTATTGCCAGCGCTTCGAGACTTGCTGTTCTCATAAACGTCATTATACTGTATGTTGCAACTTACTTTAAGCACTCCAAGCAGCGCGCATCGATTCACTTCTTAGATGCGCAGGCACACATGTGCATCCCTTGATGTCCATACCCAGTTGGAAAATAACCCGCCGATGAAAATGTCATCAAAGCAGTTAAGTGCATAAATGCAAATGGAAAAAAAACCAAGTAATTAAAGAAATTAAGACAAGTTTTTATTAATGGTTAGTAAAAAAAAGAAAAACCGAGCCACGCACCACCAAGCGATTAAATTTTTTATACTCCGACTGTTCGATACTTCGATACTTCGAGTACTGCACCGCTTATTCGGCAAAATATTTGTGGCGTTATTCCTTTTCATGTAGGTAATATAGATTCAAAATATGAACAATAGCGGTCCGTAAATATGAGGGTTTCAAATATTTCGATACCATTGCTTGAGTCGAGTCCCTAGCTCACCGGGAAGCTGGTTAAAAATTTATTGCAAGATTTGATATCTGGCAGGTTAAACCTAACAAAATCTTTTAGAAAACGCGCTGGTTGACTGCAGCGCTACCCAAAAACTTGTCAAAGGTGTTTAACACCGTCTATCATTCCACGCTACTAGGTAGACATTCATGTCTCCCCACACCCATAGAAACTCAAGCGATGGTCAGAGAATTCCCTTAGTTGTCAACATACGTTAGTCTTCTTCCGAGATCAAACTTCAAAACTCAGAAAAATTTAGCAAGGTTACTACAGGGCGGTATCTTTTACCCGCTTCTATTTAATTTTTATATCTCAAAACTTCGTCAAACACATAAGTTTTTATCATCTCATATGCTGACGACTGTTCGATGTAGGACGCTTTGAAGTAAACGCCTACTGGAGCAAGAAGCCAAATCCATTTTCACCACCTGGACAACAGAGGTCAGCCTTCTTCTTATTCTTATTTGGCGCTATAACCGCCTAAGTCGTTTCTCTTCTGTGCCAACTGATGCCAATAGGAAATGCCAAGTGAAGCCAAGTCCTTTTTCACTACTACCACCAGCGGGTACCGAGTTGAATACTTTCAGAGCTGGATCGTCGGTGTCCATTCGATAAACATTGCCAGGGCAGCGGAGTCGCTGTGTTTTAATTTTCTGCACTAAACAGGTCACTCTACTACTGGGTATTCACTCCGACGCAATTGCCAACAACAAAAAAAAACAAGTTGTTCGCAACATGCAAGGCAATTAGTCACCCGATTCTAAACTACGCAGCGTCTGTGTGGCCATCGGACACAAGTAGGACGCTGGTGACGATGTTATATACTTACCAAAATAAAATGCCCTGGATAGCTATGGGATGACTTTTAATGTCGTCTGAACACCATCTGCATAATGAGACACAGATACCCACAGTAAGGGAGAAAAAACATCTTGCGCAGTAAGCAATTCCTCATCAGCTACTTCAGACGTGAGTACCTGACACGGCATTTGGTTGAAACGCGAACCTCTAACGGCACACATCAGAAGGCATCTCTATGAACGGAGGGACGGGGTGCAGAACTACGCACCTACTGCCCACTCAACCCAACTCAACTAACACCAATCTCTCTCTCTGGCACCGAACCCGTCGAGGCAGTACGTTTCCTGCGCGAACCGTTAGTTGAATTTGCCGAAAACGATTGAGAGAGTAATTGACTCTACAATAAAAGCAAGATAAAAACAACTTTGATTTCAAAGATAACTAGAATTTCCGCATGGAGGATGATTGTATTCTTTCGCATGCGTAGAGACTGAGCGACACCGATTTCCTCAGAGTATACCCCCGCTCATAGAACCGCAGTCCATCTTGGAGTTATCGGTGTCTCTGCTTCATCTTCTTCTGGATTGGAACCGTATTTACTGTTACTGTGACTGTTGAACCAAGATTGGCTAGCAAATGGCCCACCGTCTTTCCCTATTTCACTGCTATAATGACAACCCGTGCCCGAAACATCTATGTAGTCCCCAATAGGCCTGACTCTTTGAGCATGACTGTCAATTTTACATATATATTTTAGATGAACATCTTAGTGCACATTTCGCTCCCAGCTTTTTGTACGCTACTTGGTTGACTAACATTATATTCTTGTTATAAGCCATACCACCAAACCAGGTCTAAAAATAAAATCTGATAAAATTGTTTACCCCAAGAATAAATTATTGTTGTCTCTTTGGAAAAGTCAGCGAAAGAGAGGCTCTCCATTTCCAATTGGGTATAAATCTTCCTTCAATACACGCTTACATAGTTTTAATGCCTATGGGCCTCCGGTTAGATTTTTTTAATAAAAGAAAAAGAAGAAATCGACCAACTCCTTTACTTTTTACTTTACATCGCTGTAGTCTTATTAAATTCCTGCCTATTCGACAGCTTCCTTAGTACTGCAAATATCTTACTGCCTGTCGCACTTGTTAGATATATGTACATACATATGTAAGTGTGTATATTGGTTATCGTACATATATATGGATGTATGTAAACGGCCTCATTGCGTGCGACCCTTTAACGAGTAACATGCATGCCGCTGCCTACTTCCACTGAAAACTGATTTTCTCTGCTGTTGCGCCCGGATACATTATTATTATGAATTGTAATTGATATGGAAATTCTTTTATGCATATTTTGCCTGGAGGGAAAATGCATAGAAAATTGCACCGGCTTACATTATTTAGTGATGCTCTGCACTAAGCCTCCCTCTCTCAGCAGACTGCGAGCTGTCGCTCGTGCCGGCATGGAACATTTGAACGGCATTCACGTGACTACGCTGCAGCTTATGGGAGCTTGAAAATGTAGGTACATGCATATGTACATATGTACATACTAGACCGTATGCACCGGATCGTGAATACCCCTTATGTATATAAATTTGTGTGTGCAACGTTGTAAATCTGTGCATTTGGTATGTGCAAACTTGGGGAGAGAGATGTGTAGAGCTGCATATGTATTTGCTTATGCTACGTGCCACTCGACTCTGTTATGTGCTGCTGTTGCTATTGTCGCTGTTGTTGTTGCTGTTGCTGCTATAACATTCAAGTCTATTGCATATGCATGTTAGTCTACATATACATATATATGTATGTGTGCTACTGTCAAGTTGCACATTGCTTTTGTTTGCATTTTTCTATACAAAAGTGTTTTTCATATTTTCGTTATTTATTTTTAGCTTTTTTTTCATTCTTTCTCTCCAGGATACATGCTTCTCCCAATTGCTTTAAATGCCTGTGTGTCGGTTACCGTGCTGAAGCACATAATAAAGCAAATGTACATATATGAATATGTGTGTGTGTGTATAAGATCGTGCAAAATATTTCAGATTCCTACATGAGGCAACATGAGATTTACTATTTTTACTAAAAAATTCCTCATTTTTCAAATAAAATTGAATATGTTGTCTATATGGGCGCCTTAGGATAAGCAATGCTTTCTTGCTGAATCTCTGATGTTCGGCTAGTAGTGCAATAAATTACCATAGCAGCATAAATACTACAAAAACGGTACCGAAAATACAAAAGTGTACCAAAAAGTAAAAGCAAATATTTTTTGTATGCAAATAAATATATTTGAATGCATTTATATGAATTATTTTCCTGCTATTTTCCTATTCATTTGGTACCTGGCAGCACTTAAGAGATTTATTTTAATTCTGCTAGAGCTACTATGGATAACGAGAGGTATATGGAAATAAGCAGCTACATAGCGTACATATGTATGTATCTAATTATGTACATATGAATGTTTTCAAGGACTCCCTTATGTACTAATAAAAGATAAGTCTCAGTATTTTTGGCAATTAGGTTCTTACGGGATTTTCGCTTCCATACAATTACAGAATTTTAAAAGTGTACCTTTGATATTAAGCATACAGTGGTTTGTGTACATATATGTATGTATGTATGTATTCATCATCTTTTATATGCAGCAGCTTACTCCTTTCAAACTAAGAGCATATAATTCTATTAATTAAGCATTAAATTCCATTACTATGTGGAGTGAGTATTTATTTTACAAATGCATTTATGGGCATATTGGACCTTGGCAATTTGCACTGAACTACAAAGTAGTTGTATTCAAGTTTTTGGAGCTTTAGTTTTGAATGAGCTAAATATAAATTTGTAGGATATGGAAATAAGTGGGTAGGATAAAACTAAATAAGTTCGAAATTAAAAGAAAATTTTGGTATAATTGATTAGTATTTTGAAGGATTTAAAGGTATATGTACATATGTATGTATGTATACGAGAGTTGCAGTTTAGTTCTTGTGGCTGGGCAGCATCAAGCATTGCCAGAGATTTTGACAGGCAATTTGAATTTCAAGTGGCTGATATAGTTGGAGGTGAACGAAGCATTCTTATATCCATAGTTTTTGAATAATGCAAAATTAAAAAAAAAAATCATTATACGTAAATATATTGACGGCAGTCGGTTCGAAAACGCTCTATCTCATAAAAGTTTCCAAGAATGCCCTACTCCAGAATTTCATTGAAAAACGCGATGTTTCAGAATTTGGTTCAAAAATGGCCCTATCACAACTGGGAATATATGGCAAATACGTTGAGGTAGCGGATTTTTGAACCGCATTCCTAAATAGAGCGTTCTTGGATAAATTCTGAGATAGGGCATTCTCTAACCAATTTCTGAAGTAGGGCCTTATTGGGCAATTTTCTTAGAAACGGCGTTCTCGCAACGGCTGCCGCGATAGGTCGATCTTCCATTCAGTCGTCGAGATGTAGTTTTGATTTTTATTTTATATATCGGAACACTTCGTTATATAGAGTCTTTTGATCCCGAATGTTTTCATGCTCATATTTTTTTTTTTATATCTATGAAGAAACATGATTTTTTTTGGGGATTCAGCAAAAATTTTGTTATGTTGAGTTTTTTGTAGTACTAAGGTCCGTTATATCGAGATTTCACTGTAAGTATATTCAAGAAAAAATTTGGTAAGGAATCCCGAAATTTCCGCAAATATTTAACACGGGAAGTCATGAAGAAATTAGAACCCCAAACAAATCCCTAAAAATTAGTCAAAGAAACACAAAAAGCGAAACACAAAAAATGGTGAAAAAATTCGAGGAAATTTTAGAAACACTTTGAAAAATTCCGAAAATCATAAAAAGAGTTTCATTATATCGTCAATTCCTAAAATAAACTATAAAAAAATATCGAGAATTTTTTCACTTTTTTTGAGGTGTTTAGTATCCACTGCATACTTTAGAATGAATTTTTTTTTGGCGAAACTCACTCCATCCTTTGAAATTAAATTAAATACTCTAGTAGCCATATTTCCACACCAATGGCAAAACTTATCAGATGGCTTTGGTACTAACTATTTGACTTCGCCTTTAACTGCATATGTACATATGTATGCCGCAAAAACTTTAATTTGAGCACTTTAATGATGACAAATTCATTGTACTTTTAAATATTATGTTTTCTTAATAACTAATTTAGAAGCAAATTTTGTTGTCATTATAGACAACGGTAGTCGCAATTATGCAGCTACTTTGAGTCCTGTTTGTCTTTGCGTCGGTCCCTTCACCTCTCTCCTTATTTAGTTTTAATTCTGGCTCGCGTAGTTTGTTGCTGACACAACGCATCATGCAAAACATGAGAAATAGGCGACAATCGTCAATGGCAACAAATTAACGACTCACCGATTTATTGCCGTGGTGACAAATCGGCAACATACATAATTTCCTTCATGTTAATTTTGGAATAAATAAGTTATTAAAAATTCCCCAACTTAAGAATTTCGCTTCAACATTATTAGCCAAAAGCATCTAATTTATGCCAAAGATAGGATTTAACAAGTAAGAGCAGCGCTGTCTTCGGCTATGCCGAAGGCTTCATACCTTTCATGAACATCTGCAAATTTTACTTTGACAGATTACTGCTTTTGAATACATCTGCATACATCGATTGAGGAGTTACATACTTATATAAAAAATCGCATCTAAACAATCAGAGGTATGGAAGATATACTTTATATGGCACCAATCTAAGTGATTTTCACCGCTATGTGATCGGTATGTAAACCGGTAACACAATTTATTGGGTTTAGTTTCGTACATAAAGGAGATATATGGCAAAAACTGGTATCTGAACAATCAGTGCTATAGGAGATAAAGCTTATA
>NW_023458558.1:12285300-12297354 GCF_013731165.1 Rhagoletis pomonella | reverse complement strand
GAGTATATGTATGTACGGATATTTGTACGTGCCAGGCAATTTTGCGCTTAACTAATTGTAGTAATTACCGCCGTACTCCAATTAAATATAAGTACAACAAATAGCACAGCCTGAGTATAAAAACGAAAAAAAAATAATAATATACGCACACAATTGCTGTGTCGCCGGTTTTCGCTTTCACCGTCACTTTCACTCGCGCTCTCGCTCATGCTGTCGAAAATGAAACTTTCACTGACTATGTATTTTTTTTCCTCTCTTCCTATGTGCGTTGTAATCCGCACCTGCGCTACCTGTGCTCCGCTTTAATGACTATAGAGACAAATTCAGGTGCTTAAAAGGCAAATGCAAACAATTGAATGAAAACACACACACACCGCACACACTTATGTATGTAGATATGTACATATATCTATGTGTACGTTGTGCTATTCCGCCAAAATATATTTGCATTTGAATGTACATACATAGTTAAATATGTGTGTGCTAGAAATACACACACATGCACATGATAATGAGGGCGTATCTGTGTGTATGTACATAAATTTGTATGCCAACAGCAAATATCATTTAGTTGCGCGCGCCTAAAAGCAGGCTAGAGCCTCATATTTTGGAATTAAGCAGCATGCAGGTGGAATTGTGTCACTTATTTTGGTGTGTGTGTGTGTGTGTGTGTGTGTGTTGAATAGTTGTTTGTTTGTTGGCTGTTGGTGCTTAAATGGTAGCCAACTTTTAGGCAATCAGCGCTGGTTTTTCGAATTCGTGTGTATGAGACAGCTGGTAGCGCCCAAATGTTTCGCTGCTGCGACTGTGCAGCTATTTCGTTCAATGGTAAATGTTTGTATTTGTAGCTAGTGTTTGTTGTTATTTCCAAGTGGCATCATTTCATTTACTATTTTTTTTACTTGCAGTTGTATATTGCCCCTTTTTGCGAGTTACGCCGAAATACTGCCATGCATATTGAAATGAGGCGGCTTTAATTAGCAGGCACTGAAATGTTGCCAGATCGATTGGAATAAAACTTTGTGCTTGTTGTTTGGATTGAAATAAGGACACTAATTCTGACACACTGCTCCCAATTTTTGATAAGATCAATCGACATTCGCACAGCACATTTGTAAATATTTTACTAATTAAAGTTCAGTTTGGAAAAAAATTATGAAAATCTTAAAAAGAGATAGAAAAAGAGATGTTAGTATGTCGAATTTTAGTTACGAAATATATATTTACAGATATAGATATATTTTGGTTGCACCGAAACTCAAATTTTGAGAGTACTTTTATGAAAACTTAAAAAAAAATCTTTAGTTTAATGAAATTAATGTCTTATTCTTAATGTTGGACTCTAATAATCTGTTCATTAGGGCGTTTCTTAAAAATATTAACTTCTTAGTTTTATTTTATTTTATTTTATTCCAAAATAGATTCTTTAAAATAAAATTTTGGTTTGACATTTTGTAGAAAACTACAGAAATAAAAATTTTGGAATAAAATTAATGACATGGTGTCCCCGTTGTATTCCAGAATTTTAATGGAATGAATATAAAATGTATGTGAGAATATTTTATTGTTTTAATAAATAATTGAGCTTTTTAGCTTTCGAAAGCAGAAATAAAAACCTGCTTATTTTTGCACTTTTTGAAGTAATGCGTTTTTTGCGAATGCATTAAATCAATTTTTAATATTTTTGCAGTGCCATCAGATCTGCGCGATTCGTTCTATTTTCAAAAGTGAAGTGAATGATTAAAAATGTTGACCTGTAGGCAATAGAGGTTTATTTTTTTAAAGAGTTGCTACCTGTTAAAAAATTAAATTAAAATTTTTTAGTACGTTAAATTAATTATTAAGAGATTAGTATCAATCACTGGTTGCCACCTGTTAAAAGTATCAAATTTCATTTGGGATAAAGGAATTAGGTAATTGAAGTAGGTAGGTAGGTATCACCATATCGGAGTCAGGTGAAAGAGGTTTAAAAAAGTTTTAGCTTGCAAATGTTACGAAGAGGGTTTCCACCTGTTCGTAAAGTCAAATTTAGTTAAACTAAAATAATAGTTGTGTCAAACCAAAAGTTTCCGACTTCGTATTTGTTATTTTAAATATTACACATACATACATTGTCAATCAGCGATTTGTTCTGATGACATTCCTTTTAAACTACTGGACTCTTAAATTAAATCGGGAATGTTTTTAGTCTTCACTTATTTCTTGCTAAATGTGTTCAATTTTTTCTTTTGATTGATACTCATATTGATATACAGATTTCAGTTAAAGTGGATTTTGATTTTTTTTAAATGTGGCTACCCTTCTACGTGTCGTTTTTAAATACATCACTTACAAAACCATTTTAATTGATACCCGTTTTGTAATATCTATTTCATTTAACTTATTAAATAATTGCAACAAAATTTGAAACAGGTGGCAACCCCTTCCAAAATAAAAATAAAACTTTAGTGCATATCTACCTGTCATTTGACACCTCACTTTTGAAAATAGAACGAACTATATGTACATACCTATGTAAATGCCACAAAAACCCAAATTGTCAGCTTCAAACAACATTTATAGTGAATGTATGGAAGTTATCCAAAAACAAATTGCAGTTTTAAATTTAACGTCCTCAATTTTACTAAGAAGCGAATTTTAATTTAAATCCGTCCATAATTCTATTTTTGCCCACATTTTATATGTTCGTTTATCATTGGGGGCACTGTCTTTTTATGGAATAGTTGTTCATTTTCTATGCAAGAATTGTTAGTTTCTTAAGTCTTTCGTTGACTTAAATTGCATAAATATCTGTCAGTTCTTTTTGGATTAATTTTTGATATTCAACCATTTTCTATCGCTTCTATTATTCGCGAAAAATTCAGAGAAGATATGTTCGCGTTCGTTCTCTGTCAGTTTTTACCAAATGGTTCCTCGAGAGAAAATTTCTTATACTTTTGTTCCCGTTTTGTTCGTCGCCAGAACATTCCGGAGACTTTTGTTTCCACTTTGTTCTCTTATAAATATTCGCAAACATTTTGTTCTCATTTCGGCTTGGGTTTTAAGCGTTCTTGGAAACAAAACTAAAAAAACGATATTTACTTTCTATCATACCTTTTGTTATTGGTCCCTAAAAAAAAATTTAAACATATTTATGCAATGATATGTAGTCGATAGTTTTTGGAAACTAATCTTTTTGAAATGGTTATTTTTTTATTTCATAAAAGCCTGATTTTCTAACTCCTGCTTTTGATTACAGCTCATTCTTAATTATTTTCCATCTCTTTGTTATTTCAATTTTCTGCCATAACCAAATTTCTCTGACTTACCACACTTGTTGCACTAGCTCTGCACTTCTATGTATCCATATTGACTTTGAAAACTGGAAGCACATTTGTAAGTATGTACATATATCACCTAAATACTAATAGGTTGTGTATGCAGTTAAGAAGGTAAACAACCGACACCGTGAAACGAGAATCTAATTGACGCTGGCATACAAAAAAACAAGTTACGCATACGCCCAGTAAACCAGAAGCAAATTTTTTAGATGCGTACACTAGTTGAGTAAGGCAAAAGAGTGAGTTGTTGCGTATATTTCCAAACACAAGTTTTATTGGTCCTAGTTGGTTTTAGTTAGAGACCACAAAGGCCATTCGCGATGCACAGCGGGGTTTCCTCATGCCTATCCCTACATCTCTTTGAACCATTTTGATTCACTCGCGAATCCTATCAGTACCTCCAATGGAGCATTTCCCAACGTATCCCGGCTCTCAAAGAACTGGTCCCCCAGAAATTCGAGGTATATTCCTCGCACTGCTGGGCAATCGCAAAGGAAGTGCTGGACGGAACGTGGCGGCCAATTGTCCAGTGTTAGGTGCACACTTTGCACACTTCTGAAGACAGAAATCTTAGGGGAGGTTTGACGATCTGCATCGCTTGCATCTAATCTCAGATCCTTTTGTAGCACATTCGTATGACCCGAGACCAAATAAAAATAGATTATGTGTTACTGTAGAGCTCGCAGGGATTCTAGGCATTCCTTAGCGGATATCGAGTTAGTCGTTGCCGACCCTAAGGCTTTGAAGGCAACTCGGCTGCCAACAACGAAGGCAAGTTTAGATGGCGCTACGTCGATTGCCTATTATCTCAGCCTGGAAAAACATGCAGTGATCTGGGAGTCTATAGAACTCTCCCTGCTGAGGGAAGATGCCAGATCATGTTCCGATATGCATTTTGGAGCCGTCCGTGAAAATGGGTATTTCATCGTCGTTGAGAGCAAAATTAAATTTGCAGTTAAAATATGACAATTTTATAGGCCACTAGCTGCGTTCAATTAAAGCTATGCTTTTTAGGGCAACATCAACTATTCCTACGTGTATGTTGCTTTAAGCATAGATGGTAAGATATGTTAGTGGTTAAATATCAAAATCAGGTGAAGCAGATATAATTGAATATAAAAATATCAAACAAAATAATTAAAAGAGTTAGATTTTCCGATTTTTTTTCCACCTATATTTGGGACTCAGACCACTGTGCGGCCCACTGATTTTAGCTTTGTAACATTTTCCAATTTACTTACACTCACTTCGTACAGCAGCAAACATTTATAATTCATTAAATCATAAAGCAAAATGTTGAAAATATCCCTTTCACTTCCAACAGCATTCTTTAATCCGATAAGGTAATAAAAGTGATGGCTTTAAGTCCTGATAAGCGTATATCTAGTACAATTTACATATACATATAAATATTTTATGTATATATGTATGTATGTGTGTATATTTTTAGCTTATTTTGTAAACAAATATATTCAAAGGCAGATAAAGCTTTGACTTACAGAATGCACAAAAAACCTGCCTCAAAAATCTATTCAATCAAATCAGCTTTATAAGCATTTTAAATGGTCCAGCGCCCATAAGTAGGCAATGCAAAGTATTAAAATCAACTCTTCATGCAGCTATGATAAATATTAGTAAGCTTATTTTGCCGCTGTAAATATATAGTTCGAGAAAAGAGAAATTTTCTTCTTTTCGTGCAAGAAAGTAAATTAATCATCAAAGTGTTAGCCGCCATACAGCCAAGGGCATTATAGTGTAACGTGGTCGATTGTAGTGCAGGCAGCTGCATATACATACATACATGGAGTAAGTATTCATCCATAGAATAATTTTTTACCTTTATTATACAGTACTTTCTCGCATTCTTTCGCCTTTCTTTTTATGCGCCTAAATAAATTGTTTTTGCGTGATTGAGGTTTTCCGGTGATAGGCTTCTCAGCATTTTTTTATTTTCTTTGCTTTGTAGACAGTACTTCCTTTTGTTTTCCACACTCGCACCCTTGCTTCATCGAAGGCTGGTGGACGTTCCTTTTTTTGTGATTTCTTTATGTTACCATTTTTCTTTTTCTTTTTTTTTTGTCCTTTTCAATACTTCCTTCACTCGCGTCTTCCGCTCGTTTTGCTACAAAGTGTTGTTGCTCAGTTACGGTAAGCTTTTATTTATGACTTAACAATCGATGCGCTTTTATACGTCCAAGTGTGGAGCGGGCGCAAGATGACTTCAAAGGTGAAAATGAAAGAGCACTGTCAATTGGCTATACAATGGCAATGAAAGCAGCAAACGCTATGCCCGCAATATCATGAGCAAGTGGATAAGAAAATGGTTTAATGAAATTTGTTGCGGTCTCTTTACAGAACAAAAAAGGCGAGGGTTCGAAGGTAGGTGTTTGATAAAGGGTTGCCTGTCGAAATAATCGCATTTCTTTGAAAAGCTATCAAGCATAGCTTTTTTGGTTTCCTTTTTTCCCTTTGTTGTCGATGCTTAATGACTTTCAATTTTTTATCTGCAGCCAATGCATTGGGTTGTGAAAAACATGATTTAAAATTTTTAAAACCTAGCGATTTGTAAAGAGTAAAAACTCTCTTAGCGCCTACATATATACGTATGTATGTATGTACGTGCAAGTAAAGCATTTTAATTTTTAACTTTTGTCACATTTGTCAGTCGATAAGTAAGTCAAATATGCTTTTAGGCAAAGTGTTTGCAGACTTTTATCATCGTTTTTATTTTTAATTTTTTTCAATAAATCAACATTTGACTTCGAATCAATTTTGATATGTGTCTCAACTTACTATTGGTGCTATTTTTTGCTTACAACAGTGGATTCTGGGATGTAGCCTACATTCGCATCGATTTAAGTACTTCGGCGTTGAGCCAATAAAAGCACGAAAAGGAATTGCAAATAAACAAATATTACATGGATATACTAGGTGCATTAGGAAGTACCCGAAAAAAAGTTCACCGTTAGCTTTGGAATCTGAGAAATTTTTGCAAAGCAATTTCAAAAAATAAAAATAAAAAATATTTTGTCGACATAAAACTTTTTTCGTCGTACTCATCTCTTCGGCATTTAGAGTCAAATCTTGAGGTATCGCTGTTTTTTGTCTCGAGTAGACACTAAAGTTCATTGACTTCAAGCAACCTGTTCTAGTATTCACCCTTAAGATCTCCGCTCTTATCGCCCTAGCGTACGACCCTAATGTCAGAAAATTAAAAGTTGTCAAAATTCATTAAACATTTGCTAAGGAAATATTTCGATTATTCCAGTAGAACTACTTAAAAATTTATAATTATTTCCGAATGTATATAGGTGTCACAGAGAAATGTAAAAAACGAACCCCTAGTTTCGGCTAAATATTTGTCTTCTCTGCAAAATTGTGATACGGTCTAATGTGCATACATATGTATGTGTGTGTGTTAAGAAGTGTACACAATTTGTACAACTGCTAGCAAAATCCATTTCAATGTACTGCACAATTGCTTCGGCTGACATCGCAAGTACTCGCCTAAGGCTACTTTCTCGTATTTATTTTGAGCTTTGATTTTTGTTTATTTATACACTCACCAATTGTTTTATTTTTTGCTACTATTTGATTGTACCACTTCTTTGAGTTTTCATTTTAATGACTTTATGGCCATTTATATATGTAGATATATATTGCCTAGAGATTTTAGTCTCAGCGGTATTTTTGCTGGCATCCAAATTCACTGGAAGATGAAAAGATGGAAAATCCAGTGAAGCCGAAAGCTTGCTGCGTAGAAACAATTGTAAACAACAATAAAAACAATTATTAGAATAGCAAAAGTAATGATAAACCTGATAAGACTATTTGATTTCAATTTCTCGAGTAGATTTTACAATTGATTGCTCATCAAACACTATTTCAGAAAACGGTCCTATGGGGAAATATTTTTATTTTATCCATTTTTTATCATATTCATTTCGCTATGAGCTACTATTTGAGTGATAAATGAAGAATACAAAGGGAACTCTTATTCATAAAAATCATTTTCCCCTGTTCAGCGTTATTTCCTTCTATCTCGGCATTTCTTGGAACCTAGTCCAGCATTATTGAAGGATGAAGTAGCACTTCCTTATTATTTTAGATCAAATCACTTTGTTAAGAATACCTGAATCACTATTTAGCAAAGTAAAAAGATGGCAACAAATATATCATTCGATATTTTTACGAAATTCACTCTGATTCACATGGGAATTTTAAACTAAGTACATATCGACACCTCCTCAGCCAGTTCGAAAACATTAGAATTTTATTGAAAAACACCCTATATCAAATGCAAATGTATTGAAAATTTGCTCAGATTGGGCGTTTTTGAACCGAATTCTGAGATAGGCCGTTCCTCAACCAAATTCTGAAATAGGGCGTTCTTAAAAAGTTTTCTGTAGTAGGGCGTTTTCGAAATGGCTGCCGAGATAGATCCATCTTCCACTCAGGTGTCGATATGACTTACAACAGACAGTTTTACGAGTAGGTATAGATATATATATATTCTTTTTAATTCCCCTGAAGTTACTAATTTTCGATATATCCCCCTCCTATATTTTTTCACTGTGTACTATTTTCGGGGAATATTCACGATTCAGGAATCTTGTTTCTTGGGCTGTTTTGCGAGTTGAGCTCGTTAAAAGGGAGATGTGTGGAGAAGAATCGGTTAAACTTGCCTCTACACTCATTTCGAATAAATCAAAAACCAAGGAAAATCCACCCTAATTGGGTTATTTAGTATACTAATTTGTTTCTTCTGCACAACTGTAAAAAGTTGTATATATGTATTCGTAAGAAATCTCTAAGTAAGCCCTTGGCGGATCTGCCATTTAACTTAACCTTACTTAACTAATATTGTTAAAGCTCAGCGTACCAATCAAAAAATGACTTCCAGAATGTTTAAAAATAATAATATTCTCTCCATATTAGTATTATGCCAAGTGGCAAAGGATTTTTGTTAGAAAATCGAATCCCAAGTACCATTTACTTAGTGTAGTTTTAAAAATTTTTTTTCTCATAAAAATCTTTTTTCCCACGACTGTCGAAAATGAAACCAGTTCGGCATTTCTGCAGAGGTGGCAATTTCCACTTCGTAGAACATTTCAAACATACACTAAATGCATATACATATATATTTATACTACGCATACTTTGGGATTTTTTATGAACATTTTGATTTCCCAACTTAATTTCTGCGCTTTGATTCGCTTTCATTTTGTATGTATTATAATTTCATTATTATATGCGCGTGAGTAAGGTCATCAGCACTTTTGATGTTTTGAAAGCAATTTTCTTTGTATTTATTTGTTACTTCTTCTCTCGTTTCTTGCTATCTTTCAAATTTACACATATAGATACCCATTTTGCAGATGTACGTTCACTATATGTACATCCATACACAAGTGAGTATGTGCTACATTCTATAGACGGTATATGTAGCTTTATAACTATAGCTTTGGTTTTGCGGTCTCAACTGTTGACTTTTGAAATTGAAATAGAATAGTTGGGCAACGGTAAAAGCACTTAAATAAATAAAAGTAGAAGAAGAAAGTTAGTGTGTGTGTGTGTTTATTTTAGGGAGAAGAGATATTCGGAGAAACTTATACGAATACATACATAAGTATATAAGAAATGTGAGTGAGTGTGAGGTGAAAACTACATTTGAATTTTATAATATTCTTCAAGGATGCGGTTTACCTTTAATCATTCATCATATTTAGTGGTTTTGCGGTCTAGGGTTGAATGAAGTTTTAATGTTATTTAATAATTGCGCAAATGTAAAGTATGAAGACGAAAATCTGTAAACAGTGCTCTTTAAATATTTAATAGTTTTCTTTGGGCGAATTGTAAAACAAATTTATAGAGACCTTTATTTATTATTTTAGTTTAAAGTACAGAATATGATTTAAATAATATTAACTCAAACTATATACTCAGTGTAATTTGTTTAATTGTACTCAGGTTATAAATACAGAATTCATTCAGGACAAAATATTATTTGATTAATAAGTTTAAGTTATAAATTATTTATAATTCCTTCCCCTTCGGACAGTAAAAAGCAGTATTAGTAATAATATTACACAGTATTAGCTCGATATTCTCGCCCAATAAGTGGTATGGAAGATGCTTGTTGTTGTCTCCCTCTTGGAGAGCCCTAAAATCATAAATATTTTTCGCGCGAATGAGGGATTTTCAGTCGCAGGCTTGATAACACCAGTTCCTTCTCTATATTGTAGGTATCTTTGAGACTAACTAAGAAAAAGTGCTCTGAAATAAGACCCTCAATAAACCTACTAAAGCCCACCAGCTTACTATTCACCAAAACCAGGAAAGTTAACTTAAATTAATCCACACTATACGGCATAAGTCTGGTAGCCAAAAGTCGAACAAACAGTGTCTGCTGGCAAGCTGGAAAAATATACCTCTTGGTCTATGTTCATAACCCAGTCGCATCTGAGCAACGGAGGCTCTAGGAATCATCACAGGTATAGCAACTCTAGACGTACTAATTGAAAATAAGGCTTATTGTGGTGCCTAGCGACCAATCAGACCAACTTTGCGACTATAAATTGGCCTTTGGCGGCCGCTAGTGATTTAGAACCATCCTCTGATTTTCCAGTTGTAAAAATTACAGAAGAACACACTCTCGAGGAGATAATAACAATTATTTGCAAAATTTTCAGAGTTTGGTATACTGGCCGGCATATTTGGACATAGTTTTCAGAAAAGTGCACCAATGGGCAGATATGTATGAGGCCTTGATAGCCAAAATAGCTCAACCGATGTTTCAAAAGAAACTGAGGAACAACTCAAACTGCATTACTAGAAGAATAAGAATAACAGCCAGAGGCACGCGCTATTAGCTTTCTTTTACTATAAGTAAACGAAGAATATATAGTCCACACAGCCTTTCTGTGATTCGTAAAAGTGGAAATTTTAGCCTACTTTCGAGGATACTAATCTTTAGGCGTAGTTTGGCTGAGTGCCTAAATTAATGATTGTCTGAGTTCAATAAAAGTTGGTAGCACTTGTTTTCAAGACGACGACTCACAGTGGTACCAAACAGGATTTTAGTATTCAAAATAGTTTAGAGCGCTCATTTTTAAACATATCTGATTAATTTTTTGTTTTTTATGAAACCTAATAAAATATGGGCGAGACTTGTCGACCGCATTTTTGAATTGTTAATTGCTTTTATTAAATTTTTGTTGTGCAAAGCGCAGAGAAATTAGCAATTTTAAAGAAAACGGACTCTTCAGTTTTCGTAAATAAATTTAGCATATAAACATCTAGTTGAAAATATTTATAGGGTTCCCCAAAATAATAAAAAAAATATATCCCCAAAAAGTAAAACTTGCAATAAAAAAAATATTAAAAATTCTAAAAAAATTCACCAAAATTTGTAATTTTACACTTTATGATACAAAAATATAATGCGCTTTAAAACTGGAAAAATTTTTTTTTTATAAATTAAAAGTTATATTTTTTTAATTTTTTTTTAATTTTTGGGCAACTAGTTTTTATTATAAAGCATGTAATAAGAGGAACAGTAGGAACGATGTTTTTTAAGGCTACATTCTGTGCATTTTGCACAGAATTTTCTTAATAAACATACAAAAATTCAAAAATCGGACTCGAAACATCTCTTACAAATTTTATTAGCTTCCATTAAAAAATTATATCAAACCTCTTCGCTTTGGACTTCTTTGAGAAGCAAATTGCACTTTTTCACCACTGTGCATTGATTGCACAACCCCGTTAGGTCCAGTTGTTCAATGTCTGGTTATCACTACCTCCATGTTAAACATCATTATCGACGATTTCGATATCAGGCATAAAACATATAATTCAAAAAATGTACTACTGTGCAAAACATTTTCAGATTTTCAAATGCAAATTGAAAACCTGCACTCAAGCGAGTAAATTTAAAATTTTGTTAATTTCAGCAATCAGATAAAAACTATTAAGGCTCATTTAAGCTCCGATATGTACTTGGCTGTGCTAGTATGTACGGAATTTTACGGCAATACAATTTTTATCTCAGCTCTCACATAAATATTATGCGCTTATCAATTTAAAATGAATTAAAAACCTGAATTCGAATTAAATGTAATCTGCTTAGATAATAATTTATAAATTCGTCCACTTTTGCTATAAACAAATATTTTTTGCAATTTTTCGGCTACAAGTTAGAATGTGTATTTGCCGCTAATTTATTTGCATTAAAACCTAAACACAAATAAATAAATAAATTACATTATCGCAATGCACATTTATTTAACAAAAGGACAGCTAACAAAACAATATGATCTAAACATATGGCAAATGCTTTTAAATAATGAATAATTAATTAATGCGAGTTTATTTCTTAGTACAAATTTGTTGCATTTGATCATTAAATCTGGTTTGTATGCAACGGAAGTGATTTCATTTGGCTGTTGAATAGTCAAGGGCGGGCATCATGAACACACATACGGACATATTTGTATCATAGCAAAAATTTATGCATTTAGCCAAAATGTGTGAATGGAAGTATAAAAAAAAAAATTAATAAATATCAAGTGCACTAATGTGGTTGCAAATGAAATGAATATGAGACTATGCGTTAGATGAAATTTATTTATGTATTTTAATTGAATTCAATAAGTTTCACTTTAATTACATTTTTGCCGCTAATTAGTTGAGTTTATTTCAAAAATGCCAAACGTATGCATGAGCGGACTTT
>NW_023458558.1:12276621-12285200 GCF_013731165.1 Rhagoletis pomonella | reverse complement strand
CTGTCAAATACCAATGCATGAAAATCCTAACCTCAAAAAAATCACCCGTTAGTTAAGGGAAATTGCACGTGCTTAGAGATTTTCAATTTAAAAGTAATGAATTATGGCGAAATCGATTAGCCACCAAAATAAATTTGGCATAAAAATCGGCTTTGAACTGTGACTGGGTATTTAACATTGAAAAAATTATCTACTTGTTTAAGTATTACTTACTTATTAACTTTTTGTGCCTCCAGAAACGTATTTCATGTATGAAATTTAGAAAAATTCAAGGTTTAGAATGTTAGATATTTAAACAAACCAGAAAAATAATGCAGTTTCATAGATGTACCTAATGTACTGGGTTGCGAAGAAATCGCACACGATCTTCAAAAGTGACATAAATCAAAATTTCGCGTTTTCGAGATTATGCACCAAATATGTCCGAAGAGCTTTTATTTACATTTAAGTAACTTTTTGTTACAATATATTAAAAAAACGAAGGTAAAGTCTCATTATTACGTGCTACGAAATAGTTTTTTTCGCAGTTTCTGACGAACGTGCAATTTTGAGTTGTGTCACTTTTGGAGATCGTGTGCGAAATGTTTGCGAAAATTCAATTGGTCTCGCCGCTTTGAGACTCCATTTCACTGTACTATGACAATTCCAGTTTCGAGTCCCTATATCATCGTAAATTTCGTCAAAAATTATTTGCAAGATTTGACCTAAACAACCATACTTATGTACATACTTACAGAGAAAATTAATTAAATGCTTGTAGGAAACCAAATTTCCACGGAAACAGCGAGGACTTTGGTACAAGTACAGTACCCAAATTACTAATTATAGCTTATCTTGTTTTATTATTTTTGCAAATAAGTGCTTGAAGAAAATAAGATTGAAACGTTTTTATTCTGTCCTATAAGCAAGCGATTGAAATAAGTTTTTGTGAAAGCAAATAGGTCGTTCTTCAATCAAATTTTGAGACATGATGTTCTTCAACCTAATTCTGAAATGTGGCGTTCTTAAAAAAAAAACTTTAATAGGGCGTTTTCGAACTGGCTGAAGAAACACACCGCACGGGGATATATTGGCGCTCCAGCCACGCTTCGTTGAACGCTTATAGCAACGGCACTTGCGTATGCCTTTATTATATTTGTATGTTTAATAGAAATGCGGAACTACTTATCGTATACTAAGCAGGGCGGTAGAAAAGTTTTAATTGAATATTAGTCGACTTTGCTTGAAATTCCTCTATCAACGCTGGGCTGGAAATAAGAATAAGCTTATTTGGGTCAAAGGGAATACGAAACAAGTAAGAAAGTCTAAGTTCGGGCGGAGCCGAACATTAAATACCCGGCGCAAATATTAAATATATGTGTTTTCCACCTTTCCGAAAGCTACCGCTACATGATAAGCCGGCGTGTATAAATTTTATGTAAACTAGCGTCCTTAAATTTCAAAATATTGAAATTTCAAGCATTTATGAAATTTACCGTTATATGAAAAGCGGCCGTAATTTTAGTCCGATTTCAATAATTTTCAACGTTTTGCTTATATGTGGCAAGCACAATAACCACACCGAGTTTGGTACAAATTGCTAGAACGGTTAGCGAGATACATATACGTGATCATAAGTGGGCGGTGCCACGCCCATTTTCCAAAATTTTATCATAAACGTATTTCCTGGCAAAGAATTGTTGCAACCATCATTTTGAATAAATTAGCTTTAATATTTACTGATTTATCGAGGATCTCGTATTTCTCGAAATTGCCGTTATATGGGATGTGGGCGTGGTTATTGTCCGATTTTAAAAATTTTCGGCCATTTGGTATGCTGTATCAGGGCCAACAACTGTGCCAAGTTTAGAATTAATTGATGCAGCGGTTACCAAGATATACACATGTAACCATAAGTGGGCGTGGCTACGCCCATTTTCAAAGAAAATGTTAATATTCTTATTTTTCGTCTAAAATTTATTATAAATATCAATTTTGAGTGAATTATCTTCAGTAGTTACTAAAATATCGCAGTTTTTGTATTTCTGAAAATTACCGTTATATGGGAGGTAGGCGTGGTTATTGTCCGATTTTGCCCATTTTCAATACCATCCTACGCCCGAAAGAAGTACACGTACCAAGTTTCGTTAAGATATCTTAATTTTTACTCGAGTTATCGTGTGCACAGACGGACGGACAGACAGTCACCGCTTAATCGATTTCCCTTTTCATTCTGATCATTTATGTGTACATTTGTCTATATCTATCTCGATTCGTTTTGCCTGTTACAAACAACCGTTATGTGAACAAAGATATAATACCCTTGTGCACAAGTGCGCTCGGGTATAAAAAATAGGGATGGTAGGGTATACATATATACGAATGACTATATACAAATAAATATACGTATGGTCGAGTGTGTGAGCGCGTATTCTATTAGCTAATTTAGCATTATTTGTACGCCATTGGAACTTCTTTCAGCCACTAGTGACATGCTATCACATGAAGTTCGACAAGAAATTGGTGAAAAATAACTCAAAAACAAAACAAGTTGATCAAAGCATACTTGCAGGCGTGAAAACACGTACGCAACGTTTACATGAGCTGCCTACGCAACCATTTATGTATGTGTACGTGTTTAGTTAAGTCAGTTAGCTGGCGGTACAAAACATATACTTAGTATGCGTTTAGGTACATAAACATGTAATTTTTGTTTAACTTTCATCTCACTTCGACTGGCGTGTAACTTTGCGTAATTATAGCTGCTTGCCGCAGCGCGTCAATCACGCATACGCAACGCCTAAACAACCGGAAATAGATAGGCACGCATGAGCGGTGGAACACATGTACGAGGTGGCACACATATGTACATGCGTATGTATGCACATAGAAATATACCTGTCGTGGAACGCACTAGTGTCGAACTGTTTCTGTACTAGCGAATTTAGAACCGAGACTAGTGTGCCTTAATTCCCTTTTGCATGCTGGCAACTGGCGAATTTAACATTGCGATGTCCTACGAAGAGTCCCGTCGATCCCCCGATGCATATACTTTTCGATAGTTCCGAACTAGTCGTATATTCTATAGGCCCAAACCAGTTCTAGCATCGATAGACGAAAGAATTAACATGATTATTTCAATCTTTTGGTATTTCCGCGTGAGAGATTTATAATTACTAATATAGCCTCGTGAGGGTCTAGTTACTATCGGACTGCTTCGTTTTTGGCGATAAAGATCTAGTACGGAACGAACTCTAGTAATTTGATTTACTATGTATGTATGTATGTAAGCACGCAAGCGATTTCTAGCTATTCACGGCAACGTCCATTGCCCTCGCCTATAATTATGCTAGTATCTTTTTTTTTTTTGTTTGCACAGAAACTGCTTACTTGCACACTAAATATTTGTACTGCCAGCGCAAATAGTGCTCAAGCAAAATAAATAAGTTTAAATGCAATAACACTCGAAGAATTTCACTAAGTGCTTGCCAAAATTATTGCCTAATTGCTTGGCTGCCGTCGTCAACCACGGCAATTCTGACATTTCCTAGCCGACTACTAAATTATTTTATTTGCACTGCCATCAATTTCTGCAGTTTTACGCAACCGCCCTTACTGCGTCTTGTATTGCCTTCTATTTACTACAAAAAAAAATGTCATTTATTTGTTTAAATAATTTGTCAACTGTCAGCGGCTTTTTATTTTCCTTCGTTCCGTTGTTCAGCCATGGCTGTTGCGCCTACCTGCACGCTTTATTTGCTCTGACAATTTGCTTTTACGGCCATTCACACTGTGCTTGCTTGCTGGCTTGTTGCCTCTCCAGCCTTCAACCGCAGACATTTATTTTTATTCCCCCCCCCCTTCCATTCACCACGCTATTAATTCGTTTCCATTATAGCTTTATTTATTCGTAAGTAATTTTTTGTGCATTGTCAGTATTTGCTTTTGCTAGTCGCTGCCACTTAATCCACGCAATAGCCAAGAGTGAGCTTGTCACTCACTCATCCTCGCCAACTCGATTGCGTCTGTCAACGAAATTAATGAGCGCTTTGGCACGGCTGCTGGTGCAGTGACTGCCAAACTGCCTGACTGCCTGACTGGCCGACTGCGGTTGAATTACGCTGGAATTGATTCATTGTCGCTTACAATTTCGTATCTACTGCTTTTCCACTACGCACAGCTTGTTAGCCCCTCATCGACGCTTCGGAATGAATTGGATTAGTAAATGCTTTGCGCTTGTGTTGACATAACGATGACAACTACTTGACAGCTACTGGCGGCTGGCTTGTTATTGCTATTGTATGTATGTATGTATCTGCTGTTGTTTGTAGAGTTGGCACATCGAAAATTCAATGACGTCAGTTGAAGATTTTAGGCTAAGTACGGATCAAAGTGACTAAAAGCGACATTCGAACTGAAGCGAAGGGACTTATGAAACCTACTCCAATTAGGGGCTGAGGCAAACTGAGATTTGGAAAATACTTTTCAATCACATGCCATCGCATCGCCTTGAAATTGTATGTTTCTAGGTTGTTGAATACAAGTTGAGGTAAGAGGGGTGAAATCAATGAAAACGATTAAATTTGTAAAAAAAAACAAAGTGCCAAATATTGAAATGGATTGAGATGGGCAAAGTGAAATGAAATGGAGTGGAATGTAATGAAGACTATTGAAGTGGAGTGAGAGGGACAAAGTAAAATGAAATTTAAGCGAATAGAATGGTATAGATCGGGGTTAAATAAAATGCAAGTGGAACTGTTGAAATGGAATGGAATAACAAGCATAAAGTAGAGTATAACGGAGTGGAATTAAATGGAATGGAACATAAAGGAGTGGAATGGAGTGGATTGGAATAGAATGGAATATAACATAACGACTAAGATGGAATGGGATTGGATAGGGATGGGATGTTGTGCGATGGACAGGGACGAGGTGGAATGGAATGGAATGAAGTGAAATGGAATGGAAACGCTGGTGGGATGGAACGGAGTGTTACGGTATGAAATTGGCGTGAAAGCTATGGAATTTAAAGAAATTGAGTATAAAGTTATTTGAAATAGTAATGAATAATTTGAAATTAATCGCGTTAATTAAAAAAAAAACATAGACTGATATATTATACCCGCGGTTGGCATTTCGTCAAAATTTTGTGTACAATATCCAAAGAAAATGGCTGAAAATAAAATTCCATTCATACTAAAATATTGATAGTTGTATATAAGAAGAATAGATAATTAGGGATGAAAGGGAAAACTGTTTTGAAATAAAACAAGTTTTACTCTCTCCTATAAACCTTACAGACGCGGTTTTGCATTTTCTTGATATGCGATCTTTTACTTAATACGACGATATGTATTTTATTTTTGTATTGTATTTGTATGTATTTTAATTTTGTTTGTAATATTAAACGTTAACAAAAATTTCAATATTTTCAAATCGTGTAAAAAAATAAATTTTCTCTATATATGTATTTGTTTGCATTTGTGCATATAAATGTAGTGTCAAATGTTAGTGTATTATTTTCATGATAATTTTATTTTCCGAAATAACACATGTTTAAAAAAAAAGTTTCTGCATATTGAACCAAACCTGTAATATAATGAATGCGAAATCTGTTAGTCACCATCACGACAGGATCGAAGTTATTTGAAGATCAAGTAAAGAAAAATTCGTTGAAAACCCTGAAAATTCAATACAATTCTTCTGAATTTGACCTTGAGATAAGTTTGGCTTGACCTCTAGATAACTTTGAAGAATCAGATTTCTTTTCAAACCTTGGGTTCGCATTCAACGCACCGCATAACACAGGGATATAGAGATTCAATATGCAGACAATTTTTTTTGTAAACCTGTGTTATTTAGGAAAATATAGTTCATTCTATAATATTATCCATATGTATCAAATCTTCATACTTTATACATATAAAGTTCATAAAAACTAAAAAAAATTTTATCAAAGTTTAAAAAATTTTATTCAGAATTTCTAGGAAATTTTTTAGTATGCAGTTTTTTATCCCGTTTTATATGGAAGCAGACGCGCAACACTCTACACAAAAAAAGTTCTAAAAAATCAAGGATAATCTTTAGCGACTGGAAACTTGCAGAGTGTTTTACTAAAATTAAACAGGCTAGAAAACTGCATACTCCAAAATTTCTAGAAATTCATTGTCAGGATTCCACCGCAGTATGGCGATAACAATTAACGGAACAAACAGCACACCTGCAGTGAAATTAAAAATTGTACCTTATTTTACTGAAATTGAGTGGGCTAGAAAACTGCGTACTCAAGAAAATTCTAAAACATTTTGTTTAAAAGTTGAAAATTTTGGTTAAAATTTGTCGAATTTTCCTACATTTTGCAAAACCTTGAATCATTAATTTATATGTCATTTGATGCAGAATGAACTATATTTCTATTAAAAATTAACGAAAAAAATTTATTACGAAAAACGCTGCAAATATTAAAAAAAAACACTATACGGAAACATATTCTGGTGAGTGTGTGTACGTGTGAATGGTGCCGGTGCTGCCAGAACTCTTCTAACGTTATCAGTTACAAACGTACCTCAAGCAATGACTTTATACTCCACCAAATATTGATTTTACCAGCTCTAAAAATATTACAACATTGAAACTACGATCGTTGAAATATTGAAATAATTACTTAAACAGTTTACGGTTTATATATGTATGTAGATTCCTTTTCACACGTTCAATTTCCACATTGTTTAAGCGCAATCAAACCACAATTTAAAAAGCATAAATCGAATTTCTCAGCCTTTCGCTTGCATTTATCGATGGTGTTTTCTTTTACACTTTTTTTCTTTCCCTGCCAATCTTTCCACTTCCAACATACATATGTATATACACACAATATGTATGGCATGTTTCTTAGACTTCACCTGCATATACGCCCTTGCCGGCAACTACATATCTGCTTATCTGATCAGCCGCATTTATCACACTTTGTCATTTTCCATCGCCCCCATTGCAAGGTATTTATGAAAGCCTCGTTTTCTTGTGTGAGCGTGCAGACGACAGAGAACTTTAATATCACATACATATATTTAAACGTGTGTGTGTTCGCACATATCGTATATTAACAGCCAAAGCCGTTAAAGTTGTGGTGCAGCATCTGCTCTTATTGTTTCGGTTTTATTTTTATTTTGTATTTTTCAGCTTCTTCTCTTTTTGTTTGCTATTGCAATACATATCACTTTTCCCACAATTTAAGCAGCTTTCGATTTTCTTGCCGCGTCTTCGCCTTCACACTTGAGTTTTACTCGGTTTCACTTCAATGTTAAATATCTTAAATTTTTTATATTTGTACATATGTACATACTTGCATTTTCTTATTTTGGTTATAGTGTTTTTGCGCATGAGTTCGCGCGCCTTGACATAGGCTATACTGGTATATGTATGCAGGCACTTATATATACTATGTGTGAACGTTTTCCCCAAAAATGAGATTCTGATATAAAAATCCAACTGAGGCTTAATTGTCATCAGTGACATTAATGCTGACCTTGTACAACGCTTGAGAGAAGAAATTATTATTATATTGCAAAGTCAGAATTAACGTCAGTGATAGGTCAGGTAAGTCCCAGATGTGTTCTTACAGCACAAAGTAGTTTTTGTGAAAATTGCATATATATAGAGGGTATTGAATATAAGCCCTCGATATATGTACATATATCTAATTTAACTTAGCAGCAACCTACATCACCCACTAAAGCGCAATTATTCTGAGTGTACGCTTGACTATCTAGGCCACCCAACCTGTCATCTGTGCAATGTTTTCTTGACAACTATGCGTTTTTTAGTCTGATTTTATTTTTGTATTGCCTCTATCATCTTTTTGTTTCCTCCTGTGTTAAGCACACTTGCTCGTATTTGTTTCAGTTCGATTGCTCGTGTATTTGAATGCATATTTTCGTTTCTGATTTTTTACAATCATGTTTATTGGTAGTATATGTGACTCTACATAAAGGTCCCTTTGTTAGTTAAATGACAATTTTTTGTTACACGGTACTCAGTCGTATATCATTTCTCTTAAAGTACATATTTCTTTGCGAGTTGTTTTCAATTTAATTTTTTTGTTTTTGTTTTCCCTTTTGTTTCATTTTATTCCACTAACCAAGCATATCCTCTGTCACTTTCGTTGTTGGTTGTTTTGGTATTCTGCACTCTTTTATTTTTTGTATGTGAAAATTTTGTGCGAATTTTTATGCATAACATTCCATTTCACTCAATTCTGCCGTTCCATGCCATTGAAAATGCAAAGCTTTAGAGTTGTACATTTTACTCTTTCGCTGTTGATTTATTTTTTTTTATGTTTAGTTTTTTTCTTGGCTAACGGAATTCGGAACGTCAATATCGTTCAACTTCAGCCATTTCATTTTCTTTTTTTTTCTCGCCGTACACCCTTTGTTTCGTTATGTGGTTCACCATATCCCCGCCCCCCCTAGTGACGTTTCCTGTAGCGTTTTTATTAAAATTGATTTATGGGTATGCGTGCACAGATGCATGAAGATTTATGGAAAATTAATATTTAATATGTTTTTCGTTAGTCAGCATGGCACAGTAACGAGTTGGAGAAT
>NW_023458558.1:12275299-12276521 GCF_013731165.1 Rhagoletis pomonella | reverse complement strand
ACTACATAGCTCTGCAATATCCAGAATTTCTACAGATAAATTTAAATCAGAGCTTGGTTCTAGGACACGAATATTTGTTTGGGGGCATAACTTCAAACATTTTAATTTCTTGGGAAAGCACGTAACTGTTTCTCAAGAGCAAGGGTTTGTAAGTAATATTTATTAGGAGCATAACCAGGGAGGATAGGCTGGTGGGCAAAAGAGATTCCATGTACATTGCTGGTAAAGATTTATTCACTAAAGTCTGCTCTGGGCGCCAATCCTTGTTCTTTAAACAAATGAAGTGAAAACGTATAAGCCAGTTTGCAGTATAATGATGATAAATACACTTTAGTTTAATAGCAGTAGCGGCTTTGTTCAACGACAGTCAAAAAGACTGAAAATGAGTAAATATACATAGCTGCATTTAGAAGGCATTTGAGTCAAAGGTTGTAAGGCTGTTAGAAGCGCTTCTTAATGATTGTCAGTATTACAGCCTTAAAGTTGAACAAAAACACACAAAAATATTATTGTACATTGTATATGCGTATGAATGATTGTGAACGTACATATATATTTATATATAACGTAGCGTAGCGTTGTGTGCCTGACATTGCTGAACTAAGAATACGAATACGAATTTCAAGTTGAAAGTCATGGCCCGAAAGGAGTGACTCATTTAAATTCGTAATTAGTTTTTTCTACCAAACGAATATTTTTGCATTTTAAGGAATATTTAACAATTTCGTTTCGTAATGCAAAAGTGTTTTCGTGCCTTATATCCTCATGCTTGCTTATGCAAGCCGTTGTGCAAATGTACCACTTTAACCAAAAGGCTGCATGTCCTTGAAGGCTAACGATATTATTCCGGCATTCGGCATTCATGGCAATATAATCATTTTTAATGTCGAATATGCCTTTGCATGCTTTAGTGTTTTTATGTGTGAATATGTACACGAAAGTGTACTAACGTATTCTGAATATTTTGTGGCTCAAATTGTTGTCTTGGCATCGTTAAGACACGTCTAACAAATATCCATACTAAAATCGTATATATGTAAAAATACGTACATAGTTGTAGTTGCACGTTACTTATGTTACATGAACATCAACTGGTATTTATATATTTACATTTACATATATATGCAATAGCAACAGCAACAGTGCGAGCAGCAAGTTTTGTTGAAGTCGGCATATTTTCATTTATTTACTTCAATCCATCCTTAACTCGAATTATTTCAAG
>NW_023458558.1:12272601-12275199 GCF_013731165.1 Rhagoletis pomonella | reverse complement strand
TTTTCATTTATTTACTTCAATCCATCCTTAACTCGAATTATTTCAAGAGCCAGTGCTGTTGGACTACGTTGAGCGTTGCGCGTTGCGAGTTGCGGTTGTTGTACTTGTTGTTTTCAAGTTTTTAATTAAATTCTATATTGACTCGCTTGTATATTAATGTATTCTGACTTTTCGGCCGTATAGTTGGTGCTACACCTCTTTCGTTGAACAAATTTCAGCAGTTGAATGTTGCAAACGAGGCGTGAACAATTTTATAGTATTTGCCAGTACGCTGCATACGCTTAACACTTGCGTTGTTTATTTTCATAATTTTATTCCCTCGCTTTATAAGTAAAAGGAAGCAGCATTTGCAAAGATAGCAGCATTTGGCGTTAGATCTAAAGCGATATTTAATTTGTAGTTTGTTCAATTCAGAGATTATTTAATTTAAGATTTATATGATTTACATACAATACTTTTAAAAATCTGTGTTTTTATAAATCTAACAAGTCGCACTTAAATCATTACGAATGTCACTCAAAGTACACGATCAAATCATTTACCCAGGCTGTTAATCTTTGAGGCTCAGTGTGAAAGGAAAAAAGCGTAGCTCAAAAATTCTAAGAACTTCTGTCTAGAACAATTATTTATGAATCACTTGAGAGTCGCAATTATGGTCGAAGTTAGTCAGGAACAACTTAAATGCCAATTTATTTCTGCCCAAAACGCTCTCATTCGTCAGCTGGAAAGAATTGTAAATACTCCGCAAAAGTGTTGTTTTTCCTGCGAAAAATGTATTTACATCGATAAACTGTTTTCGCACAAAATGTCAAAAAAAAAAGGATTTTTTTAAGATTTGTTTACGACCTCGCATAGAAGGCTAAAATTAAGTACTTTATATTGGTAAATATTCGTTCGTTCTGAAAAAGCATCCGTGAAGTTAATAATCAAGAAAAAAACCAAACAAAAAAATGAATTTGCATGCTGCCTGCAGTGGAATGCGAATCCTGACCCTCTCTGAATATCAACAAATTGTGGCAATCATCTTTGCGCACTCAGCTACAGCCAGACCACAGCACGCAATTTGTACGGATAAACATCCCTGCAGTGAAAAGCCAAACCAGTCAGTAAAAAGACTAGTTCATTGACTAGTATGAGCTAAAGCGACAATTTCGAAGAAAGTAAGCGTTCAGCGACATCTGCCTCTGAATTGCCAAAGCCAAAAAGAAGCACTTAATTCCTTTTCTGAAAAATGTCGGCTGTGGCGTCGCGTGAAGACTGGTTCTGAGATCGCAGGTTTGAATCCGCTTGGAGGTGGTTAAGATTTTTTCAAATTAAACTAATGTGTGTGTTAATATAATTATTTCAATTTAAATAGAAATTAAAAATTTCAAAAACTAACTTCACAGCAGAAAAAACATACATGTGGAAAGAAATAATTGCGGCATAAAACAAGTTCAATAATAACTCTTATTACTTCATCTGGTATTATTCCACCATGGGTCTGTACGTGTTTTTTGGAAATCAGCATTTTATCTTAAAAATTTAAAATTTTTAGAGAAATTTTATTGGAATACGGACTTGAAAGTTCTTTCGATGTCATAATCAAAAAGTGGCTGGAAAATTAAAAAAAAAAAACGGTGGTCCAAATCGGCCCATTTAAAGTGCTGTTTCTTATAAAAAATAAAAATTCGTAGTAAAAGAAAGAAATTTCTTTCTATTAAAATTTCCTAAATCAGTTTGCTGACTAAGAAAAAATGCTCGTATATTAATTTCTTCAAGAAAATTTACAGCAAAAGCAAATTACTTTTTCAAGCAACAGAAGTAATGAAAAATATTTCATGTGTTTTTTTTTGGAGAGCCTGATTCTAAGCTTAAAAGTGGGGAAGCTTTTTTTCCAAAACTTAATATCTCGGAAACGGCTGGACAAAAAATCAGGAAGTCCTCTCTCAATTAGTACTATGACAAAAAAAGGTTAAACAAATCCAAATTGCGCTAGAATACCCAATGTTTAAATAACTTATACATATTAGATGTATATAACAAATTTCTCTTTTGAATCCCATTAACATTCATTGATTACTTTTGCAACAATAGTACGAGTAAATTACATATATCTCGAGTGGTAATATTCTAAATATAAAAGAACAATTACTTGGTGTAATTATTTGTAAGTTTGCTATTAAACACAAGTAATGAAGCAATGTTATAAGCAACAACACCAGAACCGTTGGCAGCTACGTGTGGGGAAAAAAATATTAATTAAAATAATAATAAATGCTTGAATGTGTTTGTAATAAATATTAAGTAATTAGCGCATTAATTGTTGCAACTGCAACAGAAATTTGTAGCAAGAATGCATTAATTGTAATTGCTGTACAGATAATAAATATTTAAAATATCGATTTGAGTGACACAAAATTCTAGATTTTCCGGCATAAAGCGCGCAAAGCAAAAACTCTGTATATTCGATATAAATAAAATGAAACAAAAAATGCATTTTTAGATAAAAATAAATGAACAACATTTATAATAGGATGACTTTAGTTTATACAGTTTGTTAATTTACTAAAAAGTCCGCTCATGCATACGTTTGGCATTTTTGAAATAAACTCAACT
>NW_023458558.1:12270000-12272501 GCF_013731165.1 Rhagoletis pomonella | reverse complement strand
AGTTGAGTTTATTTCAAAAATGCCAAACGTATGCATGAGCGGACTTTAGTAAATTAACAAACTGTATAAACTAAAGTCATCCTATTATAAATGTTGTTCATTTATTTTTATCTAAAAATGCATTTTTTGTTTCATTTTATTTATATCGAATATACAGAGTTTTTGCTTTGCGCGCTTTATGCCGGAAAATCTAGAATTTTGTGTCACTCGAATCGATATTTTAAATATTTACGATCTGTACAGTAATTACAATTAATGCATTCTTGCTACAAATTTGTGTTGCAGTTGCAACAATTAGTGCGCTAATTACGTAATATTTATTACAAACACATTCAAGCATTTATTATTATTTTAATTAATATTTTATTCTTCACACGTAGCTGCCAACGGTGCTGGTGTTGTTGCTTATAACATTGATTCGTCAGTTGTGTTTAATGGCGAACTTACAAATAATTACACCAAGTAATTGTTCTTTTATATTTAGAATATTCTCACTCGAGATATATGTATGTATGTAATTTACTCGTACTATTGTTGCAAAAGTAATCAATGAATATTAATGGGATTCAAAAGAGGAATGTGATATATACAAAAATATATCTAATATGTATAAGTTATTTAAACATTGGGTATGGCTCTCCAAAAAAAAACACGTGAAATATTTTTCATTACTTCTGTTGCCTGAAAAAGTAATTTACTTTTGCTGTAAATTTTCTTGAAGAAATTAATATACGAGCATTTTTTCTTGGCAGCCAACTGATTTAAGAAATTTTAATAGAAAGAAATTTCTTTTCTATTTCTTGAGCGTTATTTTTTCGAATTTTTAGTTTTTATAAGAAACAGCACTTTAAATGGGCAGATTTGGACCACCGTTTTTTTTTTTAATTTTCAAGCCACTTTTCGATTATGACATCGAAAGAACTTTCAAGTTCGTATTTCAATAAAATTTTTCTAAAAATTTAAAATTTTATTATTTATCTTTTAAGCTAAAATGCTGATTTCCAAAAAATACGTACAGACCCATGGTGGAATAATACCAGATGAAGTAATAAGAGTTATTATTGAACTTGTTTTATGCGCAATTATTTCTTTCTACATTTATGTTTTTTTTCTGCTATGAAGTTAGATTTTCAAATTTTTAAATTATATTTAAATTGAAGTAATTATATTAACTTACACATTAGTTCAATTTGGAACAATATTAACCACCTCCAAGCGGATTCGAACCTGCGATCTCAGAACCAGTCTTCACGCGACGCCATAGCCGACATTTTTCAGAAAAGGAATTAAGTGCTTCTTTTTGGCATTGGCAATTCAGAGGCAGATGTCGCTGAACGCTTACTTTCTTCGAAATTGTCGCTTTAGCTCATACTAGTTAATGAACTAGTATTTTTACTGACTTGTTTGGCTATTCATTGCAGGGATGTCTATCCGTACAAATTGCGTGCTGTGGTCTGGCTGTAGCTCAGTGCGCAAAGATGATTGCCCCAATTTGTTGATATTCAGAGAGGGTGAGGATTCGAATTTCACTGCAGGCAGCAGTGCAAATAAATTTTTTTGGTTTGGTTTTTTCTTGATTTTTAACTTCACGGATGCTTTTTCAGAACGAACGAATATTTACCAATATAAAGTACTTAATTTTAGCCTTCTATGCGAGGTCGTAAACAAATCTTAAACAAATTCTTTTTTTTGACATTTTGTGCGGAAACAGTTTATCGATGTAAATACATTTTTCGCAGGAAAAACAACACTTTTGCGGAGTATTTACAATTCTTTCCAGCTGACGAATGAGAGCGTTTTGGGCAGAAATAAATTGGCATTTAAGTTGTTCCCGACTAACTTCGACCATAATTGCGACTCTCAAGTGATTCATAAATAATTGTTCTAGAAAGAAGTTCTTAGAATTTTTGAGCTACGCTTTTTTCCTTTCACACTGAGCCTCAAAGATTAACAGCCTGGCTAAATGATTTGATCGTGTACTTTGAGTGACATTCGTGATGATTTAAGTGCGACTTGTTAGATTTATAAAAACACAGATTTTTAAAAGTATTGTATGTAAATCATATAAATCTTAAATTAAATAATCTCTAAATTGAACAAACTACAAATTAAATATCGCCTTAGATCTGACGCCATATGCTGCTATCTTTGCAAATGCTGCTTCCTTTTACTTATAAAGCGAGGGAATAAAATTATGAAAATAAACAACGCAAGTGTTAAGCGTATGCAGCGTACTGGCAAATACTATAAAATTGTTCACGCCTCGTTTGCAACATTCAACTGCTGAAATTTGTTCAACGAAAGGGGTGTAGCACCAACTATACGGCCGAAAAGTCAGAATACATTAATATACAAGCGAGTCAATATAGAATTTAATTAAAAACTTAAAAACAACAAGCACAACAACCGCAACTCGCAACGCGCAACGCTCAACGTAGTCCAACAGCACTGGCGCTTGAAATAATTCGAGTTAAGGATGGATTGAAGTAAATAAATGAAAA
>NW_023458558.1:12267351-12269900 GCF_013731165.1 Rhagoletis pomonella | reverse complement strand
AAAATTGAAATAAAGGGGTTTAAGAAGGATTACTATCGAAGAAGGTTGCCACCTGTTTTAAAAGTTTAATTTGATTGATAAGGTAAACTGAATATTGCAATATGGGTATTAAACCAAAGCTGTTTAGAAAATTTTACTGCCAAAAATATTTTTGAGGAGCGGTGCCACCTGTTTGAAATATTTTATTCAGCCATTAAATTGATAAAATAAATGAAATATCACAATATGGACATAAAACTAAGAGTTTTAAGAAAGTTTACTGCCGAAACTACTTGTGTAGCGAGTTGCCACCTATTTGAAAAATTATGTTCAGTCTCAGTGATAAGATAAGATAAATACTGAGCTAATACACTTTAATGCACGATATGTAGAAACTTATTCGTGATTTGATTCGTCAGCCGAGCACATCTATTTGATTCGTGGTTTTCCATCTGAAACAGTTTTGTTTTCATGTAGCCAAGCACGATTTTCGAAAAAAATAAAATTAATTTTTTGTATGGTTGATGAATTAAATCATTATTTATTTTGCCGGCGAATCAAGTCCTAAAGAATACCCCTAGTGAAATTATTTGGCGAATAATTTTCTATAGCATTTCTATAAGACAGGATTCGTTACAAAAGCATTAAAGATCCTCTGATGCTGCTTTCTTGGGATCATATTCCAAGGCCCTCCCTTAGCAGTCCACGAAATTTACTCAAATCTCTTCTCATATGCGGAACCAATTTTAAGCAGACCTTATAGGTACGCTTTTTAAATTTTTCACAAAATTTTTGAATTTCACAAATCAAACTGTTAAAGTGAGCTGTCTACTTAAAAGTATTAAGATTAAGAGATACTCATTGAAGGCATTCAAAATGTTGCGTCAGGTGTACTTCTTTTTTTTTTGGTGACAGCAACTTTTCCAATCACCTTTTTAACTAGACAGACCATGGATATATGGGCAGCCAGTGATATTAATGAGAGGAAATCATCACATTCGTTTAATTTTCCTTATATGTACACTACCTAATTAATAGTACTAAGAGAATACATACAATACGTTTTCGATTTCAGTACTGTTCGGTACAAATCAAAAGATACATATGTATGTATGTATGTATGTAATTACATTTGTACATATATCTAAAAAAAAGCTGTTGAATATAAGGCAAAACAACTACACACCCAAACACATATCTACACACACATACACACACGCACAATGGGCGGACAAACGTTTCCTTTCGCCATATTTATACGAATTCGAAACACCACAAAAGTATCAATCAATCTTAATTTAATACAATTACAACAAATAAAAACATTAGCAATTCTGACGCAAAATCACTGTGACCAAAATGAAATTAGGGCGAGAAGTATATGTATATTTAGTAAATGTATATAAATAAAAAAAAAACACTATACTAGTCAAAGACGTACGCGAAAAAATGCTTACATGAAAAACCATAACAATTTCCGAAATTTACTTAAACAATTTAATGTGGCGCGCAGACACTTGTGGCATAATATTGATGCCTGTGAATGAAAGCCGTCTTGAGCATTGAGCTAGCCAGCCAGCAAGCCGAGCAAAAATAAAGGCAAAAACAACAAATGTCTCCTAGGCTAAACCGGGAGAATTCGATTTGGGCAAACGGAATTAATACTTTGGTAGTCAGCTTAAATGGCATCATATGCCACTAATCCGGCCACACAAAACAAAAACAATCGAGCGAGAGAAAATCCTATCAATTGATTATAAATCAAGTGATACCATTGTTGTTGTTGTTGTTGCAGTTATAGCTGCTATACATTGCGATACGGCTTGCAGGATAAAATCGCCCACACGAAGGCAAGCTGTAGTAGGCACATTCGTACATACATACATACATGCATGAAACGGTACATTTAATAACAGCGCGCCAAGCGAAGGAGTGAATGGAAAGAAAAGAATCCTAATGGAATTTAAGCTGTCAATTTCTGGCGAAATGGTTGACAACGTTAAACCAGAAAAAGAAACGCACAAAAAAAAAACACTGAAGTGAAAACAAGTAATGGGCGTAACGAAGAGCAAGAAAAATAAACAAAAGCGAAAATGGTCGAAAAGAGTAGGTAGCGAAACGGAGACTCCAAACGAATAGGCAGGCAATCTAAGGCTGCATTCTAGAAATAACCAATCAAGCATTGAAGAATGCCTGGGTGGAGCGGGTGTTGCGTCCTAAATTGAGGAAAGGCAGACTTGGTCTAATTTAATTTTTATCTTTGACGAATGTTGATGGGTTAAGCAACGATTTTTTATCACACAACAGCATGGGAAGTAATGAAAATAGACAGTGAAGAGGTTGGATTGAATTCAGAAATATAAACTTGTTTGTCAACAAGAAAAAGGTGATACCGGCAATTACTTAAGTTAAATGATAAAAAATTTATTTTTATTTTTAGTTTGTGTAGAAGTTTTTGGCGTCGCACAGTGGGGCCACCCCACATAAGCGGGTGCTCAAAATTCTGAAATCATTTTCTTTCATTTAGACTCGCTTGAACTACTTTTTAAGATTAATGTTTTGACGTCTTA
>NW_023458558.1:12265790-12267251 GCF_013731165.1 Rhagoletis pomonella | reverse complement strand
AAAAAAATCACCCGTTATATACATTTACTAAATATATACTTCTCGCCCTAATTTCATTTTGGTCACAGTGATTTTCCGTCAGAATTGCTAATGTTTTTATTTGTTGTAATTGTATTAAATTAAGATTGATTGATACTTTTGTGGTGTTTCGAATTTGTATAAATATGGTAAAAGGAAACGTTTGTCAGCCCATTGTGCGTGTGTGTGTGTGTGTGTGTGTAGATATGTGTTTGGGTGTGTAGTTGTTTTGCCTTATATTCAACAGCTTTTTTTGTAGATATATGTACAAATGTAATTACATACATACATACATATGTATCTTTTGATTTGTACCGGACAGTACTGAAATCGAAAACGTATTGTACGTATTCTCCTAGTACTATTAATTAGGTAGTGTACATATAAAGAAAATTAAGAGAATGTGACGATTTCCTATCATTAATATCACTGGCTGTCCATATATCTATGGTCTGTCTAGTTAAAAAAGGTGATTGGAAAAGTTGCTGTCACCAAAAAAAAAAAAAGTACACCTGAAGCAACATTTTGAATGCCTTCCATGAGTATCTCTTAATCTTAATACTTTTAAGTAGACAGCTCACTTTAATAGTTTGATTTGTGAAATTCAAAAATTTTGTGAAAAATTTAAAAAGCGTACCTATAAAGTCTGCTTAAAACTGGTTCCGCATATGAGAAGAGATTTGAGTAAATTTCGTGGACTGCTATGGGAGGGCCTTGGAATATAATCCCAAGAAAGCAGCATCAGAGGACCTTTAATGCTTTTGTAACGAATCCTGTCTTATAGAAATGCTATAGAAAATTATTCGCCAAATAATTTCACTAGGGGTATTCTTTAGGACTTGATTCGCCGGCAAAATAAATAATGATTTAATTCATCAACCATACAAAAAATTAATTTTATTTTTTTCGAAAATCGTGCTTGGCTTATATGAAAACAAAACTGTTTCAGATGGAAAACCACGAATCAAATAGATGTGCTCGGCTGACGAATCAAATCACGAATAAGTTTCTACATATCGTGCATTTTCTTCAAAAGTGTATTAGCTCAGTATTCACCTTATCTTATCACTGTAACTGAACACAATTTTTCAAATAGGTGGCAACCCGCTACACAAGTAGTTTCGGCACGTATTTTCTTAAAACTCTTAGTTTTATACCCATATTGTGATATTTCATTTAATTTATCAATTTAATGTCTGAAAAAAATTTTTCAAACAGGTGGCACCGTTCCTCAACAATATTTTTTGCAGTAAGCTTTCCTAAACATCTTTGGTTTGTTACCCATACTGCAATATTCAGTTTACCTTATCAATCAAATTAAACTTTTAAAACAGGTGGTAACCTTCTTCGATAGTAATCCTTCTTAAACCCCTTTATTTCAATTTTTCCTTTATATTATCTCATCGGTTCTTTATTTGAAACGTTAGATTGGTCCATGACATT
>NW_023458558.1:12262541-12265690 GCF_013731165.1 Rhagoletis pomonella | reverse complement strand
CAATGCAATGATGCTAGGCCATTTGCACCGGATCGCGAATAGCCCTAATGTTTCGTTCGCTATTCATTTGTGACATTGCTGGCTTTTGATGCTTGATTGCTGATGCTTCGATGACCACTCACGAATCTCACGAACCACGTGCGCCTGTTGACGGTGTTCAACGCTTTTTTGTCTCGATTGCCTCTGCTTACTGTTGTTGCGTTGTTCAATCGCTGTCGCTCATAATATCAATAAAGTTTAAGCTACCGATTTTTTGTTGTTTTCGATGTTTGCTTTTTTTATTATTTTTTGACTTTCACGTCATTTTACTTATGTATTTTGAGTTCGTTGTCAAGTTATGAAAACCCACCCGCCCATTGATTGTAGTGATTTCGCGCGTGTGGCAATGGATGGTTGAACAGATGAAACTGAACGTGGAGGTCAATATTTAACTTTTTGAAATTGCTATTACTTTGGAGATGACATGTTGAGCAATCAGTGACAATTTATTATGATACATTAAGTTTGGATTAACTGAGCTTTCGTTCTGAGATATGTGCTTTCGCAGGATAAGTGTAACGCGTGATCACTGCTCAGAGCTTTTAAAAAATATGTTTTTTCAAATTATTTTCATCTTTCAATTTGGGCTACACATTTATGTATTCAATTATATATTTTTTTTTTCAAAATTAGGTACAATTTTCAATTTTCGTTTTTAAATCCTGGTTCAAGCAAAAATTTGACTATCCCGTTGCGTTGTGCGAGCGAGTGGCCTTTAAATAATATGTAATGTGAGTGATACGTTTTTTTTCGTCAGCCATGATAAAAACATAATAGGGTAGAACGGTTCTCTCAATTCGTACGCAAATACTTTTTTTTAAGCTGGCCATCATTTTAGTTTCTACGAAAAGTGTTTTTCCCCATATAAAATACGTGAAAAACTTTATGGTGCGGTAGAGCCCTCAAAATGACACACAATTCAGATTTGATTACCTTTTTCTTAACATGTGTAAAATTACGCAAATTTTGATATCTCTTGCGCTAGTGTAGCTCAAAAAAAAATTTGGACGGGACACCCTTATATACACCTGTGTATTGCGAACATCAAATGTTTCTTAAATTAAAAGACTAAGCGTCCATGTTTTTTTTAAATTATTGAAGCTTAAACATAAGCACGTATGAATGATTATTTAACAAATACATATGAACGTTGGTATGCATTGCGTGCTTAGCTTTCATTAAAACCGACATAACAAATCAAAATATGTCGGGCAACAAATCAAAGCTTAAAAAACGACGACTCTCATACTAACAGGTACAATCGTGTGACATACAAGATCAAAATATATATGTAGGTACACATGTACATATGCTATATATCCATCAGTGTCAGCACAAATATTTTTTTAGTTGTACATACCCATATGTATATATATGTATTAATATTTATATGTATGTATGTAGGTAGGAAAATATGTCCACTTGTCGGTATATTTCTGGAATAATTATGATGGATTGCAGGGCATTCATATTTCGTCTTAGATACTTACTAATTGAACGTATTTTTTCAGTTTATTTGCGATTTATGTGCTCATTTATTTGCTTGTTTGATAAATATATGTCAAAAGGTGATACTAACGCGAGACAAACAGCGAAAGGCTAAAAAACGTGGCAATAAGTTTTGGCTGGATAGAACCCAAATAGGCCGGTAAATATATTTTGTTTTTATAAATAAGTACTTAAACGGAGAAATATTTTCGATATGATAGGTGTGCGTTAATGCGGAGAGGTTAACTATATTTACATACAAATGCATAAAAAATATACACCGCAAATACACGTTACATACATAGCTACGGTGACCATATTTATGGGAGCCGAATACGGGACAAAAAATAATTTTGCAAATTTTTTCAACAAAAACTTACAGATCTTAAAATTCAAGATCCTAGATTTATAAACCCTGAAACAGCATACTTATAGTAACATCTCAAATTTGTAAGATATTTTTCTCGAGATTTTCATACATAATACAGGACATTAAAAGAAATACCGAACATTAGGCGTCTCGTATTAAATAAATAAATTACCAGGACAATGGGTCAAAAAAGAGGACTGTCCCGTATAATACAGGACGAATGGCCACCGTAATCATAGCGCATACATATATTATGGCATTACATACATACGAAGCGATTTAGAATTGTCAATTCCATATGTACGTCAAATATGAAGATTATGAAGATTAATAAAAAAGTTATTTTGTTCATTTACATATGTATGTAGTTTAGAAGGAAAATAAATTATTGCTTACTTCAGAGAAGTTAGTTGAAGATGGGGTCTTATTTGGGGCATTTTACCTAAAAATCCAGACAGATGAAGCTGGTGTATTTCTTTAAATACTAAATAATAATGTGGGTCAAAGTGACCCATAAACACTGTGGGTGTATGAAAATGCTGTGTCTGTGCCTTCTAGAAAGCAAAATAAAATAAAATAAAGTATTTTTTTGCAAAACCATAGCTGAGCATATTTTAACAAACAGACAACGCCGCCGCTTATTTGAAATAACCTAACTCTGTAATTAATGATTTTCTTCAAGAAAATTGGGTAATTTTGACCCAATCATTGCAGAAGGGTTAAACGTGTCTCAGCTTTGTTCATCATCTTTCACGTTTTTGCGCCACATAAAAGCACAGCTGTGATTAAAAATTTATAGAGTTTGACTTTTTTATGTGCAAATATCTTAGTTCTATATAATAGTAATCGATTGGCGGTCGTCTTAGCTCTTGGTATTGGAAAAAACTTTCGTTATCGGGTTGATTTCGTGAGTAGTTTTGGGCCACTTCAGCGCTGCTTCCGTAATTATTCAGGACTATTTCGGAAAAGTTAAGGATTACTTTTGGGCCATTTTTTGAAGTAGATTGGCATCATTTCGGCACTAATTAGGGATCATGAAATGTAGCAATACATTTTTTTTTGGTGCTTACGTAGTACTTTTATTTTGTTGTATATTTTCTAGAAGAAATAAATATACGAGCATTTTTTTTCTTTGAGAGCTGCAAACTGATTTAAGAAATTTTGATAGAAGAAGATTTTTTTATATTTCTTGCGCGTCATTTTATAAAAAAAAATTAGTTTTTCTTGAGAGCCGCAAACAGCCTTTATTTTT
>NW_023458558.1:12255931-12262441 GCF_013731165.1 Rhagoletis pomonella | reverse complement strand
AAAAATAAAGGCTGTTTGCGGCTCTCAAGAAAAACTAATTTTTTTTTTATAAAATGACGCGCAAGAAATATAAAATAAATTTTTTTCTATCAAAATTTCTTAAATCAGTTTGCAGCTCTCAAAAAAAAAAGCTCGTATATCTATTTCTTCTAGAAAATGTACAACAAAATAAAAGTACTTCGTAAGCAATAACAAAAAAAATGTATTGCTACATTTCATGATCCCTAATTAGTGCCGAAATGTTGACAATCTACTTTAGAAAATGGCCTTGAAGTATTCCTTAACTTTTCCGAAATAGTCCTGTATAATTACGGAAGCAGCGCTGAAGAGGCCCAAAACTACTCACGAAATCAACCTGATAACGAAATTTTTTTCCAATACCAAGAGCTAAGACGACCGCCAAACGATTACTATTATTTAGAACTAAGATATTTGCACATAAAAAAGTCAAACTCTATAAATTTTTAATCACAGCTGTGCTTTTATGTGGCGCAAAAACGTGAAAGATGATGAACAAAGCTGAGACGAGTTTAACCCTTCTGCAATGATTGGGTAAAAATGACCCAATTTTCTTGAAGAAAATCATTAATTACAGAGTTAGGTTATTTCAAATAAGCGGCGGCGTTGTCTGTTTGTTAAAATATGCTCAGCTATGGTTTTGCAAAAAAATACTTTATTTTATTTTATTTTGCTTTCTAGAAGGCACAGACACAGCACTTTCATACACCCACAGTGTTTATGGGTCACTTTGACCCACATTATTATTTAGTATTTAAAGAAATACGCCAGCTTCATCTGTCTGGATTTTTAGGTAAAATGCCCCAAATAAGACCCCATCTTCAACTAACTTCTCTGAAGTAAGCAATAATTTATTTTCCTTCTAAACTACATACATATGTAAATGAACAAAATAACTTTTTTATTAATCTTCATATTTGACGTACATATGGAATTGACCATTCTAAATCGCTTCGTATGTATGTAATGCCATAATATATGTATGCGCTATAATTACGGTGGCCATTCGTCCTGTATTATACGGGACAGTCCTCTTTTTTGACCCATTGTCCTGGTAATTTATTTATTTAATACGAGACGCCAAATGTTCTGTATTTCTTTTAGTGCCCTGTATTTGTCTCGTATTCGGGACGAACGAATTCTATATAATAAATTTCGTGGCCTGAAAATCTCGAGAAAAATATCTTACGAATTTGAGATGTTACTATAAGGATGCTGTTTCAGGGTTTATAAATCTAGGATCTTGAATTTTAAGACCTGTAAGTTTTTGTTGAAAAAATTTGCAAAATTATTTTTTGTCCCGTATTCGGCTCCCATAAATATGGTCACCGTAGCTATAATTCTAAACGTGTATTTGCGGTGTATATTTTTTATGCATTTGTATGTAAATATAGTTAACCTCTCCGCATTAACGCACGCCTATCATATCGAAAATATTTGTCCGTTTAAGTACACATTTATAAAAAAAAATATATATATATATTTACCGGCCTATTTGGGTTCTATCCAGGCAAAAATTATTGGGCCTTTCGCTGTTTGTCTCGCGTTAGTATCACCTTTTGACATATATTTATCAAACAAGCAAATAAATGAGCACATAAATCGCAAATAAACTGAAAAAATACGTTCAATTAGTAAGTATAAGACGAAATATGAATGTCCTGCAATTCATCATAATTATTCCAGAAATATACCGACAAGTGGACACATTTTCCTACCTACATACATACATATAAATATTAATACATACATATACATATGTGTATGTACAACTAAAAAAATATTTGTGCTGCCACTGATGTACATGTGTACCTACATATATATTTTGATCTTGTATGTCACACGATTGTACCTGTTAGTATGAGAGTCGTCGTTTTTTTAAGCTTTGATTTGTTGCCCGACATATTTTGATTTGTTATGTCGGTTTTAATGAAAGCTAAGCACGCAATGCGTACCAACGTACATACATATATATTTGTTAAATAATCTTTGATACGTGCTTATGTTTAAGCTTCAATAATTAAAAAAAAAAAATGGACGCTTAGTCTTTTAATTTAAGAAACATTTGATGTTCGCAATACACAGGTGTATATTAGGGTGTCCCGTCCAAATCTTTTTTTGAGCTACACTAGCGCAAGAGTTATCAAAATTTGCGTAATTTTACACATGTTAAGAAAAAGGTAATCAAATCTGAATTGTGTGTCATTTTGAGGGCTCTACCGCACCATGAAGTTTTTCACGTATTTTATATGGGTGAAAAAACATTTTTCGTAGAAACTAAAATGATGGCCAGCTTAAAAAAAGTATTTGCGTACGAATTGAGAGAACCGTTCTACCCTATTATGTTTTTATGATGGCTGACGAAAATATTATGTAAAGGCCACTCGCTCGCACAACGCAACGGGATAGTCAAATTTTTGCTTGAACCAGGATTTAAAAACGAAAGTTGAAAATTGTACCTAATTTTGAAAAAAAAAAATATAATTGAATACATAAATGTGTAGCCCAAATTGAAAGATGAAAATAATTTGAAAAAACATATTTTTTAAAAGCACTGAGCAGTGATCACGCGTTACACTTATCCTGCGAAAGCACATATCTCAGAACGAAAGCTCAGTTAATTCAAACTTAATGTATCATAAGAAATTGTCACTGATTGCTCAACATGTCATCTCCAAAGTAATAGCAATTTCAAAAAGTTAAATATTTACCTCCACGTTCAGTTTCATCTGTTCAACCATCCATTGCCACAGGCGCGAAATCACTACAATCAATGGACGGGTAGGTTTACATAACTTTACAACGAACTCAAAATACATAAGTAAAATAACGTGAAAGTCAATAAATAATAAAAAACAAACATCGAAAACAATAAAAAATCGGTAGCTTAAACTTTATTGATATTATGAGCGACAGCGATTGAACAACGCAACAACAGTAAGCAAAGGCAATCGAGACAAAAAAGCGTTGAACACCGTCAACAGGCGCACGTGGTTCGTGAGATTCGTGAGTGGTCATCGAAGCAGCAGCAATCAAGCATCAAAAGCCAGCAATGTCACAAATGAATAGCGAACGAAACATTGTGCATTTAAAAAAGTACCACTTTACGGACAGCAATTGCGCAACGTGGCGGCAGTGGAAAGGAAATCGCGACTCCCGATGACAGAGCTTGAAAAGTTGGCGAGGTAGGAGCGTAGATATGAATGTATTTATATTGTTCGTATGAATGTGAGTTAGTAGACAATATGTGATGTGTACACTGTACATACTGGCTTCGCTATGACTATTTTTTGGGTTCTAGATTACATTTGCATGTTGTACGGTTGCCGCGTCCTCCTTTTTTCTTTAATCATTCCTGAATTTGCTAATATTTTATGAAACTGTACATATCCAGTAATAGAACACTGGATGGCTTTTATTTCCAGTAAAATTTCCAGTAAAAATCAAAATTATCTAGAAATTATAATCCTCGCACGACTTACAAAATTTGTTTTTTTGGGTTTCTCGAAGTAAGGACAAAAAGGACCCTTTCAGGTGCGAGCTAAATTGCTCTACAAAATTATTTCCCATGAAATTCTACTATACCACATCTTAACCTTTAATTTCGCTCAGATATTTATTTTACCAATTTTTCGCATTTTTTGAAAACTACGAAACTCGTACATGGTACGGGGGCCGAATCGACGAGAAAACGGGCCTCAGTTTGTAATGCCATGCACGAATTTTGAATAGAATCGAATAGGGGGTTATAGAAAGAAGTTAAATCTAAATTTGCAGTGCTGTGCGAATATTTTTTGCAAAGTTATGCAAAAAAAAGTTTTTCTTCACATCTTTGCAAATATCTCGGCTGCTGTTTGTCGCACGCATAAGAGGAACATATCATTCTGTTCATAACACAATTCCCTGTTTTTTTTTTATACGAACAATTTTTCTGTTAAGCAAATAGATAAAAAAACTATTAAGCAGCAAAGTAAAACATTTCTTTTTGATATATGTTTTGCGCAAATTACTCAGTTCCTTCGCATTTTTACCCTTAATAGTATAGATATGGATTATCCAATAAGGCAGCTTCTGGCAATCCACGCTGGTACACGTACAAGTCGAGCCTGTATAAGTTTTGATCAATCACCATAATTCCAGAAGGTCTCAATATATGTCTCGATTGTACTTTTAGAAATTTTCAAAAAAAAACTCACTAACTAAATTTTGATTTTTGGTCACAAAACAGTTGTACATTCATTTATTAATTTGGTGAATATCTGCGTACTTTCGTGCGCACATTTATCAACGTTTTGCTTATATGTGGCAAGCACAATAACCATACCGAGTTTGGTACAAATTGGTAGAACGATTACCGAGATACATATATGTGGTCATAAGTGGGCGATGCCACGCCCATTTTCCAAAATTTTATCACAAACGTATTTCTTGGATAAGAATTGTTGAAGCATCAATTTTGAATAAATTATCTTTAATATTTACTGATTTATCGAAGATTTTGTATTTCTCTAAATTACCGTTGTATGGGATGTGGGCGTGGTTATTGTCCGATTTTAAAACTTTTCGGCCATTTGGTATGCTGTGCGAAGGCCAACTACTGTGCCAAGTTTGGAAGAAATTGGTGCAGCGGTTACCAAGATATACACATGTAACCATAAGTGGGCGTGGCTACGCCCATTTTCCGAAAATTTAGAATATTCTTATTTTTCGTCTTAAACTTATTGTAAATATCAATTTTGAGTGAATAATATCCAGTAGTTACTAAAATATCGCAGTTTTCGTTATATGGGAAGTGGGCGTGGTTACAGTCCGATTTCGCCCATTTTCAATACCAACCTACCTTGGATAAATGGAAACCTACATACAAAATTTCGTTGAGATATCTCAATTTCTTCTCGAGTTATCGTGTACACGGGCGGACAGACGGACAGACAGACATGGCTTAATAAATTCCTCTTTTCATTCTGATCATTTATGTATACATTTGTCTATATCTATCTCGATTAGTTTTGGCTGTTACAAACAACCGTTATGTGAACAAAATTAATATACCCTTGTGCACAAGTGCGCTCTGGTATAATGAGTCAGTCTGGTTGACTGGTGTCGGAATAATAAAATTGTTGAAAGGGAAGCGATGTGGAGTCTTTTAATGCGATGAATAGTATAGGTGATGAAATGTTCTCTATCCAAAAAATCGATTTAGGAATCATAATGTAACAATTCGAGCCCCAACCGCCAAAATAACGTAAGCGACATTTTTTTCAAAATTTTATTTTTGATGCAGAAATGTATCTAGATGCTCTTGGAATATTTCTGCATCAAAAAGAAAATTAAAAAAAAAAATGTGGCTTACGTTATTTTGGCGGTTAGGGCTCGAATTGTCACCATACAACGAATTTTCTTTATTTATGTGGATTTCTTTATTTTAGCAAGCCGTATAAATTTTTTTAATAAATAAATGTTTTTATGGGGATCAATTAAAATTCAAGTTAATTTAGCCGGTGCCTGCAAAGCATAACAATAGTTTCCAAGTAGCCCTTAGTGAGAATACGGTGGGGCACCACTGAATTAGGAGTATTTGCTTCTTATTACTTAGTATCAAGCGCAGCTTAAATGTCAAGGAACGCGCAAGTGAGCTATATGCAATGCCCTTTGAATTACCTAAGTTGGACTATATGTATATTGCAGTCTTAGTAGACTTCCCTGATTGACCTTTAAATTATTTTATGATGTCAGTAATAATTATCTCATTTTATAAGATTTCAAAATAAAAATCTGAAATTTATGTACCAGTGTACCAAACTGGGAAATATTTACCAAAAATGGTACACTTCGGCCAAAATGGCAACCATGTTTGTATATATGTTTGTGTAAATTAAAAAAACAACTAAGCAAACTAACTATTTTATGCAAATTTTATAGAAATAGTGATTGACAGCTGACCGTTGCCATTTCGGCTCTCTTTCACAGGATTTAAATACTGTCATCCGTTACGAATTGTGCAAAAAGCAATAACAGCAAAGGCAATATGCGTATACGCCTTCAAATGCACAAAAAAAAAAAACACAGCCACCAATTCCAGAAATAAATTCTGCTCAAAAGGGGAATCTTAAAAGGCCATATACCGATGAGATTTAACTTTTCGCCTTATGAAGCTTCATATTTTCCGCCGAAAATAAGAGTAATAAAAATAAAAGAAGCGGCAAAAAGCTAAAATCACTAAATTCCACGTTACGCATATCAGCAAAGACTTGCATTATCGCCGCTTCTGTCCATAACTCTCACGCAGGCAAAATTGCTTACGATTAGTGCCATTAAAGCTCAGTAGTGAATTTAACGCACTCTTGGCTATTTTGAAACTAGTTCATTTTGGATGATTATTCGGTTCTTTGTCACACTATCCGGACTGGATCAGGTAGTTAGAGCGTAAGCGAAAAATTTGTACTCAAAAATGGTAAAATATCCAGAAGTACGGGAACGCAAAAATCATAT
>NW_023458558.1:12249665-12255831 GCF_013731165.1 Rhagoletis pomonella | reverse complement strand
ATGGCATATTTCTGCAATTGCATAAATTTGTCAGCTCTTATACACCGGATCGCGAATAGCCCTATTGTGCATTTAAAACAGAGCCACTTTACGGACAGCAGTTGCGCAACGTGGCGGCAGTGGAAAGGAAATCGCGACACCCGATGACAGAGCTTGAAAAGTTGGCGAGGTAGGAGGCGAGGTAGTGAGTTAGTAGACAAGATGTGTTGTGTACACTGTACATACTGGCTTCGCTATGACTCTTTTTTGGGTTCTAGATTACATTTGCATGTTGTACGGTTGCCGCGTACTCCTTTTTTCTTTAATCATTCCTGACTTTGCTAATATTTTATGAAACTGTGCGTATCTAGTAATAAAACGCTGGATAGATTTTCAAAAGTTAATTTGAATTTTTATTTTATGGCCCAATAAAGTTTTCATTGTCCAAGTAGTTTTCAAAAACAAACAAGTAAGAAAGTCTAAGTTCGGGCGGAGCCGAACATTAAATACCCGGCGCAAGTTAAAGAAAATGTTTTTCACCTTTCCGAAAACTACCGCTACATGGTAAGCAGGGATGCTTTTACCCATATTTTAAACATCTTTGATAGAACGTTCAGTTAGAAATAATGAGATAAACGTACATACATTTTCTAAAATTCCAAATAATGGTACTTATTTTCGAGGGATTGTTGTAAGTATCAATTTTGAGTAAATAAGCGTCCTTAAACTTTAAAATATAGAAGTTTCAAGTATTTCTGAAATTTACCGGTATATGAAAATGGGCCGTAATTTTAGTCCGATTTCAAAAATTTTCAACGCTTTGCTTCTATGTTGCAAGCACAATAATCGTACCGAGTTTGGTACATATTGGCCGAACGATTACCGAGACACTTATAAGTGATCATAAGTGGGCGGTGCCACGCCCATTTTCCAAAATTTTATCATAAACATATTTTGTGCTAAAAAATTATAGCAAACATTAATTTTGAATAAATTTGTTTCGGTATTTACTGATTGATCAAATTTCTCTAAATTACCGTTATATGGAATGTAGGCGTGGTTATTGTCCGATTTGAAAAATTTACAGCCGTTTGGTATGTTTTGTCAAGGCCAACAACTGTACCAAGTTTGGAAGAAATTGGTGCAGCGGTTACCAAGATATACACATGTAACCATAAGTGGGCGTGGCCACGCCCATTTTCCAAAAATTTATAGTATTCTTATTTTTGGTCTAAAAATTATTGTACATATCCATTTTGAGTGAATAAGCTTCAGTAGTTACTAAAATATCGCAGTTTTCGTATTTTTGAAAATTACCGTTATATGGGAGGTAGGCGTGGTTATTGTCCGATTTTGCCCATTTTCAATACCATCCATCCTACGTCCGAAAGAAGTGCACGTACCAAGTTTCGTTAAGATATCTCAATTTTTACTCGAGTTATCGTGTGCACAGGTGGACGGACGGACGGACGGACAGACAGTCACCGCTTAATCGATTTCTCTTTTCATTCTGATCAGCTCAAATGTCAAGGAACGCGTAAGTGGGCTATCTGCAATGCCCTTTCAATTACCTTAGTAGGACTATATATTGCAGTCTTAGTAGACTTCCCTGATTGACCTTTAAATTAGTTTATGATGTTAGTAATAATTATCTCATTTTATAAGATTTCAAAATCCAAATCTGAAATTTATGTACCAGTGTACCAAACTGGGAAATATTTACCAAATATAGTACACTTCGGCCAAAATGGCAACCGTGGTTGTATGTATGTTTGTGCAAAAAAAAAAACAACAACTAAGCAAACTAACTTTTTATGCAAATTTGATAGAAAAAATTCGGGCGAGTGAGTAGATTACACGTGTAGTGATTGACAGCTGACCGTTGCCATTTCGGCTCTCTTTCACAGGATTTAAATACTGTCATCCGTTACGATTTGTGCAAAAAGCAATAACAGCAAAGGCAATATGCGTATGCGCCTTTAAATGCACAAGAAAAAAAAACACAGCCACCAATTCCAGAAATAAATTCTGTTCAAAATGGGAATCACAAAAAGGCCATCTACCGATGAGGTTTAACTTCTCGCCTTATGAAGCTTCATATATTCCGCCGAAAATAGGAGTAATAAAAATAATAGAAGCTGCAGAAAGCTAAAATCACTAAATTCCACGTTACGCATATCAGCAAAGACTTGCATTATCGCCGCTTCTGTCCATAACTCTCACACAGGCAAAATTGCTTACGATTAGTGCCATTCAAGCTCAGTAGTGAAATTTTAACTATTTTGAAACTAGTCCATTTTCGATAAGTATTCGGTTCTTTGCCACACTATCCGGACTGGATCAGGTAGTTGGAGCGTAAGCAAAAATTTGCTATCAAAAATGGTAAAATATCCAGAAGTACGGGAACGCAAAAATCATATTTCGAGCCCGGACTTAGAGAAACAGCTGATTCACGATTTTTTTTTTTTTGTTGTAGACAGTTAAATGCAAATAACACTGGCCGAAAATTTTATCATAGTTCAAAGCAGAACGGACTTTGCTAATATTTTCTGAAATTAAGTTCCCCTTTTAATATTATAAATTTTGACAATAATAGGTCATATCTATCAATAGCGACTGTACGAAGGTTTACTACCAGTAAATTTCCATACAGAATTTTATGGGAATTTAGCATAAAAATATCTTAAAATATAAATTAATGAAAATTTTTGGTGAAACTAACAATAATTTAAAATGGTAGAACCGAGTCACGAGACTAACTTTTTTGTAACCTTTTCCTATTTAGGGTGCTTAGTAAAAACTGAAATATTTCTTATTTTAATAAAATATTTCCTATTATTTTATGAAGGATGGCTCTTTCAGTAAAACCACATGGATATCCTCGCTACTTAAAATTTAGAAACCTACCCAAAAGTGTTTTGTGCAAAACTAGTCTCTTTGTAAGATTTTTATAAGTTTTTCGCAGTTGTGGAACACAACTCACTCACTCACTTAGTCACTCAACTTCTCAATTTCTCGAACTCTTTTGGCAGTGTGATAAATGATTGTCATAAATAAAACGATACGACGCAACACCGCCAAGGATAAGTACGCATCAACCTACATACATATATGTATATGCAAGCGTATATGCAAATATTATTTACCAACACACTTACACTCATATCCCCATACATACATCATATAGGTCAACACGGCATTAAAATTTACAGTGCAGTGCAAAATATATGTATTTTTTTATGAGGAGGAAGTATCGAAAGCCCAAACTAAACTTCCTACAGTCCAAGCACCGCGATCACCCTGTTACCACCGTCAAGTATACATATATATTGCCATTGTGGTTGGAACGGCCTAGGTTCCAGGCCGCGCCTTCGCTTTTCATATTGATACATTTCATATTTGAGAGGCGGTCTGTAGTTTCTAAAATTTTTCCAACGCTAGTGTCCTCTCAAGGCAACTTTACATTTGGACATTTTTTTCCCACATCGATCATGAATATCGAGCACAAGCTAAACTCGCTTTGAATATGGAGCAGATTAAGCGTCTTTGTGAAATATTGGATAACTAAGAATTAGTAAGCGGATAGTGCTAGTGGCAGGACCTCTTTTAAACCTGACAATAAAATCCTAATATTATTACTTACCGGAATCGATGAATTTTTAAATCGAGAACCAGTCCTTTACAATTGCCAATTGTAGTGGAAATTCCGTAAGATTCCTCTCATTTCCTTCAATTCTGTCATAACTAAAAAACCCGAAAATTCGATAAAAAAAAGGGTTTGGAAATATAGGAAAACGGATCCCTATCCACACCTTTGATAATGAATGGGGTAAGAGGGTGATCTTCGACTGGATAACTTGACATTTTCAAAGTAAAATAAATAAATAAATTTTCAAGTATAAATATATACCTCCAACAATTATGAAATAATTGCATGTAAAAAAATTAAATGTGCTTTTTGCTCTACACATAATTTATTTTTACTCCTTTAGAAATCCTTGTTACATCAGATTTCAAATACTAAAAGCGATGTCTATTCAGTTTACAAATTGGAAGAGGTCATAAAGGCAAAGCATTCTTATTTTTGTTTACTTTTCGCGTCTGCCTTAACAGTACTTGGAAATACGAGAATAATCGGTACTTTTTAGAGTATTTAAATCTGTACTAGTATCGATACTGTTCCAAAATGTTCTATCATTAAGTCTGAGTCAAAACTACGGCACTCAATGTATCAACACGATACCGACCCAATATAAATTTCTTGTTGCATATTAGCGTGGGATGAGAACCCGCTTTTTTAGAATTTCTATTCTTAATAGCAAAAATATTGCTAATTATGCTCTACAAAAAAGCTATGCGAAAAATTAAAAATTTTGGTCAATGTATTAGGTTCGACAAGGTCCATTAAATTTCAATGTGTTCAAAAAAAAAAATCATTTATGGGTGAAAATAAATAATATGTAATATAATAAATTAATAAATTCAATTCCACAAAAAAGTCCTTTTTTATTAGGAAAATACAATGCGTTATGACTTCATTTTACAAAATGTTTGATAAAATCAAACTTCAAGTCTTTTTTATGTAAAGCTTAATGTAATAAAACAAGTACCTAATTTTTAAGCAAAAAACAAAACCGACTTCAATTCTCATATAAAAATTTTGATATTATCGTTAATCTCGTCATGATCCAATGATCGGATTAAAACCAAATTAGAACACCTTTCCTTTAAAAAAAAAGCTTTATAGAAATCAGTTATGTTATGCGATAACATACATAACAAAAAAAAATAATAATAAAAATATACCGACGAACTTATAACCTTCGTCCTCTTTGTGAAATCGGTTAAAAATAAAAAAAAGTAATTTTTAATATAAATAGACTATGAAGTAGAAAAAAAATTATTTCCTTCACCCAATGAATTTATTTTGATAAGTTTTGTATTTTAAAATTTTTCAAATTCGTTCTAAAGAATTTATGGGTATCACGTGAATTTTATGATATTAAAATCAAATAATTTATACTATAATCAGCTGTAAATTTCTGATTTTTTCAAACATATTAAAATTTAACATAAAAACTTGAAATTAGATTTTATTAAAAATTTAATAAAAATACACAATATATTTATGTAAATGTGTTTTCTTAGCAAAAAAGGTTTCTCTCATAGAAATTTAATTTTTTTTTATATAATGAGTAATTTATAAAATATTTTTCACCCATAAATTAAAAATAAATTAACAAACAACTTAATATATATATTTTTTTAAATTATAATTACGTTCGAAAGTATTAAGGCTACATAATTTAGTACCCTAACCTAAAAAAAATTGGTTGAGCAAATTGAACTTAGATGGGCTTGGGCGAGCCTAAGATATTGACCACAAATTTTCATCTTTCGAACAGATTTGTTTGCTATTGCTAAGCTGACCAACCGTCCTCCTTTGAGGAGGATTGTCCTCCTCAAACGTGATTTGTCCTCCTCAAAAATATTGTCCTTCTCTGTCCTCCTTTTGAGTAAAAATGTCCTCCTTGTCTAGTTTTATAGCAGTGATGAAATTTGCCAAAAATTTCGTGCAGAATATTATTATTTCATAACCGTACCTAATCATTGTATTTAAAAGGAGTTTACATTGTTCAACATTCAGTTAAATGATGAAAACTTTTGATTCAACTAACCACCTGTGAAAGTTGAACAGTACAAACGCCTTTTAGCCTTAATCAATAATATTTAATACGGCTTTCCCACTGCCCGCCAATTACGTAGTTTGCTTTCTCATTCGTAATTCGCACTCCAATTACACTTGGAATTGCGCAATTCGCCATCTAAATTTCGAATGAATTTCATTTGTTGGTAATTCAGATCCAATTACCATGCGAATAACGAACAAATCGCTGCCGTCTCTAATTTTTATCGGCCATTTATCGAAACCAGTTCACAAATCAAAACTGACACTTTTTATAGGTACGAAAAGCAATTACTTACATTTTGCATAAATTTTGGAGCGAAGAAAAAAAAACACAGAGATTGAGAACTGTCAAATTGAATTAAGAATGTGGGCGTGGGAAAGGGGTAATTCGCGATCGTAATTGGAGGATCGAACACAGTATTCCCCGGTGTTGTAGGTAAGCCGTATTACTCTTCAAAAGGTGTTCGCACGAGGCGATTTTGCGTTCAACGAAAAAAA
>NW_023458558.1:12248985-12249565 GCF_013731165.1 Rhagoletis pomonella | reverse complement strand
AAATTTCACACTTTTTATGGCCTATTAAATTTTAGTATAATAAACTGCCAGTGTGAATTTGGGAAAAAATAGTACTAAGTACGGGCATTTATTGATGAATTTATGGTGTCACTTTTGGTTACGCGAATGACGCGCGAAATTTATAAAATTTTCATATTTTCTCTATGTTTTTGCGTTATAAAATTCTTAGGTCGCGATTAAAAACTTTTTTTTTTTTACATAATAAACGCATTCTTGTAGCATTTTTTGTAAACACAAAACTAAAAATCCCTTGATCGAAAACGGTGGCTTTTTTCGCGTAGCGACTGGAATCTCAAGATTTTGCTAAGGTTTTTGGACATTTTTTTTTTATCCCCCCTTTCGCCAAATCCTGGCTACGCCACTGCTCTGTACGTTTGTACGCGCATCACTTGAAATCTTGGAATCGAATGTAGTTTTCACCGCTGCATTGTTAAAGGTCTAACAGAAAATATCGAAAGAGAATAATAATTAGAGAGTTGTCACCTGGTTTAAAATTCCAGTTTAAGTAAACTGATAATATAAAGGAAAAATTGAAATAAAGGGGTTTAAGAAGGATTAC
>NW_023458558.1:12220389-12245985 GCF_013731165.1 Rhagoletis pomonella | reverse complement strand
TTAGACTCGCTTGAACTACTTTTTAAGATTAATGTTTTGACGTCTTAACACATTATTGATCATGCATTAACCAACTGGAGACCCAGTTTTTGTTTTATTTGATTTTTTTTTTATTATTATGCAAATTATGAATAATTCAACCCATTAACGACTTTGACTTAACGCATCGATGACCATATTTTAACCCATTAGTGGCCATTTTTTATAGAGTCTTTCCAAAGCTAAATTTATTAAAAAGAGGTAAGTTTAGGTTACAATATAATCAGGAAGAACAAGTCCTTTCGTTTGAACTTTGAACTAAGTTAAAAGCGGGAAAATGTAATAACAGTAATGTGTATTTGTTGTAATCATTGGGAAATAACATAAAACAGAGCAAGTCATTTATATAGAGATCAATAAGATAGTAAAAGATAGGAAATAGATACAAAAATATACGTTTCTATGTAAAATATAATGGGATATGTGCATGGTCAAAACGTAGTTGAAAGTAAAAATAATTTTAGCATTCTGACAACACTTTTTCAGAAAAATTTGTCAAAAGAGTCGAAATTATTTTCAGTGTCGTCTTTGGTTCGACTATGATATGCCCTATTATGTTTTAAATTTAAAGAGATTTACAAATTAAGCCTAAAAAATATCGGAAAGCAAATCATGTACCTAACTAAAATATTATTTATTAATAAAAAAAAAAATCTGCTGTATTTTCATAAAAAAAATAATAAAAATAAAATAAATATGGAATAGGACGTACGTCTTACGACACCAAAAATCAACGGTATGTCCTAGTTACTTCAAACTGGCACTTTAATGGGCTACAAAAATATGAACACTTTTTTAAATATCTAATTAAAAACATCGATATTTTTACTAAGTTTTAAACTTAGATTTATTCGGTTTTTGTTAAGGAATGAACTATATTTTTATTAAAAAAATAATAATTAAAATTAAATATTAATAAAAAGTAGTTATGATAAGCACTATATAATGAAAAATGTGACACTTATTCCTCACAGTCTGTATATAAATCCTATCTACGCTATTTCTACTAAGTAACTCCATTGCTTTAGGAAAGAAAGATCTCCGGTTTTTGACCACTAGCAATAAGCTATTAAAGACGTCTTCTAAATTGCCAGCGCGACTCGTTTTCTTACTATAGATCTCTCTAAAGTCTTTAAAGTTTTTGTTAGAACTAAACCGCTTCTCACGGTTTTAAGGTCCTTGTTAGTAATAAATCCGCTTTTTATTCATTGATCAACCTTAAAGTAATAAAAAGTTTAAGTTCGAAATGAAACAGAATCAAAATGAACCAGGATTATATGTTTTTGTGTTTAATTAATTAATTTGTTTTGACCTCGGATTCTACATCTCAAATTTAAAAGCGTTTTGCGCATTTAAAAAATAAATGATTTTGAAAATTACACTGGCAAAAAATAGAGGTGAGTTTAGTTTTATTTAGCTTAATTTTTTTAAAACATATTAATCCAAAAAAAATACACCAAAAAGTAAACAAACTTCTTCATAAGTAGTGGAAAAACAAAATAACGAAACATAATACCGCTTTCTTCAAGTTTGGACACACATATCTCCCAACCGAAAAATGATAGAAAGCTGTACATGAGGATGGCTTTGCATATCTCGTTGGTAGAAAAGGTTCTTTTAACTCGGAGTTACAGTTGTAAAGTTGTTTAAATATTACATACTTATATTACATTGTATCTCGAAACGTTGCTATCCATAACATTAACGAAATTAAAAACAGCGTAGCAAAAAAAAAAAAATTGTGATAGGGTAACAATGCATTATTTTAAATATAGGAGTGGTTGGGTCAACTTGAAGTGGCTGCCAGTGACTACACTAGCACACCTAGGCAACGTAGAGTGTGGACCCGTTGAGATACCAAGGGGGTCGTTAGAACCCTCCTACTCAAGTCGTCGTCGTGCGGATTCCGCGAGTACCAGAAGTTGCCGTATGCCTACCTCGACTATGTCAGTTAGGTATTCGAAAAATCCTGAACTCCTGAACTTGCGTCTTATTCTAAAAAATGTTCCGGGCATTCGCATAGCAGTTACTTCAAGGGTTTTAGGGCTCTTCTTTACGTCTGCAGCTTCTGCATAAGTCGTTTAGGAGGGACCCCTAACTCATCCGCGTGCCATTCGATGGTAACATGGCCTGCTAGCAGACCCACGGCTGCGGCGGAGATACTTTGACCATTTCTCGTCCCATTTTGGCGACGTAGATAAGTTTCGTATTGCTGCAAGTGGTGAGCTAGTTTAAGAGATAAGTCCCTCAAAATGACCTAAACTGCAAGAATGGTGCGGATGTGCCCGTTCGTCTTCCTTTTCGTTGCCTGGTATGTTCTGATGCCCTAGAACCCATACCAAATGAAGAGCTGACTACTCAGCCAACTCGTTTCAAGATCTGCGACCGTCCGCTACTTTTTTGACTGCATATGATCGCGTTAAGCGCTTTGAGTGCGGCCTGACTGTCTGAGTAGATAGAGATATTATTACACATGACTTCTCTTGTAGATTTTAGAGGAAAATCTAAACTACAAAATAAATGTACATTAGGGTGATCCAAATAAACTTATCTACCGAATTTATGGCCTTAAAATAAAGTATTTACTGAGAAGAAAATTCCCCAATTTGAAAAAATTGTTTATTCCAGTTTAAAAGTTGTCGGTGAGCATTTGAAATTTTCAATGTACATGAATAAAATGAACTTTTTTTTTCAATAAAAAAAATATTATGTAGTATATTGAACTCTTTGAGGTAAAAAAATTGTTGTAGGCATATTCTTGTAGGGCATTAAATTCTCGAAAATTTGCCCTCAATTTGGTTGTCTTGGAGAAGATTAAGAGTATTTAATATGTGAATCATATTGCTGAACGAGTTATAGCATTGATACAAAATTATAATCGAATCTTGACGAAAGACGGTGAACAAAAGCAATTTCTTTGCAAGTAGTTTAATTACAACGCCAGCAATATCCTAATTGCAATAAACTGAATTTTATTAATAAATAAAAAGAATACCAATATTTAAAAATGCAATAAAAAATAAATAAATGGACAAAAACTCTGTCTTCTATGACAAACCTAGTTTTTTAAATTTTACATGAATATTTGCAATAATAATGCTCTAAAACTGCATATTTCTGCTTTTTTTCGACTTTCACAGCCCGTAAGTATAAAAATTTTGAATGCTCACCCACACCCTTTAAAATTAGAATACCTACAAATTTTTCTAAATGGGAAATTTTTTTTTCAGTAAATAGGTTATTTTAAGGCCGTAAATTCGTTAGGTTAGATTATTTGGATCACCCTAATATACATAAAATAAAATTGTAACAGGCCCATGTCTGAACATTATAGATATAAGTAAAAGAAAAATTAATATGGTTGGTCGTTATTAGGGCTACAGAAGCCAAATCAATAATTTTTGTCAATTTTTGTCTGTCTGCCTATCTGTTTGCATGTCCGTATGTTTTTTATGTGCAGTGTTAATCGGTGTTTTGTTTGAGGTCTTACTTAAAATACAGAAAAAAAAATTAGAGGGTTGCCACCTGGTTAAAAATTTCAGTTTAAGTAAATTGATATGGTAAATATTGCAATATTGCTGTCAAAATATAGAGGTGTAAGAAGGTTTACAGCCGAAGATATTTTGGATGCAGGTTGCCACCTGCTTGAGAATTTAATTTAATTCATAAGATAAATTGAATATTGCAATACGGGTATCAAACTGAAAATGCTTAGAAAAGGTTTACTGCCGAAAATATTTTTAAGGAGGCTTGCCACCGGTTTGAAAAATTGTACTCAATTAAATTGATCAAATAAAATAAATATTACAATACGGGTATCAAACCGCACAAAAATACTTTAAAGGCGCAGTGAAGCACGCCGGGTATTCGCTAGTAAGTTATAAAGTTATTTAGTTCTCAATATTTACTTGTTTCATAGTACTTCTTTCAGAAGATCAAATCATGTTGCCTGGAACCATTTTACCTTGATTTATTTCAATTTAAAGAAATTAAATGTGTTTCTTTGTAAATATGTATAACTAAATTTCAACTTACTCAATTCAACAGCATAACCACGAAAATCAATGACCCCATTCGGTTGCTTGTGAGGCGTCTCAATGTTGCATTGCTTTTTCGCTTCAATGTTCCTTTAGCACTACGAGTATCCGTTACTGTGCACGTTAAGGAGTAATTTCACAAAATAAAACGGTAGTATGGTTGCTTGTTTTTATGGCGCGCACATTCACAGGTAAGTATGTAAGTACGTACGTAAGTATGTGAAGTGATTCCCTACAAATGACCACAGAATACGACACACTCGGGTGCACTTCAAGTCGTTGTTGGGTACAATAATTTATTTGACAGCTGAGCCGCTGTGCAGTTGTGTGCGGCAGTTAAGCCTTCCTTTCAACTAAAAATCAATGCAAAGTTTTTTCACTTTGATTTCGGCACACCAGGTACTCATTTACTTCACCGTACACTTTGGCAGACATGCACACTAATGTAAAGAACAATTTACAAAACAAAATAATTTGAGTTTACATTTAAGTTTGCTCCACATTCCATTGAGAAATTGTGTTGGAATACTCTCAAGCAATTTATTGATTATTTGCTTAGCTGTCTTTGACTTTGTTCTGTTTGCCATCCACTGATCACTAATCGTCGTCACTCGCCAATCCTCTGTTATTTGTATCACCTCAGGCTGTGGGCGTTTTCACATTAGCATAAGTATGCAAGTATGTATAAAGTAAGCGACGATCGAAGCCCAACGTAATGAAACTCAAACAAACTTTGCTGAGTTAATGCCGATAAATGCTCATCTTCGTTAGCAAATACATTCAGAGGCTTAAGCGCCTTAAAGTATGTTTGCATAAACAGCCGCGGAAAATTTGAATTTCAAATGCGAACAAGTCTGCACCACACCGGCATGCGAAAATGTTACACAAGTTTTACACGCTTTTCAATGTATGCAAAATAAATATTTTCTCAAGAGAACTCACTTCTGCATATATTTACTTACTTATACAAAGTAACTTCTCTTTAAACACCTGTCTTTGCAGACCACTTACTTTCGAATTTTTGTTAGTATTTTTCTAAATAAATCGCCACTTCTACGTACGCCTAAGCGCCCGAAAGTGTGCTTCGCTTTAATGTATAGGTATCTTATTAAATAGTCAAATCAAGCGCCCCACAACTATCGAACACGTGTTAGTGAAAATCTAGTCAACATTTTTTGATGAAACAATGCAACCAAGTACCAAGTACTGAGTTTTATGCAACGTGGCCTCTTTCGTTTTTAGAAATAACGTAATTTCTTTTGTTTTTTTTGAGCATTCACTTTTTCTCAATAAAATAAAAAAAAACTTGCTGCTCATGCTATTTCCACACAACAAACTGTCTATACACCGTCAAAGTGTCTCCGCGAAAAACGTGTCAACATTGCCGAATAGTTCACTTCAAACTAAACGTTTTTGCTTTTGCTCCTTCAAACCAACCGAAATTCCAACTAGACGACCGACATCGCCGCTTCGTATGAACGAGGCGCGAATGTTCGCTCGCGCTAGCAACAACGGTACAATCACCACCATCGTATTTCGTGCTAGTCGTTTGCCGAGTTTTCGCCGCCGAGTCTCGCGCTGATATACTCGCGAATTCGCCCAATTGTGTGGTGCTCACTGCTTACTGATTAGACTCGGCAATGTTGCAGTGGCTCAAAAAAAGTCTGTGTCTGTATGGCGAGTCAATGCCTTTTTTACAGGTACAACAACAACAACTACAACGGTTATTGTAAAGCCAAAAGCATGCACGTATCTGGTGAACTGATAAGTAGAACATGCAGTCCAGGAGTTCGCGGCGAGTTCGTCTGACAGATGGAAATGGCACGCTCTGAGTACCTGCTGCAAAGACTGTCCATAATTTTTTGAAAATATTTAGGGACTACATACATATGTACATACATAGGTGGGAGAAAGTGAATAAGCATGTATGTAAATATTTGCGAATTTAATTGTTAAAAGTTAAAATAGTTAATAAAACAACATGTTTAGTAGCATTTGCTCATCGGAGAAAGATAAATACTAGCTATACTTCAGCAGCCAGTGTAACTGAAATTTAATAATTCCTGTCTAGTTTTGATTTAAGTGTACGTTAATAATGGAAAGCTGTCGTGCTCACACACTTCCCTTGATTATAAGCATGTAGGGCAGCCAAAGCTATGACTCCACCATTGCCCTGATATGGGTTTCCAGTAGGTGTGTGTTTTAGAAAGAAGGACGAGATGTTTCTCGGTAAAAAATGGTCAAGTGTATTATGCGAGGAAATACATATAAGCATCTGCACCCATTTCTGTGTTGTATAAAGGTGAGGCTAACAGCTCCATAAATGATCTACAGTCTTGGAATGAAAAATTAGGTTTAATATTTTCCGAAGACCGAGTGGTAGGATGCCATCACATCCAGGTGATTTTAAGGGTGCGAAGCTGAAAATAAATTTCTCAAAGCTTCCATTAAGTATAGTTTGACCCTTTCTTTACCTTAACGTTGAGACATTCAGGGAAGTGAGTGGGCATGAGAAGTTCAACAAAATTCAATAAAATTTATTTTATTTCAAATTTTTTGCAAAAAAATTGTTTACCCAAAATGTATAGTTTTCACAAAAAAGCACCGAAAAATTTCTAACGGGTCAGCAATTTTTTAATCTCTATCATGAGTGTGACATGAGGTAAGAATTCTAAGAAAACCTGTGACGCTAAGAAAAAATTGCATGTTTCAACTCGCATAACTCGACAAAACATCGCGGTAGAAAAAAATTATTTCAAGCATCGGTTACTAGTAACCACAGCAACAACGTGCAGAATGCTGATATACATTTTTTTTCTCGGTGCACTTGGCTAATTTTGACCCATACCTACATGCATTAGGCACGGTGCACATTACAGCGATACGATACGCGACTAATTATATCAAGCATATTTTTTTAGGCTTTGTAACAATTTACTTATCGCACACCTAGATCTAAACAGCGATCAACTCAAAAAAAAAAAGAAAAATTCTGGCATTTTTTTGCATAAATCAATTCGTACCACTTACCTCCTATTGATGCAAATATTTCTTTCTTCATGATTATTTACTAGAGATGTAACGGATATCCGGTACCCTATATTAAGTAAAAGAAAAATAAATTCTCAAAATAAATGTATCGGCATTTTTTATTTAAATGCCTTTGAATGGAAACAATAACATCTTGGAATCGGCTGACCAGAGAAACAGCCACATAGAATTGCGTAAATACGGGGCTAGGTAAATATTAGCCAATTTTGACAAAGGTTTGGCATTGGGCTTTTTTTATTGTAATAGTGAGAGCTTCTTTTAAAGGCAACTGTAAAATCAATAGCTTTAGCATAAACTCAAAATAAAAGCTTATTTTGCAGAGCAAGATGGGAATGTTTTGGTCTTCAAAAATACATATATGTATTTATTTTGGTGACAACGAGACAATGTTATCCGGTGATATTATGTTTTGGCGATTTTTTCCCTTCAAATAAATTTTTTCCAATTATAAAAATATATTTACAAAACTTAGTTTCCACGATAATTTTACAGAAGAGGCTAATGAACTGTGTGATAAACTTGACTTAAGAAGCATATTAAAAGACTGTCAAAAATGTTTAATCACCATAACAGAAGAACTTTTGAAATGATTACCTAGTCAAAAAAGGTTTGATTTTTTCACCAGAAAAGTGTGTGAATCACAATGACAATTCACTATTTGACTTTGAAGGAAAGAAAAGCAGCGGAAACTAAATATTTAAATCTTTAAATTTCCCACGGAATAACTTTTTTCAGAACCATTCCATCCGACTCTGAAACCGCAACAGGCAATAAAATAAAATAAAATGTTTGGAAATATAAGTAAATTCATATTATTATCCTTGCCGCACTTACAAGCTTTGTTGAATGTGTTTTTTTCCGAAATGAATTCAACAAAAACTAAGATTCGATATAGGATGAGGTTGGAAAGCCTTAATTCCCAATAGTTCGAATAAAGTGTTATATGAAGGCTAATAGTTTCTGCTGCCAAACGTTTCCAATATCAAACAGTATGCAATCAAGGTTGAATAGGTCAATATATGACAACAACACAAATGTAAATGATTCATGCACTATAGGCGATTTTGAAAAAATTGTGGAAATAGCTGATCGCGCCTTATCTATTATAAGTTTTTATTTTATTTTTAGCGCCAGCTCTTAAAAGCGGATCGTCCGATTAATCAGTTAATGTGAGTTTAATAATTGAGCAGTCCTATTGCAAAATGTGTTGAAACAAATATTTTTAAAAAGTATGCATATTTTTAAAGAAAATTGTTTACAAATCACTATTATATAAGCGATTTGCGTTATTTATTATTACCCTCTGAAGGTATTGTATTCGTTTTTGGTTTTAGATCTATATTATACCAAGATGTCATTTTTAAAATTAAAGGTTTGTTAAATCGATTTCATGAATTTTATTTAAAAAAATTTTGCGATTTTTGGCGACTTTTTTTAAGAAATTGCGTTTTTTTAACAATCTGGACACCCTGAGTCTCTGCGTCCTTTTCGGAGAGCGACTTCGTCTGAAAGTATTTGACAATATTTATTTCAACTCTTTAAATTTCTAATTAGATACTTTTCCATAAGTAAACCTTTAGGTAAAGCATGGAAAATTATAACAAAATATTTGCTATCAATTCGCCGTAAATAATCTCGCAAGCCGATTTACTATTTTCCGAGCTCTTTTCATACAACCTCTACGCTACGCCACTCTCTTTCACATGCTCTAGCTCTCAACGGTGATTGGCAGCGCAAGCGCTAACTACCCCTGCAATTCGCCTTAACTACCCCTTATCGAACAAACGACCAAACTCCTAAAATATGGTGAGTTTTGAAATGCCTGAGTGATTTCGCTTTCGCTCAAATATTTGTGCAACATAACGACAATGTTGCGCAACATTTAGTATCCTTTGAAGCGTAAAACGAAACATATGCATATGGGAAATCGTTTGTGATGTGAAAGCATGTACATATGTACATGCGCGTATCTATAGAGACTTGGAGTTACAAAATATTTTCTGTGTCATTCGCTGTATGATAGCGAAAGTGAACGCTACTTGCGGCGAATCGTGGGAAATCAAGCGGAAGCCTGTAGGGTTTTGGCAACCCAATTCTTTCGTGCAGCCTATGGGCGAAATTTGTTTGTAGATTCTCCTGCAAACATTTATTTTGTTCTACTAAATTGAAAGAGGGATAAATGGTTGATATTTATCTTTCGTTATGCTGAAATAATAAAAAAAATTTGAAATTATGAAAATATAATGAAAAATTTTTTTAGCTTTGTTATTCTTAATAATTGTGTTTTTTTTTAATGACCATTACTTTATAATTTTTTTATTTATCCTTTTGAGATTGATGCACACTGGTAATATTTTGCTGCTGGAACAGGATGAAATATTTGTTAAGTTCTTGAAAATATTTTTGGAGGAATAAATATATGCATATGGATGTGTTCACATGTATAGTAGTATGTACATACATAATATATGTGTGAGCATCCAAATTTTTTTTACTGCAATAAGACAAATTTAGCTGACAGCCAGACGAAAATCTTAAAAATAAAAATCAACAATCTTGATTCGGCGAAACTTTGTTAGATTGAAAAGTGTCAAGGCGCTAGGTAAGCCATAATCCACGACAGACACAGTTAATAGCAACAACAAATCATATTTCATGCTTAAGGAGAATAATGCGAGGTGCAAAAAAAATGAAAGTAGACAGACAGACAAATGGGCGAGGGAAGTATTTATGAAAGGTGATTTTTTTTGTTTATTAAATAGGCTTTGACAGCAGGAGGTATGTATGCACATACATATGTACACACCATTGTGTGTGCAGTAATTATTTGAAAAATTATGCGTCACAAACTAGACGAAAATAATAGAAATAATGAAAATGCTAATGAAAATAATAGCAGAAAGGAAGTGCAACGTCATCACAAATGCATACAAATTATTTATGTTAAAATATATTAGGCAATTTCTTTCGCTTTTTAAGTCAGCTATGTGTATGGGGTGTGTTTTATGATTTATTAATGCGCAAGTTTAATTTGGAAAATATAATCAGATTAGAGTGACTAGTATGAAAGCGCACATACAGCCATTCATAAACGGCAGGACAATAGCAGACAAGCGTGAAAGCAAAGAAATTTGTGGCAAGGTAATGAACGAAGTCAAATGAGAGAAATGGGAAATAAAAGAGAGTACATATTTTATTTTATTTATTTTTTTACTTTTAGTTTTACTTATACCAGTGTCAGCAATGTGTGAAAATGTTGATAAAAAAAACTCGTTATAAAGGTGGCAAGAAAATGGAAAGTAGTTAAGCTAGAGGAAGCCGTGTATACTACAAAAATAAATTACATTTTATGCTGCAAAACAAGCAGAAAAGCAGCAAAACCTAAAACATTAGGAAAAAGGAGAAAAGCAAAACAAAAATGCTACCTACAAAAGGTCACAAAAATATTGTGGAATTTAATTTGGAAACCAAGTTGAAAAAAAAAAACAACATTCTGGTGTGAAGTCTATGCAAATCCTCAAAACAACAGTTAAATGAGCGGAGTGAAAGTAGGGTTGCGATATCGACAGAAAAAACATCGATATTTTCGATGTCCATATATTAGATTAAATAAAATCTAAGTCGAAAATATCGAGGAGAAACATCGATGCTTTCGATATTTTGAAAAAAATCTGGAAAATACTAAATATAAGGTGCGCTCCAGCAATTTTTTTCTAAAACCTGTAGAACTGTCAAAAACCAAAATATCTCTCACAAGATAAACTGATGGAACACAAAAAAAACAAAAACATTTTTTATGCAAGTGAATAAATGCCAAAATTCTTACACTCGAAATTGTCTTTGAAAATCAGCTCTTAAAAGTAATCGTTGCACTTAAATTGCTGCTCTGCAATGGTTATATTGTTAACCTTTAACTGTGGAGGTGGGGGTAAAATGTACCCCCTCTTTATTTTTTTTTTTAATTACTCTCCTATGTTGCGCTACAGCAACTTGATTTTCTCAGTATCTTCTCATTTCGTTGTCGTTATTGATCAGTTATGTTTTTTCTGTGGAAGGTGTAGCGTGAGCGGAGAAATACTGATGCTGGTGTAAAAATTACCACTCCTCAACGTTTATGCGACTTTTTCTTTCAAGCAAGTTTGACCTGTATTTTTTACAATTACATTTTTTTAATATGATCTCTTTTATTTCTTTACATATATAAATATATGGCTGTGAAAAGATGTCCCTTAAGCTTTAGACTAATTTTGATTTTACACTTTTTTTATACGTTTACTATGTGATGTTTTCGTTCTTGTGAATAATAAAAGTCTTGTGAAATAAAGTGGGACTTTTGTTGATTTTAGAAGAAAAAATTAAGTTTTGTATTTATTTTAACTTAAAAATCTAGTAACTTGGTTTAAAAGAAATAATATAATTATAAAATGGCCAATTTGTATTCAAATTTCTAACTAAAATTCGAAGGGGTAAAATTTATCACTAGGTCACAGACTATGTCCAAAAAATGCACCTCCATAGTTAAAGGTTAAAAATTAGTTTCCATAATTTCGATGTTAAGAAGTTGAAAACATAGATGTTTTCTTTCCGATATGTCAATGTTTTCGATACATCGATGTATCATTAGCCTAAATGTTTACGACATACGACACTTACGACACCGTTTTGAATCTCTCAATTGTGTCTTAGTTCCATAGCTTAACAGCTTAACATCCGACAAAATAAATTTGAAACTGAAGTAGTCTATATCTTTTCTCAAATTCAATGAAACATAAAACATATTGATAGACGTAGAATTGTAGCCAGGTTCTGAAAAATCAAAAGTCTCTAGCTCATCGCGAAGTTGCTTAACACTGGAAGGACAGGAAAGTCGTCGTACCTTGAAAGATGAAGTGTGGTAATTTGACCTATTTTACTACTTAAATTAAATTAATTTTAAAATTTATAATTTGAAATAAAAAAAAAGTTTTTTCATTTTAAAAATAGCATAAAAACCAAATATACATTTTTAGATTTTCTAATTTTAGTCACAAAAAAGATTGATTACTTAAATGTGTCCATTAAAAGTCGCTTTCAAAGTTGTACTACTTGCTTCCTTGTTTATCCAGATTTCAGTACAACTTTCATCTTCCATCTATTAGCACACTTGGCCGCTCTACACATCCACAACCAGCTTCAGCAACCTCTTAAGCAGCCTTGCATCAATCCGTGCAAACGACTGATTTCTCCTCACACATATGCATACATACATAGATATAAGCAATTCGGTGTGCTCTCGTAAATATGTACATCTGAATGTGGCATGCAACACTGAAATGCGGCATTGGCATTTAACATTAACATGCGAATAAATAATTGAATAAAATTTTGTTGACAACATAACCAAAGGACGAACAATATACACATGTACATATGTATATGCATGATGCAGTTTTCCTGAGCAAAAAAAAAAAAACAAATGAGCGTGCGAAATTCCAAAATGGAATACAAAAGCAGGCGAAACTCAAATGAACATGACAGTAACAATAACAACAGAAAGGCGAATAACAACAACTGTAATATTCATTCAACAAGCGCGTGAAGCTCTGTCTCAAATAAGTGTATGTATACGTACTTATGTGTATATGTACACTCAAATGTACATCCTTAAACGCGCACAGACAGACCAGTGTCTGCTGACTGTCAGCACCAACACCCATTGAGGCTGCCACCAACTGGCTGTCAAGCGTTCCAACAGACAAACAGATTGAAAGCGCTAGGATCTGCGCACATTCTCTATGTCCTTACATATATGTATTTGTATATGGCGCATACATATGTATATGTCATATGTGGATAGGTGAATTGTGAGCTGCACACAAAGCCCACCCATGAACAGCGTGCGACAACAAAAAATCACATTCACTATTATATGTGGAATTGTAAAATCCACAGTTAAAATGCAAACGTATGTCAGAGCTTGTGCTAGCTTTCACCTCGTACACACATCCAACGAGAATCTACCCGTCCACGCTTTAGCTCACGGTCATTTAAATCGGATAAAAATGCCACAAATCATGTTTTACGTTGATGACTTTCAAACTAAAACTTGCGGTGGCGGTTGATTCGGCTTTGAATGCTGCTTCGTATAAGTAAACGGACATAGTTCATACATATACGTATGTATGTATTTAAATTTCCGAGTTACTTAGAATACGCGAAGTTTGAAATCGTAGCAAGTGTCGATTTCAAAAATTGTAACTTTTTCGTTTTTCGGCGGACATTCTCGCATTGAAGCTTAGTGTAAATAAAACAGTGCATGAATAATTTTTTAAATATTGAGGCTTATGCGCTGTAATAAAAAAATCCCAAAAATTTCTTTTTGATGCAGAATTATTTCTAAAGCATCTAGATGCATGTCTGCATCAAAACGAAAGTTTTGAAAAAAAATGTCGCTTACGTTTTTTTGGCGGTTAGGGCTCGATATGTATATACATGTACACAAATCTACCCTGTGGGGAATTTTGTAGTCGTTTACTACAATAGCCAACTTTTGTTCCACTTATAACGGCCAAATTTTATCTGGTTTCAATAAAATTAACTATAAACACTTACTACTCTATAGCTATTATTTTATTAGTAAGTTTTTCTGATTTAATAAAATAAGCTTGTTTTATCGTCCGGGGCCGATACTAAATATGAGCCGGGCCCACCTCTAGCCCTAATTTTTTTTTTTTTTATATTTAATATTTAAACGAATTTCCGTCTTTTTTGTTATATAAAAACTATACTGTTTGTACAGATCAAGTGAATGTGGATAAAAGTTTTTATTGTTTTAGTCAAATGCGTTCATTTAAGCTCAGATGGGCTGTATGCAAGAAAATTGTCTTTTATTGATTTCTGATTTTCTCATGTTGTAAATAAGCTCGAATCTCTTCGAAGGTCACTCCATAATTTCGAGCTCAAAAAGTTTCATGAACTATTGGAAAATCATTACAATCACTCATAACATTTTAATCTGGGATGGGCAGTTTTTGGCTCTTAAAACCGTCAAAGAGCCAGCAAGTGCTACGCAAGAGCTAAATCAGTTCTCAGGGTAAAGGGGTGTATAAAATACATTAAAAGCATCATATATATTCGTAATGAGAGTCGGAGTAACTGAAATTTGAATACGCTCTTTTTCCCCCTTCATGCTGGCTCTTGATGCTACCACTCATCTACCAACTAAATGTGCCCAGCCGGCTCCTAAGTGCAAAAGGCTTCTGGAGCCACTTTGCCCATCTCTGATTTAGACAACACGTACGAAAACTTTCTATGTTTCACATTTGACCACATTGGCGGTTGTTTTGACTAGCACGGAAATAACCTTAGCACACTTGCAAGAGTATCTAGACATGCGATTTCGCATTTATTGGATATTATAAAAGCTATGTGAATATTAAATAATCAAATTTATCTACTTAACAAAATTTTATAATTTTTATCTTCCAACTAAATTTAAGGAAAAATCCGTCCCCGGGGGGATACACCCCCACCACATAATCAGGCTTGCACATTTTAAAATATAAAAATCCCATGTCACTGTGTTCGTTTACGCTAATCTCCGAAACCGCTTAACAGATTTCAATGAAATTTTGAGGGTGTAGATTGTTGGTTCCAAGTTAAAATGAAAATGTTTTTTTTTAATCGAAATTTTTTCTATGCTCCTCGATAGTTTCGCATTGGAGATGGGCGCAGGATAGCGGGACCCGCGGTACCCACGGTACTGATTTAAAATTGGCCGAGATGGGCGGTATCGGGAAGATCTGTAAAAATATGGTTATATGAGATATGCAACCCTGTGTTTGTACCAAAAAACCAACCAAGATTGATATATGTAGGTTGTTTTATAAATCTTGCCAAAGAACAAAATGAAAACTAACAAGCAAATGCAGCAACAATTTCAAGGAGCAAGCAACAGTGTGTCACATTTAAATAGCGAGCCGCTTGCTCCTGGGACTATTCTTAAATACGTAAATGAACCCGTCGGTAAATTTACGATTTTTTCTTTGAAAGCGCTTCATTACTTCTCACGCAATAAGCGTTTTTTTTAAGCTCTAAAACTTACAGCTACAACATTAGAGCAAGGCATTCACACCGAAAAGTTAGAGGATTTCTACATCAAAATTACAGTAAAATAGCACAACTCGGAAATGGTTCATGGCCTGTCTACAAAAAAAAGCTTTAAAAAGTTTAATGGTGTCATCAGGAAAGATAAGAGGGGCGCCTGAAAAATGTTTGATATAACATTTGGGAATGGACTAATTTCGATAAATCTCCGGTAAAAATCGGGGAAGATAACGATTTGTGCGTGACCTGCAAGGTATTTAGTTGAGATTGAATTACATACAAATGAGTTAGAAGGATGATTGTGGCGCCAATTACGAGTCAAGAAAGTGAATTACGAATGGGAAAGCGAATTACGTGCCGAGGGAACGTACTTAAAAATGATATCACTTTTCGACTTTTGGTCGGATTTTCCGGAAAATTGCCTACTCTGCAATGATGCGATCAGGCAAATAAGAGTGTGCATATGTCTGTCTATCGGCATGTGTGTATATTTGTCTATACATATGTATGCATGTATGTGCATTTGTGGGTTTTGCGTGTGTGCAGGTATAGCCAATTTGTTGTGGTAATTTGCTTACGATGCGGCTCGCATGTAAACATGAAAGGCACACGTTGATTTTGGCTGTTTTTGTTACGATTATCAATACTGCTGCAATTGTTGTTGCTACTTTTGTGCGCTGTGTGCCTGAACTTTGCATCTGGATCAAAGTGCAATGGCAAATAAACAAACATGCAGCAAACATTTGGCTGCAGTTACCACAGTGAAAATGGTTGCTACGCTTACTTTTGTTGTTGTTGCTGTTGGTTTTGCATGAACAATTGTGCAAATGGTATATGTAAAAGTATGTATACACGTGTGACATGCAAGCACTCATTGCCAACCACAGTCATTACAATTGTCAATTGCGAATGTATGTATATGTTTGTATGTATATCTGTCTGTATGCGCTAGTGTGTGAAGTTGCATCAGTTTGTGTGTGCGTGTAAGTGTCCGCATTGGATTTGACGATGTGTGAACCGTTGGTGGTTGTAGCGGTTTTCCAGGTGCCCGAACACAACGGCTGTTAATCCACACAAAGACGCTTGCATACCATACCCGTGGGAAAATGTATCTAACTATAAGTTGACTTGTAGTTGATTAGGAAGGAACTTTAACTTCAAATTGATAATATAAAATTTCGATCTTCATTTTATTTGTTCCCAATTCGAAAAAGTATTTGTGAAGTACAGAAAGAAAGTGTATTCAAAGTAAAATTTGTATGAGGATATTTAAATAGAAACTCGTTTAAAGAAAACAATCTCGATTACGTCTGCATTACTCCTGCATTACTTTTCAACTAGTTTCAAGCTAGCTTTCTGTAGCTGATTACAAGTTATAGAAATCCCACAAACAAGCTAACTACAGGCAGAGCTGGGTCGTAATGATTCCTTTAGGAATTAAATTACTCCCAATTACAGATTACAAGGAATTGTAATTAGGAATCCATTCCTTCAGTCCACAGCAAAGGAATCGATTACTTTTTCAATTCCTTGAAGTAATTTCAAATGTAATTGGGTTTTTCTTTAATTCCATTACAAGGAATTTCATATTGTAATTGGAATAAATTACGTGCTAGTAATGTAATTTTTTTTTCCAATTCCTTTGAAAGGAATTGAAAATGTAATTGATTTTTTTTCAATTCCATTACCTGGAATTGCAAGAGTAGTTTAGTTTTTCCAATTACTCAAAGGAATTGTAAAAGTAATCGAGAAACTGAAAGTTCATTCACGAATATACAATGTGGAATTTTTGTTGTGGTCAAAGATTAAAATCGAAAGCACACATTGGACATCTTCTATGTATATCTATATATATATAAAAATGTTGTGTTCGTATGTCACGGTCATCAAAACCCGAGAACGGCTGAACCGATTTGAATAATATTTTTTTTATTATTCGGTATAATACCAGAACCAATGATATCGCAAAAATTTGGTGGGTTGCCACCTATTTTAAAATTTAATTAATTTAAAATCAATGAATTATTACAATATGGGTATTAAGTTAAAGAGGTTTAAGAAAGATAACTGCTGGAAGTATTTTTGACGAGGGACCTTCTCACAAATCGAAGGGTTAAATTGATAAAGTAAATGCAATGTTGGCATGTGGGTGTCAAACTAAAGAGTTTTAAAAAGGCTTACAGTCTACCATGAACACTTCCAGAAATATGCAATATGAAAAGTTCGGTTTATATGGGAGGTGCCACACGCCATTCTCCAACCATGCAAATTTTTCTCCATGAGTATGGAATTGGTCTTATATATGTATATAGATATCACCATACCCAGTTCTAGTCCTCTACCACAAATATATGCAGTTTGAAAAATTCGGTTTGTATGGGAGGTGCCACGCTCCCTTTCTATATCGAAACTTTTTTTTAGCTATAACCATCCTTGGAAAGTCTGCAGTAGATTCCGAAATTTCAAAAAAATCGGTACGGCCTTTCTCGAGCTTTGCGAACAGAAAAAAACGCCTTTCAATATATACAGTATCGGTCATATCTATAGCACGCCATTTCAAAGTGATATTGTGTGCCACTTATGTTAATTTATTTATTTTTAAGAATTTTCATTTAAAATATAGTTCTTTCTCTGACAAAACCCATATAAACCCAAGTTTAACAATTTGTAGAATACTACAAAAAAGTGCAACAAATTTTCATATAAATTTCAAACTTTTTTCTCGGAAGTATTAGAATTTTTCTGAGTACACAGTTTTATAGCCCAATCAATTTTAGTCTAATAATGTGCAAGTTTTAAGTGGCTAAAGGTTGCCGTTGATTTTTTAGAATTTTTTTCGCCAAAGGTGTTGCGGTTTTCTTCCATATACAAATAAATTGAGTTTACTCATTATATGGAAGCCAATGCGACAAAAAAAATCTAAAAAAGTAACGGTAATTCGTACCCACTTGAAATTTGCACATTATCAGACTAAAATTGCAGGGGCTAAAAAACTGTGTACTCAAAAAAAATCTAACACTTCCGAGAAAAAAGTGTAAAATTTAGGTGAAATTTTGTTGCACTTTTTTGAAGTTTTCTACAAATTGTTAAACTTGGGTATATATGGGGTTTGTCTGAGAATGAACTAGATTTTAATTGAAAATTCTTAAAAATAAATAAATAAACATAAGTGGCACATAATATCACTTTGAAATGGCGTGCTATAGATATGACCGGTACTGTACATTATTATAGACTAGCCAAACTCTGCTTGTTTTGCTGGTTAAAACACTACTACCGATGAAAATCGATGGATAAATAAACAAGTTTGCAAGGGTTAAGTGAAAGTGCAATAATTTTTTGTATGAAATACTAGCAGGAAATTTAACAAAGCTATTGCAATTCAACAGTAAAAAATTTTTTTTTATAAATTTTTCGATTACTTTTTAAATTACTTTGAGGAATGGAATTGGAAAAAAAATCAATTACATTTTCAATTCCTTTCAAAGGAATTGGAAAAAAAATTACATTTACAATTCCTTTCAAAAGAATTGAAATAAAAGAAATTACATTACTAGCACGTAGTTTATTCGAATTACAATATGAAATTCCTTGTAATGGAATTAAAGAAAAAAACAATTCCATTTGAAATTACTTCAAGGAATTGAAAAAGTAATCGATTCCTTTGCAGTGAACTAAAGGAATTGAATTACTGAGGAATGTAATTGTAATTGTAATGTAATTGCATTTACCCAGCTCTGACTACAGGTTGGTTATTTTTTATCAATTGATAATTTTTTTCTGCAGGGCCTACGCTCTCACACGCACACAAAGACAAAATCACAAATGCACACCTTGGGACACTGTTTGGCCAATTGGCTCTGAACGGTGATGACGATGGTGACAGTAAGGGTGCCATCGATGTATATGCGGCGAGTTACGGCAGTAACTTCGTACATTTGAATAGTTTTAGTGGTCACACTGGTATGCAGTTATCGACCGATTGCCCGCTGTGTTTATGTTGTTGGTGAGATTCTAACAACGACTACTACTAGCACACATGCAAAAACATGCATACGCAAGCTTACCATTATTTACAATACGCTCATTTCGCTTTTTAATATGGCCACCACTGCTGACTGCTGACTGCTCACTACTCACCACTACTAACTGCTGAGTCAAGTCCAACCGCATTTCTGCCAAACTACCATGGATGCTGCCCTCCGTTGTTATTGCTTTGTCATTGCTGTTGTTGTAACGTTGTTAAGCTGCAACCACATTGCATTGTTATTTTGTTATTATTCGTTTTTTTTTTCTGTTTTGCCACCACCGCGACCAACTGCTGTTGTCTGTCTGTCTGGTTTACCTTGCGCCTCTGTGATTGTTGACAATGAAAATTGCAGTGCGAAAGTGGCATGAAAAACTTAAATAAAAAATACATAGCTGTGCCATGCAGCCGTTGACAAAACCAACAATAACAATTACCCGTTAAAGGAAAACAACAACAAATAGCAATAACAAATAACAAGATTGCTAATGGCAGCTAAGGAAAATCTGTTTTGGAAAGGCACCGGGGTGGGGTTGGTTGGGTTGCAACGTTGCTACAAAGTAGCTTTTACTTGGCATTAGCATCTTTTTTTTTGTGTTGTCTGTCCGCATGCAATCAACTGCAAATGCTTGAGGATTTATTATTCTTTGGTGCTTTCAAAATGTTGTGGTTTCATTTATTTTATGCTCTCAACGAAAAACGCAGATAAAATGGCATACTAATTTTTTAAATGCATTTTCTTGCAATTTGCTGGTATCGATGAGTTAAACGATGCCTACGAACACCATTACCACGCCGGCCCTGTGTATTTGTTTTTCCTCTTTTTGTTGTATGGTTGCTTGTGTTTTGCGTCCCGCCTGCTCATCGCTCGCCGCATATCCTCATAAGCCGCTTTACGCCCTGCGCCCAAATGTGTTCGGGCAACAGCAACAGCGGCACATGTTGCCACCAAATACTACTAGTGGTATGGTGGCACATACATATGCGTAGATACATATGTATGTATTTATTATTTTGATTGCATTTCCGTTGTTCGTTTGATGTTTCCTTTATTGTCATTATAGTCATTATCGTGCGTCTTTTTGAAAATATGCTGGCAATATTTTGACCCCACTAAATATCCGTTGGCATTAGTAATATTAATACGCTGACAATGTGCTAAAAGCCTATAAATTATGACCTAACAACACTGCGCATCCGCCCTATTCTTTGCTAGTTTTATTGGATTTACTCAATGCGGGTTATGCAGTACACTTTGCTTAGTCGCTCGTGGAAGACATATGGGATATTTTTCTTTGCGTTGGAAAGTAGCTTTAGGAGATGCCATTGTTTCTAGAATGAAATCTTTAGCAAATGCATGAAATTATTGGAGCTGAATATGGCTGAACTTGACAGTATATTTACGAGTAGTCTCGTCGCCTTTGGCTTAAAGTAAAAAACACTCGCCTTTCAATAAACGTTATAAATAATTATTTATTAAATAACTAAATATGTTCACATATGTATATATATACATATGTAAATAAAATATATGTAAAGGATGTCCGTTGAACTCAGCTGTAGACGGTTTGTGTGTGCGCGCTGACTGTTGACTTTGAAGATTACTAATCTGTTTACTATCTTCTTCGTGAACACTTGAAAGCTTCATTAAAGCTTGGATTTGGTTATCCTCTAATATGCGCTTATTTTCGTAACGCTCGCTTAATGCTTACCATGCCAGATCAAAATTCTCGTCGCTAAGCTGGAATTACTTGACGATTTGACCGGCTTGCCCTTTTGTTTTATACCGGAGATGGTATAATTTTTGAGCGGATGATAATTGGGGTAGATGGCTGTAAACATATCTCGGAAAGATTGCCATTCCTCATAACCGCCGTGGAAAATCTCTGTATGACATGGCGGGCGTTGCAGATACATCTGCGGAATTTCATCTCTGTACGAATTCTATGTTTCTCGGGAGTGAGAGCTTGGGGAACTTACATATATCTCGGATCAATTTGAGTTGATCTAAGATTTTCGCTTTTGTCATTTCGTAAGTATCAATACTAAATTGATACTTGCCTTCCGCCAACGTCAAAAAATCATGTCGAAAATCTTCATCAGCCTTTGAGAAAAGTGAGTCATATGCGGCTTGTAGTCGCGCACACAAATTTTCTATTGTTTTATCTCTAATTTCGAGAGCCGCCTCTGTGTAAAATCTCATGATCATTTTCAATGTTCAATTTTTGCGCACACGGGTCATGAGATTTTCTTTTTTCTGGGTTAATATTTTTCTGAGTTGGTATTTGAAGAATTATTTATATCTTTACGTAAAGAAGGCTCTTGGTTGAGCAATTTGTTGTTTTTTGCGTTTTTGTCGACACGCGTGGGTGGCGCGAAAAACATAGGCCAATCGACAAATACACAAAAAACCTCGATCCGATCAGTGGCATCGCTGAACACACAATAGTGAACGAAGATAATTTTAAGTTAACCAAATCTGAATCTAGTGTTAATAGATTAAATATTTTAGAATCCTTAAATATTCATGTTAATAAAAAAGTCTCTGTAAATCGCGATATTGGCCCACATTATTCTAGTCTGGTTTCGGCCTTATAGTAAAGTTAGCTGTTCGTTCTCGATTCGTTTGCTTTGTTTATTGCTTAATTCTCTCTTTACACTTGTTAAGTTTATTAGTTAGGTATTTTTTGCCCGAAGAATCCAAATCTGGAGTAAAATATGGGTCCCCTGCTTAAAAAAGATGGAGTTCCGGTCAGTTTAACCGACATCCGGGTGAAACAGGAAGATTGTAATACCACCAAAAGATTGAGCATCCCCGATTCGGTAGTTGATATTTTTGCGTTTTTTTCAATAATAAAAAAATCTTTCCATTTTAGAGGAAGTGTGCAGGTGTTCACGGATAGTAAAAACCGCTTAGACTAAGCGAAAATCAGTTTTGAGAGAGTATAATTAAAATGCTTGTCTGCAAATGAAATTCTAGTGTTTTATGCACGAGTGCATTCAAATAAAAGCAATTAGTACAAGTGGAAAACAATCAGAAACTTTTTGAAGTAATTCTCCAAGGAAATTGTGAAGCTCTGTTTTATTGGGCAAAAACTTTTACTTTCTCTTCGAAACTAAGTTCGAAATTATTTCCTGCCACGCGCGGCAAAATGAAACTACGCAAAAGGAAATTCATAAATAATTGCAAAATAATTCATTGAATTTCATTTAATTGGCAATAAAGTTGCATTATTGAATGCACACAAATATGCATATGCAAAGGCGCTCACACACAAACAAACCCATACATGTGTAGTATATCACATTGCAAATTACGCATTAACAAATTCCTTAAGCAAATATTTATTAACATTATGCAATAGTAGAGTGATATCATTTTCTAACACTCTTCAGGGAGGAAAATTATTATTACAAGAAAATTAATTGCTTTGGGTTTAGGAAAAAGGCAAGGAAGGGAGAGGTCAATTATGTATGTACCCTGCAGGGAAAGCTACCAGTTGTGAGCTAGAATTCTACCAGTTTGAGTTTAAACTCAACTAGTTCGCGCTTCAATCCTTTTCCATGTTAGCAGCCGGTATTTTTAACATTACGATGCCCTAAAAGATGTCAATTGTCAGGCTATGCATCAGCATTTGCTAGTAGAAATACTAGTAGCATCATACCAGTTGATGAGATAGTCTGCCAAATTCATCCCAAATATTTTTTACTTACATTGATTTTAACTTTAAAAATCTTAACCGATCTCAAAACTAGAACCAGTAGTCTTCACGTGACGCCATAGCCGATATTTTTAAGAAAAGCAATTAATTACGTTTTATTTCTGGCTTTGGCAATTCAAAGGCAGATGTCGCTGAACGCTTAAATTCTTGGAAATTGTCGAACTGGTAGGCTCATACTAGTTAATGAACTAGTATTTTCTCTAACCGGCTTGGCTTTTCACTGCAGGGTGTATGCATGTGCATGTGGAATGCTCGTACACCATTGTATAATTTGGCAAATAAGAAAATCACAAAATTTCAAATAATCCAGCAAACAGGCAGACAATCTGCAAACCCATTGAGATATAGCAAAATAACAAAATAGGAAAACAAATACTAATATTCGCTCTGAACAAGCAATGTCAATCGGTAAAATTAATTAAAAGTTAATGTACGAATGTATTAAACTACTTTCGAACGATTTCCGGAATTCGGTTGCATAAATTTTGCACTCGCGCCAAAATTGCTAAAGCAATGGTGAAAAATATTAAGGCAAAATTGCGTTTTACTGGTAGGTGTAGGTATAGGTTCACACATCCATACATAATGTACACATATTTGCAATTCAGGCCACAGGCATCGAGGGGATTATGACAGCATACAGACGCACCATGCATGCATACCAATACACATGTACCGATATGGTGTGTGCTGCCCACTCAATACATATGGATAGTATAATTTAGCGTTTCATGCCCGAGTATCTCACGACCAGCAAGCAAACACCCTCTACACCCTCATCGAACGAAAGTGCTACCAACTGCCAGTGTGTGTTGGAGTGTATGCATTATTACACTTACTTTGCAAGGTATGCTTTAAGGCGCGCACAAGCATTGAGTTGCCTTAAAGGTGCTTACATGTACATACATATGTATGTGCATGTGGATGTGCTGCTGTATGGTGTGTGCTGCTTTATTATTTATGATAATGTTGTGCCATTCGTTTGGTTTATTGTGCTAATGTGCCGCAATTAAGATTAAGAAGATGATTTTCCTGCCGCTTTCCGAGCGGACAAATGCAAGCATACGAGCATACAAATGTACCTAGGAATACATATTTATGTATGTACATATACTGTGTAAGAGACTATTAAACGTGCACAGAAATACAAGGGAAGTCTGCCATACATTATAGTATAAAACCTTCAATAACAATATTGGGTTTGAGCGGCTATGTAGTTATAGGCTTTAGCTGTAGTATAGACGTGAAAAATGTAAGGGGAAAGGACATACAAATGTTATTAGCCAACCGCATTTCTATATGGTAAAACACAAATATTACTAATAAACCACAACACAGTGTGGCGTTATGTAAAAATCAGAAAATATCTATATATGGAACATTCTAAAGTGACGGGTGGGACATTTTAACTCGCCTTTGTCCAAACCTCCAATACAATTTTCTTAACCATTGATTTGACAAGTGCCAAACTGTTAATACTTGAAGTCAGCTATCAGTTTAATATGAAACTGATAAAGTATAAAATTTAGTTATATAATTTACGCAGAGATTTAACATTTTCCAAGCGTGACGGGTGGGACAACGATGGCACCATCCGCTTTTCTGAATTGGTTTGATTCGTTTCCCAATATTTCGTTAATAGCAGCTTTCTCGAACTAGTGAGTAGAATGTTAGGTACCATTTTATGCTGAAATGGCATTAAATATTATATTTTAAAATTAAAAAAAAATCCCCAATTTTTGCTTATGACGGGTGGGACAACATTTTGTGACGGATGGGACGTGTACCTATTGAGGAAACATAGTTTGTGAGTAAAATGAACGCTAGTTTATTTATTTATTTATTATTTTTTTAATAAGGGGGTCTAATTCAAGCATAAGGATTTGTATATTACTGTAAAAAAATTCATATTTTCCTGTGATGGGGTGGGACATCCATTATAGATGAACGCTTTTAACTTCTCACCATAAATGTACCGTCTAATAAATTACCGCCATTTTAAAAATATTACAGTATATTACATATGCATTTATAACAATAAAATAGTGAAAAATAAATCGATAAAATTCTGATTCTAAAGAGTCATTCTGCCTGCTGTACTGTTTTTACAGATTTAAACACAATTTATGTAATCTACTTTTTACCTGAGGTGTCATCTTCGCTGGAATGGCCCATATGTTATTTTAAATATTTTAACTTCAATTAATAAAAGAAAATTTTATAAATATTTGGCACCTACATTTTCCCTAAGTGTGTGGCCGATTTAGAACTACAATTAAAGGCGTGAATACTGATGTTAAACACAGCACACACGGAAGGACCTATAATTTTCTGAAGCTTTTGAATGGCATATGGTTGCTTAAGAAGCTGTTTCATGGCAAAACTAAACTCTTCGCTAATTCTTTCAGCTCTATTGGCAATTGAAAAACATAGACTTATTTCGACAAAAAAAAGCTTGAGTACCAGATACTTATAAAAAAATGATGTGTAAAGATTAAGTAGAAGAAGAAGTCCTGAAAAACTTAGGAACCATTCCTTGAATGGCCCTAAATGAACCCGATTTTGTCCTGAAATAGTTCTTCTGATACAAAAATAAAGGCTGTTTGCGGCTCTCAAGAAAAACTAATTTTTTTTT
>NW_023458558.1:12193306-12215389 GCF_013731165.1 Rhagoletis pomonella | reverse complement strand
GCTATTGCACATATATCAATTTGTTGTTTTTGATGTGAATTTTAGTTTATGCCAATTTGTGTAATTTATTGAATAGCAAAAATAATTAATATTAAAACATATTTAGAAAAGCATACATACCTTTCCATAGCTTGCCTTTTTTATAAAATTAATACCTAAGTAGACACATTTTGCTCCCAACTGTACGCGAATGTGGGTACTTTATGTTTACATATATTTACACATAAACAACACTCCTTTCGGTGAGCACTCCTGTCTGTCGATTTGTGGATGCGTTGGCGTGAAGCAAAGGAAATCCTCTTATCAGTGATTTTAAAAAGTCATTAATCAAAATTCGATCTTACTCTTTTACAACGTTTGGCGAATGCCAACGAGAATTCACTGCCAAGCCATACCAATCAGTTTGATTCGAAAGAGTTATCGGATTTTTATTTTTATTGTTTTTTTTTTTGGAGTTGCACGGAATGTTGTAAGCTTCTTGACTTTTACTGTGCCTGCATATCCTTTTGTGAGCAGTGGCTTGTGCCAGTAAACTTTTGATTTTGTTAAATTTATGTTTTCTTACCTACGAACAGCAGAGAAATATTTATTTATTTTTTTCCCAATGGAAATGAATAAAAAGAATAAAGCTGATATGGTTTGCACAGCTAAGATGCATTATTGCCTTATTGGCTGCTGTACTCAGCTTAATTTATATATTTATCTACGATATGTACATCTTTCAGCGGAAGCTGTAGAATAATAATGATAAGTTCAAAAGAAATAAGTTTTGCTTTAAAACTTATTTTATTGCATAAATTTACATATGGATGCTACTGTGCGATTCGGCACAACTCGAAATATCATATTTGCCGAGGTAGGCAACCCTTGCTACTGAATAGTGGCGCATGTCGCACATTTATCGTGAATATTGGCTAAGTCAAAAACTGTCGATAGGTTCGTGATGCCTTTATGTAAAATAACGATACTTTTCGTTTTGTGCCGTTTTTCCGTAGTTATTTTCACTTAGCTACTTACGAGTTACTTATTTCTTATTTTTTAGGTAATAAGATAATTTTATCGATTTGGGTATCGATTGTTTTACCGATATGTTTCTACGCACTTCTTCGCTACCCTGCGTACACGTCCATGGGTAATCGCGCTCTAACACTTATTTTTCCCCTTCCAGCGATAAGTGTCCGCGTCCAACAGCAACGGAAAAAGATACGCAAATAACCCTTTCCCACTGGGAATAGCACATCTACAAAAAATAAACCACCTGTTCTGTTTTGTAGAATATTTTTTCTCTTAAACAGTGCCGGTTACTTTGGGACACTCTCAAAATGGAGAAGGATATTTTCGACCTCTGATCTTAACACATGATTTGGTAGCTATAAGCAAATAATATAAGTATAACCAAACTTGATTCTGGGTGCACAGTGAAGGTACAGAAGTAGTAAGCCTATTCAGAAACATTAATGCGATGGTTGATTCTCGTACACAACGTCAAAAACTACTTTCGTTCCTAAATATAGAATGGTACTGAAGGAGTGAATGAATATCTACGGTGGTAACACGTGCTTTATTAGCATGGATCAGCTGGCTTATAATCAAACAGTCTTGAAAACGATAGACTTTTTGGATAACCTTTTGCAAGGAGTGGCACAAATATTTTGAATTGAATCAACATAAATTTGCTTACTGGTTATCTAACCAGTCATAACCACCAGTGGGCAGCGCATTGGCCTCTCTTCCGAGACGGATTTTCGTCTTTGTCTTGAAGAGGTTGAGGCTTTGAGCCCAGTAGGTGTCGGTTTCTGAAGTAACCTTTAACTTTAAAGCTAACTTTATATTTAATAGTTGGATTAAAAATAAAGCTATGTCACAAGTTAAGCATTTCTATTATTGGTTTTTGATATATGTATGTTTCTATAGTATCTTGGACCAACAGAGGTAGCAACTTATCAATTCACTAACATAACTAACTTGAAAAAATCGTAAGATTACTATACACATGCATAAAATTTTAAAGCTCACAAGTGCATACATACCAGCTATACAGGAATTGGTACAGTACAATAAACCAGATTTTCTATGCATTCCATTGCATGCTAAGGTCTCTCTTGCTCTCTCTAGTTGCACTTTAAATTTCTTCCACAACATTTTCCTCCCACATAAACCACAGATGTGAGTTCTTCAAACACACACATTTATCCTTGTTACTCTTTTTTGGCGAAAATTCAAAGCACACGAGTATTCTACTAATGTTTGGCACGTGAATTGCATGCAAAAAGGCATTGGGAAGAACAACAAGGGCAACGACATGTGTATTGACATCGCATAATATGTATGTATGTATATACGTAAATTTCACTGTGCATAGCATCTGCATTAGGGTGGTTCAAAATTGCATGTCAAAAAGTAAGGTGGGAATTTTTATGCTCTCACCCCCAGGATCCTTCTATATCGAAAAAAATATACTCTTACTTTATTTATTTTGAAATCAAAAAATATTTAGAGGTCGCTCAAAGCGCACAAAGTTTTCCATGTATTTTATATGAGGAAAAAACAACTTTTCATAGACGTGGTATAGAATTCTTGAAAATCAATCATTTGCGACCGGAGAGCTCTGTTTCTCTTCAGGAGACATCCAATAATAATACCCAATTATTATATTATTTTCGATATAGAAAAAGCCTAGGGGATGAGAACATTAAAATCCCTGCTTTACTTATTTTGGACCACCCTAATCTACATATAAAAATAATAATAATTCATTTAGAGATATAAACTTTCTTCAAGACGAGAAATAAAATAAATCAAATGCTGCGGATGAAATATACTAAATTATGGCATAGCGTACACTGAGAAAAAAATCAACCAAAAGTTGGTTAGTATTACCAAATTCAAACTTGGAAAGGAGTCAATGTGATGTTTGGTTAATATTAACAATGCCTTGGTTGATAATTTCAACAATAATTTGGTAATATTAACCACCCTTTGGTTTACATTAACCAAACTTTTGGTTGTCGATTTTTATGTTTGAATACGTTTATGTTCTGCACTTCATAGGTGCTTTTTCGTAATTAGGAGATATAAAGCAGAATTTTTTATTATCATTTTAGCACGTTGCCTCTGACGAGATTTGAAACCGCAACCTCTGAATGTTAGCAAATAACAGCAAGTATCTCTGCACACTCAGCTACAGCCACCGCTTTATAAATCTGCCTTCAAATGTTCAACTTCAATCAATCTTCTTCGTTGTTTGATTCGGTTCTGCACTCCACAGGGGTTTTTTTCGTAATTAAGAAAAACCACAAACAGAAAAAAAATAAAAGTTATATAACAGCAAACATCTCTGCACGTTCAGCCACTGCCAAAGATACGAATTTGTTCTCGAATGTTCAACTTGAATCACATATTTCTTACAAACGTCTTATTTGCCATGAAAAAATCGAACCATAACTGGGTTGAAAAACCCATTGCGCTTTTGGCTCAATGTATGAGCAACATCTTAACAAATTCTTTGTAACTACATCTTTTTTGAGATTTTAAATCATAAATACAGGAAAAGCTGGATATATCGAAGATGCTCCCTTAATTTTACACTTTCTTTATCAAAACCCCGATAAAACGATTTGCTTTCTGCTTTTTCACGTATTCTCAAATTAATTTAAGAAATTTTGCTAAAAGTTTTATGAACAAGCTAATATATTTTCGTGTTCACATTGATACATTATCTTTTTTGACTCAATAAAAACGTCAAACGCGTAGCCAATAAATTGCATGTTAATCCAAGTTATAAACGTTAAAATCTTAAATGGATAAGAGAATAATGAACATAAAATGAAATGCTTAAGAAAATATTTTCAGTGCATTTTACGAATATATCTCAGTATGTAAAAAAAAGAAGAAAAACTTTATGAGATGGTGTGCGGGTGGGGTCGAGCTGCCTGATTAGCAAACATTTTTCAGGTAAAAGTGCCACAGTTTTTGAAATATCGATACTTTTTAATTAAGAAAAATGTCGAGACTTTTTATATGTTTTTTTTACTGCATTTGCAAACAAGGCTATACTTAGTAATTTGTTTCTGCAAAATATCTACTTCCATATTCAAACGCAATGCGGATCAAAGATATTAAGGAACCATTATAAAAATATTACTATTTTAGGATTTTTAACTTTTTGATATTTTCATTCCCAAACTTGACTACCTGTGTTGAAAAAAATATACAGCTATAACAGCACACTTCATTAAAAAACGGCCCATTTTATAGAAAGGGATGGCGGCAACAAAGATAAAAAATTATATTCTGGGTTCGTGTCTAACAGTTGGTTTCACCAGCACTTTAAAGGGAAAATGTTTTTTTTCCGTATAATTCAAAAAATTAAAATCATTTTTCACTTAAAGTGCTTTCGCTGTTTTTTGTTCTTCAGTGTTACTCTCTCGCCAGAAGAAAAAAACGCTTAAGAAATGGAGGCCCAGAAACCAGTTCAATAAAATATAAATCAATAAATTCCGCGATTTTAGCCTTGAAATGTTTATTTAAGCGTAAAAGTAACGAAATGACTAATTTTTCATTGCCACTCGAAAAAATCATAATTGAGTTTTTAATAGCTTTGGGAAGTTTTCAATAAGAATGTTGATAATAGAGGCAATGGAAATGAGCATCAAATACAACATATCTATGAAGTTTCAAGAGCGTGCAACCAAACAAACAAAATGGCGGAATGCCGAATATCTATCTTTCGCAGTTATTTTGTATTTTTTTTTTTTTAATTTTAATAATGTAAGACACTTTCAAAATACTTTAAATAAACACCCAAAATGTTCTTCCTGCCAAAACACAAGAATCTAGTGTGATACAACGAGTGTGCCACCAAACGAAAAAAGATTACATTGAGTAAAAGATGACTACGATTTGAGAAACAAAAATTATATTTTACAATTTTTATCGGCACACCCGAAATTCATTCTAAAATTGTTATATACATGAAAACAGGAATATGTACATATGTGCCTAAGGAATACTGTGTAAAAATCTTCCATGCCAATATTTATTTACTTTTAAATTATATGACTTTTAATTTAACTGATCGAGTATGGTTCTACGTGGCGTATACGTTACATACACAACTACGGGTATATGAGCACGGGTGGGTTGTCTTTAGTTTTTTTGGTAGATATTTTTTTACTTTTTCATTTAAATACAATTTCGTGGTGGAATCTTGTTCTTTATGCAAAACCGAATGCATATAACAAGTATATATTTATATATATATATTTATATATGTGAGATTATGCACTTACATACATGTATTCTTTTCATTTGATAATCCAACTTTGGCTTTGTGTATACATTTTTAATCTTAGGAGTTTTCATGCCATAATATCCGTCAAACCATATATAAAAGATTGTATACAATCATTATAACTACAAAATTTTAATTATTAACCTTGCTAAAGACCGTTACCATTACCGGCGTACAGAGTTTTTTCAGACTTTTTTCATACTGGTCTTGACCGTTGCACAACACTCCTTCGCCTGCGAATGCGTTTCAGCTTTCGTTATGCAATCAAACCAACAAGATGTTGCAGTCGCCATCATTAATAAACACCAACACAGCTGGGACCTATTCAATATACCGAAAATTTACCGCTATTAAAATTCACTTTTCATAATTTTGTTGCGCTTAATAACCGACACAACAAAATACGAGTAGGTAATCACTGCACACGCCAGGACGCCATCAAAGGCAGCACATTGCCACGGGACACGGGAATGTATGTAAAGACACAAGTAAATACAAACGTGGGGAATAAACGGGCGGAGTATGTACATACATACATATGTATGTAGTTTGTGTATGTGTAAGTCAATATTGCAGTGGTTGTTTGTTTACTGCACTTGACTCTCGTGCACTGACTCTATTTGTGGTTGTGGTTGTTGTCGTTTTTTCCGTTCTCCTTTGTTCTTTAAAACGTTTGCATTCGAGAGAAAACGGATAAACAAGAAGCCACAGTAAACAGCCAGTGTCAACGCGCGACAATAAGGCCAACAACAATAATGCGAGTAATGAGAGTAGCTGCGACAGTAGCGTAAAAAACAACAACAACTTTGTTAATAACAATACATTGCAACAATAGTAACAGCAACAAAGTTGGCAAGCCACATCAAAGGCGAGCTGCTGTTTTCTACCAGCATACTCATACACATACATACATACACGCATACATACACGTAAAAGCTCCTACCCGTATTCGCCTTGACTCGCGCAGTTCTTTGCGGACAGTTGATGCTGTGTTATTACTGTAGTTATACGGCTTGTATTAGTGTTGTTGTTCTCTGTAGTTGCCAACCGTTTTACTGCTGTTGCTGCCGCTGCTGTGCCGCTTATTATAATCATTATTGTTAATGTTTTTGTCGCTTTATTGGGCGTTGCAGCTACTACGAGCATACATACTACCCACATACATACATACATACATACATACATACATATACAAAGATTGCTTTGCCTTCGTTAACGAAAAATACGAAAAATAAAAGCAAGCAAGGGTAAATATAAATAATAGTAAGTCCGTAAAAAGAAATACACAATAATGTGCAACGCTGTGCGATGTCATTGCCGGATATGAAATGAATTTTCACGGATTTACGGGTAATAAAATAAAAATCATCTCACTTACTTACCTACTTACTTACATTGCTTTTGCCTGTATTTTTGCCGTCTTTCTTGTCCTTCGAGTTAATTTCGCGATACCCGTCAGACGGACGCTTTAGCGAAGGCTTCCGCTCATTGTTTGTATTTACTCTTATTTATATTGTTTTTCCTCATTTCATTCTCTTCGAAGTTTGACTTTTTGCTTTTCGTTATATGTACATACATGCATATGTATGTATGTATGCAACTAAATAGGTAAGGATGCCCGACGAGGCAAAGTGAAGGTTTCTAAAAGGGTATCTTCAATTTTGGTCTTTAATTTTCTAAGTATATTCAGTGCCATTTGTGGACGTTAAAGGAGTCCAAAAATTTAAAGTAACCCTTTTCACTGTAGATGCCTTCCCATACTTAGCCAAAGCTTCACCAAGTTTCATGTTCAACGTACAACGAAAAATCTCTACCCTATGCCCCTAATTCCGTCTAATGTCTGCCTAAATTAACTCAGTTAAGATTTTATTCGTACTACACTTGGGGCAGTTTACAAGCGAAATTCTGGCCGCAGCGTTAGATTAGCTAATTGAATGGGGTTTTTTTTTTGAAAGAGCTATTTTCCTCTACTTGCATTGGGTCGAAGAATAAAATGTTGACTACGGAAAGCTTTCAGAGAGGTTTGAACGCACAATATATACATTTTTTTGACAGTGAATGATTTTAATACCATACCTGGAGGTATTTTCAGCAACTTCAAAAATTGAAAAGGTCACTGAAATTTCGTTGCGTTTCCTTGGGGAGTTGATCCAGAAAATCGGGGAACTTATATATATTTTTTCCTATGTAAATTTTGATTTCTCAAAAATAGCCAATATTAGTTTAGGGTCAGTCTGTCTTTACAAAAAAAAAATTTAATAGGGGTCCTCTTCCTCAATGTTTCACACGTCTTCCCTATACCTTGTACTTGTGAGATACATGTAGAATCCCCTAGCTTTGTTGGCTGACCTGCATAAAGTTCTCAATTCTTGCGTAGAGAGCCAGACAGCTCTAGTTTGATTTTATTAAAAAGTCCACAAAAACTATAATACGATTTAAAAAAATAAATGAATAAACAAATAAACAAACCCACGACCTCGCGACCCATTAATTCGCATTACCGCCGTCTGTCAGATTACAATTTTGATCAGATCAACAGCGCCGTTAATTTGGCCTAAGTTTATGTAAAATATTTTTAATATAATTTGATGATTTTTTTTTTGTAATGAAAGCGAGACATCCCTATGCTTATACATGGACTTCATCTGCCTACAAACATGTATATTAGGGTAGTCCAAAAATGCATGTTATAAAGTAAAGTCGGAATTTTATTGGAATGTCGAATATATCGAAAATATATATATCCGTGCTTTTTTATTTAAAGCTTAGAATCCCGCTCTCATGAAAAATCACAAGAAATACTTTTCATTATTTTTGTTGCTTGAAAAAACACTTTGCTTTTGCTGTAAAATTTCTCAAAAAAATAAATATACGAGCATTTTTTTTTTCTTGAGAACAGCAAACTGATTTAAGAAATTTTGATAAAATAATATTTCTTTTCCATTTCTTTCATTTTTTGTTTTTCTTGAGAGCTGGAAACAGTCCCTTAAAAAAATATTTAGAGGCCGCTAAAAGTTTTCCATATATTTCATGTGGGGAAAAACAATTTTTCGTAGAAATGGAATAGAGCTCTTGAAAATCAATACTTTTCGATTGGAAAACTTTTTTTTCGCTTCAGAAGACTGCCAATAATAATACCCAATTTCATATTACACCACTTTTTAAGGCTAGCGATTTTTTGTGGGTCCCCCTTTGCCTATAAAAATATAAAGTGGTTAAATAAACCACTCCCATCGAAAAATATTGATTTTCAAGAATTCTTTACCATTTGCCGCGGCAGGCAATGGCAAACCACCGACTGTATTTCTGCCATGAAAAACAGCTTCTCATAAAAATATAAAATGCACAACTTTCAGCGTTTTGGGCGACCCCTACATACTTCTTGATTTCAAAATAAAAAACAGGTGTATACTTTTTTCAGAGTATAAAAGATGAGAGCATTAAAGTGCCGACTTTATTTTTTTTGAACCACACTATTTTACAAATAGGCACAGCAACGCACTCGCGACATTAACTTTTGGAAGCGCGTACGAAGGACGCCGTTATGTATGTGTATCCTTGCAAGCGCAAATTTTTGGCAAACTGGACAGCAAGTCAACGAAAGCCTCATGGTAAGAGATGAGCCATGAATTAATTTAAGGTTAAAAATGAAGTTCCTTTGTCAACAAACATGTTTTGTATTTTCATACGTATGTATATGTGGGTGCGTGTGTGCTGAATGCCGTTTATGCCATCGATCCCGGCTATTGGACGAACTGTTCATTCAAAATTTAACGCGGAATGTTTATTGACATATCCTCATTTACTCTGGCATTTTTGAGTGAAATACTTAACGAAACGTCTCAGTGAGTGATTGTTGATATCTTCTCATGAAATTGATTATAAATGACGAAACTGTTATCGCGATGGTAAATGAAGGCTACAAGCGGGCAGCTTACCCACGCTATTTGAGTCAATGTCTCCTTAAAAAGTTTCACTCCTTCCTCCGCTGCAAGTTTAGGCAAATGGTTGCAGAACATTGAGTGATAGTAATAATAGTGTTATCAGCTAATTATAGGCTTTGGAGGAAACTCTACAAGACTTGTACAAGGAAATAAAAATAAACTCGAGTTTAATACTTTTTGTAGCTCAGACACTCTCTGGGCTTCATAATTAAATTTTTATCTATTAGATCCTTTGATCCATAAACATTTAGCCAAAAGCATTCAAGCAGGGTCCCATATCTGGCTTCGGTTCAATTGGATGCTCCAAAGAACCGTAGTTTGCTAATTGCCTCAACATACATTCCTGGACTATTTTTTGTAAGGTACGAGAGTTTTTCAAGGCCATTAGATTATCTTGGCTATTACCTCAAACGCTGATTTTATGCCCACGCCAAATTTACGAAAACCTCCGGTCTGCTATAATAATTTAAGCCTTCTTTAAATGCTGCATAAATGGAAAGACCGTTGTCATTATACTTAAAGAAGAAAATCATCCGAAGTCGGTGTAGGTAGATTTCTCAGCCCTAAAAAGATATTATCCAGATCTACTCACAGCTGTTTAGCAGAAAAGTTAATGACGTACTTTCATTCCGAAAGCAACTCTAAGGATCGATATGTCATTAAAGGCCACAAATCATGGGTTTTGCTTCGACAACCTTCTACAGCAGAATACGCAATGATTATTTTGGCCAAATCTATGTATAAGGTCGCGTCTGAGAGTAAAGTTTGTCCGACGCTATTCAGAACCACTTAGCCCTCGATAAACATTCAGCTCGACTTGTGTTTTTCAACTTAGAAAAGTCTTAAATACTTCTCTAAGCACCAGCACCATTAATCGGTTAGCCCGCTCTCGAATACCTCAAACGAGATGAGAGTACACCGTCCTGCGGGCATCTTCTCTCAACCTCTAACGAATTCCTATCTTCTACCTACAGTCAGCAATGTTGTCGATGACATGGGGTTCCATATTATGATTGTTTTATCAACTTCTGGCAAGATTTTCCATCATCCCTTGTCAAATTAGTTTTTTGAGCAGGGATCGCAAATAACTGTTATGGGTGCAAAATTGTTTCAAATAAATCAACATGAAGGAGTGCTTAGAAATATTATGTATTGTGTACTATATAAAAATCCTCGTCTTTTAGAGATTTATTTGTTTGTGCAACAAATCTTTACTTTATAATTTTTATGTTTTCATCAAAATTTAAGAATTATTTCATGATTTCTGTGTATGCTTGTGTGTAAAATAATACTTACTTGTTGAGTTTTATATTTCCTTGAATAAATAACACTTATGAAGTGAGTTTTATTTTTCCGTTGTTAAATAAAACTCACCTTGTAAGTCAGATGAAAGATATTTAAAAAGGTTTAAGTTTGAAAATATTATGAAGAGGTTGGCAACCTCTTTGAAAAGTCGTGTTTAGTTAACTTTTATACAAGAGTTATTTGAAATAATAAAATATGGGCGTCAGTGAAAAAGTGCTAAGAAATCTTTACATTCAATATTTCGAATATCTCTAAGGTGTACAAAGAGGGTTGCCACCGGTTAAAAAAGTTAAATTCAAATTATTTAATAAGTTAAAAAAATTATTAAAAGATAGGTATCAATCCAATCGGATTTGAGAGGGCTTTATTTCCGAGCTATATATAAGATGGTTGCCACTTTTTTTTTAAATCAAATTCAACTTGGATTGCGGTAGTTAGATAATTGAAATATGCATCACAATATGGGTAACGGGCGAAAGAGCTTTAAGAAGTCTTAGTTCCAAAGTATTTCGGGGAGGGTTGCCATCTATTTGCAAAATCGAATTTAATTTAATTATGCACAAGATACTTGTAAACTATCAAAATATGGGCGTAAAAAATAGTGTTAATAAATCTTAAATTTGAACATATAGAAAATTTTCCAGGTATTTGAAGGGAGTTGCCACCGGCTTATAAAGTTAAATTAAAATTATTAATTTAAATTGATTATTAAAAGATAGGTACAAATTGAAATCCGTTTAGAAGGTAGTTATTTATGAACTATATTTATAAGGGCGTCACGCGTGAGACCCACACATAACGTTTTTTTTTTCATAATATTACATATCTATATTTACTTACATCACAAAAGCTTTTCTGCATAGTTAATAATATCAATCTGTTCTTTCATGGCCCCTTCCATAAATTACGTTTAAATGCATATTTTACTTTTCATTTTCAGTAGGTTTGCATTTACATACATACATACATACATATATTTTATCTAGTCATAAAAAATAGATTTTTTTCCTTTACAACAGTTTTATTCAACTATGCATTCACTCACTCAACTGCGATATTTATTATCAAACGAAAAGTTCTGTTTAGTTATCAAAAAACACAAAAACGAATTGCATTTTTCGACAATTTGAAATTTTATCCATTAAAATTTATTCCACTATTACCATAGCTCAAAATAATCCCGAAATGCACTCAGTAGTTTTGTAAAAACAATTATAATCTAAAGAGTAAGCTATGTATTTAAAAATAAAAGACTTATGCCACACAGTAACAAATACAGAGGTTTACTCAACGAAATTCTGGAAAATAATGGCAAATTGTTATGCAAACAAAACTGTGCGTAACTATTCATGTAATAAATGAAATTAATAATTTTATTACAGACCAAAAAATATAGTTGTTGTATTTAGGGGTAGGTATGTACATTTTTATAGGTAGATACATGTGTTCGATACATATCGCCACTACTTACACCACCACTACTTACAAACAAGCAGCAAGGGCAATATGAAAAATGACTACACTAAAGCTAGCTATCTCGTATACGTATAAAAAAGGGTGAGCTAAGAGGATTAGCCAAAAAAGGATACAACCAGGTTCAACAAAATTCCAAAAGTTGTGGCAGTGAAAACAGTTTCTACCATGATACAAAAAAGAAGGTAGTTTCAATAAACATCCTTTGACGGATAATAAAATTTTTTGAAGTGTCATAAATTGTGAACATTCTCAACGGCCTTGCCACTTTGGTAATATTAAAACAATAAATCGGAGTATTTTCTTTCCCACATTTATACAAATTTAATAATATTTCAAATGAAAAATCATTATCAGTGCTTGGTAATTTGTTTACTTGAGTGGTTCGCACCTTTTTTTTATTAGTTTTGTCAACCCCCTTTTTGAAATTAATTTTCAGGTTGATCATATTCGACATATTTGAGTTGACTGATGAAATCTTCTGCTTAAAAAAAAAAATATTACTGCCCGTAATCAGGTAGCATGAATTTAATGAAATGTCATAATTTTATTAAAAGTCAAATGGTTAACAACAACAACGAATGTCATTAAGTGAAACTACCTTCATTTTTGTATCATGGTTTCTACCAATAAATGACGTTATCATTTATGTACTTTTTCGGAAGCTGGTCGGGTCTATTTTAAGAGTGAAAACTATTAGGATAATTAGCGGCAACAATTGGTGACCAGAGATTATATGATCGTCTGCGTAACAGCGCCTTAACCGATCAAGCTATCTTGGCCAAGTCCAATAATAATAAAGATTGTTGGGTGCCTCTCCCTTACTCACTTTTTTTTTTATAAAATAAAATAAGGGTTTTTCCTTTGTCAGTCACCCTTTATTTGTATGCAAAATTTGATAACATTGTTCAACAACTGATATAATAACCATAAATAAATGCTTACCTAAAGGAAGCCATCTACGCTTCCATGCTAACAAGTTTTTCACCAACACAGCCATACAAAAATCTACATTCATCGATACACGCACGAGCAGTGTATTTATTCGTTCACTCATTGCACCGGGAGCAGCAATCACTTCAGTTACCATAATTGCTTGCGAAATCTCCAAAGAATTACGAACGCTGATTAGAAACATAAACTAAATGCATATCAGCAATTTTCAAAATCCAATTCAAACAACCAATTTAATAGCCAACAGAGAAATAGTGAAAGTAGTGTGTAATAGAATGGAAGGTACACGGCACTCATCGTTTGCAAGCAGAAAGGAAAAAACAAAAACAAAAACAAACAAAAAATTGTTACTCCTTAGTACAATCTTTGTCTTCTGGACGTCATTGAAAGGCATCAAATCGAACTGTATGTGAACAGACATACATAAATACATATCGTCGGTGATACAGCAAAACGTTCTATGTCAATTATTACTACTTGTGGCTTAAAAATCTGTCGCGTCTATATATGAAGACACTTGGAAATCGTTTTACCTTCGCTAAGTTACAATAAAACTGTCTTATTTTGTCTGGCTAACTTGAGCGAGTAGTATACGAGTTCAGCTAGAAGTCTTCTACTTCTTAACATAATAACTGATAAGTGACATTGAACGTTTTTCCATACCACCGACGACTTATACGTAAGTATTGGGTAGAGTAGAATTGAAGCCAATGAAAATGAATCGAAATGTAACGGCAAGATGAAGTCGAAAACAATTCCCATAACTCAATTTAATGCAAAACGCACAAAGCAGTCGAAATAGAAGTATGTAGAGAGAGAGTATGTAGTATGTAGAAGTGTGCAGAGTTGCACAGTGGCACAGAAAGTGACACGGTGTACTGCTGATCGAATTAAGTTGATGGATGCGCAATTTTCGAGTAGGTGTACATCGCAAGTTGCTCCATTTCTTGGTGAAGAGAAGTTCTTCAAATTACTTTAGATAACCGAAATTATATTTCCACGTGAAAAATATTGATTACGTCTTTGCTAATAAATGAAAGATTTTCCAATAGACACCAGAGTGCCCCTTAAAATATAGAGCGTTTAGTGAGGGAAAATATAGAGAACAGAGCTAGTAGTCAAATCGCCTAAATGACGTGCAAGATAAGGCCCCATCTCACCGGGTGACACCAGTGAGTAACACTAAACCTCTTTACCATGGCCTGGGCATGGTCCCAGATAGAGACCGAAATAGTTTCCAAAAAGAGATTGATTTCTGCCGGCCAATCGAATGCAGTTACTGCATCAAGACCACTCTTTGACTACAGCAATGTGGCAATTAATGATCCTCAGCTGGCACTTTTAGATGCCGTTTTTAGCAATCGAAAGTTGTGGGTAGTGCTGGGATACAGAGAGGTCAGTTGTAAAACCCAACTGTCAAGGACCTCATTTAATGGTGAGATACCCTCGAGGACTTAAATATTTTCCTAACCATAATCACAATAACCAAATGAACAACGGGGTGATGCTTAACCCCTGGTGAATTATGCTTCATTCCACTTATCTATCAACCAATAAACACAATACAACAAAAGCAAATGAGACTTTGTACGCTTCATTAGGAAGCAATACACATATTTCATGGCGGGGACAGAAGATATCAAAAAACTATGTGGAAAACTATTTTACTTAAATTATGCCACGGATAACGAGCAACCTTAAAAGGATAGCTCAAGAATATTCAAAAAGGAATTCGTAAGACAAAACTTCCAGAATGGAGAGGATTCTTTCTATTGTGTTAAAATGTCAACATCATCGGATTATAAATCGCAAAAATCTACACAATTTTGACTTTGAGCAGCAAGTTTATGTACTTAGTAAAACTCGTTTCGCTGCTACCGCCATACCGTTCGTTCTGAGGTGAATACTTCCAGCGAGCGTTACCTATCCGCTGGATTTTAATTTGCCGCACTATGTCTATATAGTTATAAAGCTCATTTAGGTCATCGTTAAATCGTCTGCGGTGTTCGCCGGAAAAAACTTTATATTACTTATGCCTTTTACGCCTCTTAGTTACTTGACATGTTACATTTTCAAAGTAATACTTAAATCACCGAGAATATAGTGATTAGTAAAAGTAGTTACTTTGTACACACTTTGAGAGCTTTTGACTACACTCGATTATGAGGCTCACCACTCGCGCTTCCAATTAGAAACAAAAATTCAAATAATCACAAATATTCGATTCAAAGTTTTTAGGTCACGATACTCGAAAGCTTTTCACCGTTAATAATGCATGACTGAGCGCGCATTCGAGAGCGTTAGATACAAAAATATAATTATCGGAATGCAATTTTTAATTGACTACAAGTACATACATACATACATACACATATACGTGTGTACGCTGTACATACCTATTTTCCGGATATAACATGTTTAATGAGTGATGCAGTGCGTCAACACATCCCAGTGCTACACATAAAGTCACATTTCGATTGCCAAGTTTTTAGAAATACCCACAACGCCGAGTTAATAGACAGCAGTGGCAAGTGCCGTATGCTGTATGCTGTGCGATGATTGGTTAGAGTGCGTGTGCAAGCGTACAATTATGAGCACTCCCAAATGTGGCATGAATACTTGTCAGGCGCGTGCGTATTGAAGTGCAAAAACATCGCTCGTCTAGTACTTAGTTTTCTAGGCAAATCCTAGGAGTGGGCAGTGCCAGGTCCTGGTCTCTCTGTCGATTTGAGCTGATTGCGCGCGATTTGCAAATGAAATGAAGGTGCAGCGCGTCCACAGTACGCCACTGACCGCTTCATATTACACAAGTACCAAATCAATGGTGCATACATATCTGTGTATTGAAGATAATTTTACGTTGCACATGTGTTTGTTTTCCGTGTAAATTTCTCAAATTATGAGCACATGTGTGGCAACTAGACAAACTATTGCCATTTTTTTTTTGTTTTTGTTTTGTTTAATGTGTGGGAGTGCGTTGTAAGTTTGCAAAGCTCAACGCTTAAATTGGCTTCCAGGAAGCGCCTGAAAATCACCCAGAGCTAAAACAATGATTTCGCATGCGTGTGTTTGTGTACGAATGGCAAGAGCTTTGCTGTGTTTGTGTTAGGGTATTTGCGTATGCAAATTCTGAACCAAGCGATTTGCGCCATAGTTGGTATGTTTGCTTGCAGGGCAGCGTACATACATACATATGTGCTTCAAGTTCGCAGTGGTATGTACTTACATACATACATACACTGAGCCAAAAGTGCAATGGTTTTTTCAACCAAGTTATTGTTTGATTTTTTTCATGGTTAAAACACCGATTGTTAGAAATGTGGTGACCAATTTTTATGTCTTGCTGTAGTTGAACGTACAGAGGTGCTTGCTGTTATTTGTTGGCTTCCAGCAGGTTCAAGTACGATCAGCGGCAACACATAATTTTTATTTTTTCCTAGTTTTGGGTTTTCTTAATTACGAAAAAGCGTCTGTGAAGTGCAGAATCGAATTAAACGATGAAGAAAATTGATTGAAGTTAAACATTCAAAGACATATTTATAAAGCTGATGTAGCTGAGTATGCAGAGAGTATTTGCTAATGCCGTCAGAGGCAACGTGTTAAAATGATTATATAAATTTTTGTTTTGTATCTCCGAATTATGAAAAAGTATCTGTAGAGTGCAAAAGATAAGCATGTTCAAACGAAAAAATCGCCAGCTAAAAGTTTTGTTAATGTAAACAAAAGTGTTGTTAATATTACCAAATCATTGTTGAAAATAGCAACCAAAAATCATGTTGATTCCTTTTCAAGTTTGAATTTGGTAATATTAACCAATTTTTGGTTGGTCTTTCTGTCAGTGTATCTATGAGTATATGCGGAAGTTCGCCTGTGCGTTTGGTTGACCAAAATGTCAATGTTTGGCATTTAAGCACGTTCGGTTAATGGACCAGAATTTGCAGCAGATTGTAAGGGGATTATGGCTGCTCTCCCGCATGGCCGCTACCATTGATTTGGTTGAGTGTGTATATGCATCTAAGCTTTTTTGTATGCCAGTTTGTACAGTTGCCGAGTGTCGCACGTTGCTATCATCACACACTGTGTTTTCCACGTGTGCTAATGCCATTCAATGTCTATTTGCGAATCGCACACAAATTCAATTGATTCTATTGTGATTTGTGATTTTTCCGGATGTGGGGTTTAGACCACTTTTAGTTAAATCTACAGATTTGGAAGTTAAATTTAATTTTATTTGAAAATAGTCGACTTTCAATTTGGGTGCTTAGTTTCTTTAAATTTACTGCTGGCACATACAGGCATCGATTTAAGATAGATTAAAAAAAAACCCGAAGCGATTAACAAACAAATCAATGGGAAGTATCCCAGTGGGAAAATGTAAAAAAAAAAAATTAAGTGACTCAGAAATTTCACAATCATGCGAATGCAGCTATAGTCATTGATTCGAAAATTCCGAAAGTGCTCAGGGAATCGCGCGAAGATTGTGCAATAATTGTGCAATTGTGTGTTTACCGGGTACATTTGCCCCTTCAGGCGCCGATTATTCGAGGCAGGGGTGCTCAACAAATTTAAGTTACTGAGCCAAACGACAACAACGTCAATGTCAATTACAACAACATCGTTCTGGGAATTACAAAAAATATTTCAACACCCAACTAACAAATAAATGGTACAAGCATCTCAGCTGTATGCAAATGCAAATGCATGCCAACTCGAGGCAGCAGTGAATGAAGGTCGATCGATTTTTGTCACGTTAGTTTTCTGGACCATCGTGACTTACTGTCGAAAATTTAGAATATCTTGCCAACAAAATGCACTGACCTCAATACAGAAAAAAAACCTTTGAAACAATGCAAGCTTTTAAAAAACAAGGGCCGAATGATATTCTGGGTGAATTCTCAGCCAACTTCGCGATGTGGAAAAGGTTAGAACACAACAACATATGTATTTTTGATATTTATCCTTCCCCGCATAATATTCACACTCTTAATACACTTTTTATGTTTGCAGCAGTGTTGTCACTTCAGAAACCAAATTAGTGGTAGATTTTTAATAAAAACAGTGGTAGAACTCTAGAAACGTGTGGTCGAATATTTTAGTATCATAAAAATTTGCCAAAAAAAAGATATATGTATGTATCAGACAATGAAGTAGTATTCACATGTAGATAAACAGCATTCTAGGTTTTCTTCTATCGCGCCATTTGTTCGAGATATTTGCCTATTAAGGTTTTCATTTTTATTGCCTTAGAATGTACATATGTACATATATCTTTGTGCAGATTATCCTTTATGCACGCAGTAGAAATTTTGTAACGGCAGCACCTTCAGCTCTTCGACTAACACGAAATTCTCAATAAATTTTCTTGACATTTAATTCATATATAGGTATGTTTTGTAATGTTGTGTTGCTCACCTCACTTCACCACAATTATAGTGGTTGAATTTCAATCACTGGGTAACCACTAAGTTATTAAAAAGGCGTTCATACTTCCCTTAGACGATTAGCCTACTATGAATAACTGAAAAGTGATCATTTTTTTCTGAAAACCTTATCCTTCACCGGAAAAATTTATGAGATCTGATAATAGGTCTATATGTATATGCAGCCTTAGGTTTTTTGAGTACTTTTACAGCAGCGTATCATTTGCTAACATCGGACATTAAATAAAAGAGTATTGGAAAAAAGAAGATTTAGCTGTTTTAGGATTCCAAAAATAATAGTTTTTACTTTCCTGAACAAATTGACCTTGTTTTGGACCTTGAATCGCTTTATGGTCATGTACATATGTATATAGGAGCCGTTTATGTGTAAAGTGGCATAAGTTGCTTTGGTTTTGAATCGAATGGATTGCTTTTTGTGTGTAAAAATATTGATGCTGACTTTCGAGAAGATTTACTTGTATTTGATAATTTATAAATAATTTCGTATAATCATTGAGGAGTTACCAATTCTCATTACCGTAGAGTGACCTATACCACTTTCAGAATAAATAATTTAGAAAAAGTGAAGTGAAGTTTTGAAAACGCAGTGATTCACTAAAATTAATGAGTAAGTAACATATATAATAACAATAGTTTATACCATGTATTCAATACACAGGTTTATTCAATTAAATATAAACACCGTGCAAAAAAAAACAAAAAACTTTTAAAACACACGAAACAGTCGATGTACTCACAAAACCAAATATTGCAAAATATTGTAAAACTGAACTATGATTTCTTACATTTTGTGTAATTTCAATGTATCTATTTTATTTTTTTTAATTTTCTGTTGTTCCTCTTTGAGTCTATGTACTTTCACCGACACAGAAACGAGTGTAAAATATTCATTACTTAGTAATAAATACTTATTTTTTTATCTTACCTGCTTCCTTTATTATAGCGTAACTTTCCTCTGAAAATGTGGGCTAATAACGCACTTGCGGCTAAGCTAAATTATTTCTACATCCTCACCGAAATGCAACATCTTGCTTTTGTATTCAATTGATAAGGCAATTATATGGATGCAAATTAAAATAATTAAACTTGAACATTTCCATACACTTTAACAAGCGCATTAGCGTCATCTGATTCAATTATAACGAAAACATGTTTCGGTACAAAGATTACACACCTTCGATAACCTGGCGCGAAAATGCAATAACCACACCGCACTTAACTCTGCGTACACTAAATCACTGATTTAATCATTGAATGAATTGGTTACCTTTATACCCACACACACACGCACACATACACACATGCATAGGTAAATAATAGCAAAACTTTCGATATCATTTACAAACTAACCCGCAACAACTACAAGTCGAATTAAGACAGCATCAACAGCAGACATGAAACATCAATGGATAATCTCAACACATCAACAACACTATCAGTGGCAATTAATTTTAATGAATGAATGGCTAAAGGGACAAGAAGATCCCAGCAAAATATATGCACAAATAAAGTTATGTATGTAGATATGTACTTATATGTATATGTGTGGTAAGCAGAAGGATGGCTGAATGAATGTATGTAGATGCAAATGGGTTAATTTAGCCGAGGTATGTTAATATGTATGTGCAACTACTGTTATAACTACTACATATTGGCCTCTGTTTATTTGTGGTCATGGAGCTGGTATAGGAAATCAACACATACACTTTCACTTGCGAGTGAACAGAAGGGCATTTGTCTGCTGTGGGGGAGCGAGAGCAGAAGCGGCATGTCCTTTACGCGTTGATATGGGGATACAAATAATTATGTGTTTAACAACAATAACATCAAACCCCACTAAGTGATTAATAATATGGCAAGACAAGGTATAGCGCCAACAACAACAACACATATGTATGTATGTCTGAGCAACGGTGACGGCATCGACTGATTAATATCACCGCAACAACTGCAATTTCACGCCCATTCATTAAGCCAAGTTCTGGGAATTGATTGATAGCGGTGTAAACGGCGCACCCACATTCATAGCGAGATTTATTTACCCAAATTCACATGAATACAATTACACAGGCACGGTACGCACACACTTAGAAATAAAGACAAATCTAAGTATACATACAGACCATATAAGTTATTGCTAAAATTAGGCTCATTTTGTGAACGACTGACAAGATTTAGATATGCAGATCTTGGCATTAACTTGACAAAATAAACGAACCTTAATCTATGAGAAACATACCATGTATCGTAAAAATACATGAAGGACTTACATGCGTGAATGAGTAGAAAGTCTATACCTATACATACATATATACCAGCAGAAAAGTTCCTAAGTGATTGTATTTAAATTTAAATTAAAATGTGTCAAAGTAAATGGCGGTTAGCTAGCAAAGGTTCTGTGAGTTTTGTACGCAAACGTACACACAACTTGCCCCGTGGAAGTCATTCATCTATAGTTCAATTTGTAATTTACATTAAATCGGCATTTGTTAGTTTATGTGCTTTTAGGCGCACAGAGCAAGGAATGTATGTAAGTTCTTTAGCGGATTTCACAGTCTTTCTAATTTCGAAGGCGCATAACAAAGATATTTGAAATTAAGATTAATCGTATTTGGAAATATGTGGGATTTCTACTCTAACACAAAGGTTCCCAAATTTTTTTTTCTCGTAAATATTACTGATGGTTTGAGCTTAATACATAGGCTAACTGATCCATATGCCGACCTAGCTGAAACATTTTTTTGTTTCAAGACCATAGAACATAAGAAAGCAAAATATATACAAAACATTTGTCAATTTTATTGTGGCTTATTATTGATGCGGAGATGTGGTGATCTCCGAAATAGCTGCTATAACATCCAGCGCTTAGACATTGTTGATTTTTCAATTTTTCCCGAATAAACAATAACGTGGTACAAGGCTCAATAAAAGTATTCAAATATTTAGAAAATAATTTTTCACTCTATCTGTTAGGATAGCCAAGAAATTTGAAAATTATAATCTTAGCGCTTCAAAAAAATTTTTTTAAAGTCTCAATACGACAATTTCCACCGAAACACTGCCTGTAAAAAATCATAGAAAAATTTTTTAAGTAGTGTGTTATCGGCCTATATTGATCGATTCGCGTTAACAATTTTTTCCACCCTCCTGCATTTATGTAGTCGAAACACTACGAGACGATGCGACATGCCACAGTTTTTTTTTTTTTAATTATTCGATATTAATATACCGACATACATAAATATACAGCCTGCATAATTTGAAATCAATGTGGCTTTGTTTGTGCAATATAGAAGTGAATGTGCTGGGATCTCACGGTCTCAAGTTAAACAAAATTATTAAATATAACGAAAAAAATACTTTTTCAGCCAAATTGGTCCATTAAGTATTTCCTTTTTCAATTTAAAATCTTAGGAGTTAAGATTAGGTTTGAAATTTTAAGCTCTTCTCTCCCTGGAACGTTAAGACCTAGAGGTATTATCTTGCCAGATTATGAATCTGTATATGAGTAAATCTGGCGAGTTAGTTTTTTTCAGGTGTCGCTTCCTTCTCTCGCCAAAAAAAAAAAAAACGCTAACGCATTCTTCTTGAATATATTTCAATCAGCGGAGTTCCAGAAAAAAGTACAAAAAAAGTACGCTAACAAACATACAATAAATCGGTTTTCTATACA
>NW_023458558.1:12163250-12173306 GCF_013731165.1 Rhagoletis pomonella | reverse complement strand
AAATAAATTAACATAATGCGCGTGTATGTGTGACAGCAGACTTCCGGTTTTCATTTCGCCTGAATTTATGTTCGTGCCAGCAAACACTGACACAATCCCCTGCGCGCACACACACACACACACACATAGGCACATTACCCACATGTGTGGAGGGATATGCGAATGCATTCAAATGAAATTGAGTTGACACACATGCGATTCTGGTCTATTCTGCTTTTCTGGCATTTTCTTGTTAGTGTCTTCCATCCACTTCCACATAAATACGTTCTTGGCTGCTATGTAAAGCAGCTGTCGCTTCACAAAATGCTTCATTACTTTCACATAAGCAACATTATTTGGCTTGAAGTGTGCTCGAAAATGGCGCGCAGCTCAGGAAGGAAGTGCAAAATTTGCTTAACGCTCTACAATTTTAATTGTATACACGCTACAGTTACTCTTAACGCTGACACTTAAGTCATTGTTCAGCTGCTGCTAATTTACGCTTACAAAAAGAGTTTACTTAATGAAAAATTTTCACTTACAAACTCATTGAATTACGAATTGAACGGTGTAGGTATTCGGGCTCATTGACAGGGCGTGACCTAATTATAACTTAGAAGTCCTAGATCCGCATAATAAAATTTAAAAATTTTCTACATACAGGCTTATTATAGAGCTGCTGAAACAGGCGCGCCTAGGCGTAGCATGTCTTTAAAGATTTTAAGAAGAAAAAAATCTGTGTTTGTCAAATTAACTTAAAATGGCCCAAGAATTTCGTCCCGACTAATTTCACTTAGCCCGAGGTATGGGTGCCAAGATGCGAATGCTTTGGCTGTTTGTCGGATGACAGGGGATACTTTGTTTTGTACCCATTCACCCCCTGAGAAGAATGAACCGGCATAACCCCCGTTTTTACCGATGATTTCGATATCGTCGGCATTCGACAGCAATAGTACACTCTTGTAAAAAAAATTTGCTCTTCATTTCTGCGGCCCGTATTATTTCCTTCAACATCAAATTAATGAAATCACGTCGAACGTCACCTCATTCGGTATCAAAAATTGAGAGGTTCTACACATTTCTAATGGTGCTAGTCGTATTGCTCAACGAAATTGCAGCAGCGTTCTTCCTTCCGGCCAGGTTTTTAAGCTCTTCGCACACCCAAACTTCGACCTCTCTCTACAAGTTAAGGCAAATACGTCTCGCTTCTCTCTTCGATGTTCATCTCCTTATATCTGTCCCACATGGTTTGCGTGGCGCCCAACCTCGCGCTGAACTCCGACTACTTTTTCGGCGTTTTTCCTGTAATTCAACCAAGACCAGATGTCTACATTCTTCATAGGATAATAAAGATAATACCAGTTTACTGCTCCAGTTACTTCCGATTAATTCTCTACTAGGTAGTTGTGATTAAATATTACATTAAAACTAATGTTTTTTAATACAATGTACCGCTAAAGTAACGTATTCAACTAGCATGTATACAAATACCTCAGTGGAGTTTTGCCAGACATCATTATCTATTTCTTCTTCTTCTTTATTGGCGCTGTAACCGCCTAAGCGATTTTGGCCGAGTCCAAAAGAGCACACAAGTCGTTTCACTTCTGTTCCAACTGACGGCGGTTCCTAGAGCGTTTGTGTCCATTCGAACGACATGGTCAATCCAGCGGAGCCGCTGTATTTTAATTCGCTGCATTATTTCCATGTTGCCGTAAAGCTCATACAGCTCATACCAATTCCCTTTGCTTCCTTTTCTTTCTTATAAAAGGCAGAATGGACTACAAGGTTTTTGTTACCGATGATTCCGATATCATCGGCATATGCCAACAATTGCATGCTCTTGTAGAAAACTGTTCCTGGGCGGCTTAGTTCTGCAAATCTTATTATATTATCCAACATCAGATTAAATAAATCAGATGAAAGGGAGTCGCCCTATCTGAAACCCTGTTTGGTAGCAAAAGGCTCGAAGCGGTCTTTCCCAATTCTGGCGATATTGCTCAACGTAATTTTACACAGCCCTAGCCGTTTCGCGGGGATACCAATTTCTGACATGGCGGCGTATAGGCAACTCTTTTTAGTGCTATCGAAATCGGCTTTGAAATCGCAATCAGTTTGTTGACGGTGGGCTTCAGTCAGTTCACAGTTCACACAATACGCTCGATAAGACCTTATAACGCTTCGTATGCTTAGAAGGCTGAGCCGCAAATTCGAGTCGTCGCGCATGCGTGCTTCTAACCTTAATAGCTCCTTGCCGCCGTACTTGAATATATGGTCCAGTAGGTCTATTGCGCGACGTACTTAAATAGCTCAGCTGGCAGGCTGTCAGCTCCAGCAGCTTTGTTGTTTTTCAGCCGCGTAATTGGTATTCGTGCCTCGTCACAATCAGGCGGTAGAACATCGATTCAGTGAATTTAATGAATGAATTTAAAAACTTTCGGCTAAAATTTATTCCGCATAAATCCTATCAATAATTGAACTTCTACATTGCACAAGGGTATTGCAAGAAAAAAACACATGAGCGCTCACAATTTATTTGCTCTCCAAATACCGACATTTGTATATATACACAGTTGTGTACGTACATACGTCCATGCACCTAAATGCAAACACTTTCGCATGCAGCCTAAGTGTTCAGGTGCCAATCTACACCTTCGCGCACAACTTGGCCAATCATTTCCGCTTGCTCTGTGTATGCCAACAAATATCTCCGCTTATACTCGAGTGCAGTTGTTGCAAGCCGATTTTAGTATTCAACACTAACAGATAATTTGTGTGCGGTGGCCACCGTCCACCGCCAGCCGTCTGTCGGTCGCTGTCCGTTACATTGTTTGCGATGCCTATTAAGGCCTCGCTGATATCTGCCGGAGACATGGACGCCACGGACAAAGGGCGCTATGGTTAGACAGTAGCATCGATTATGGCGGATGAGCGAGCAGTGAGCCGACAAACACATCAACGCCACTGCCCAACACCTTGGTGGTGCTGAGGAGTTAACGGAGGAAGAAAATAAAAACGAGCAAAGAGCGCGAAGATGAGGCAGGCTCAAGATATGTACTTATTGGGTTATTCAAAAAGTCAGTGTGGCTTTTCTGGTTGTTGTGTTGTCTTGTTATTGTAAAACATCTTTCTTGGGATGACGTATACGCATACATTAAAACCAAATACATTAATTGAAATTTTTCCGAGTCTCCTTGGAAGATTACTTATTCCAAAATAATCCCGAACTAGTCTGAAAACGGTCCTAAGATAGTACTAAACTAGTTCCAAAATTCTCCTGAGCTAGGCCCCAAAAAGTTCCTGAACTAGTCCTAAAATTACATCAAACTACTCCCTAAATGTCCTTTAAATAGTCGTGAATTAGCCCCGAAATCTTCCTGAAGAGGTATCGCATCGGCCTTGAAATAGTCCTGAACTAGGCCCTGAAATACTCGTTAACTAAGACGAAATGGTCGCAAATAATACTGAATCCCAAAATGGACCTAAAATAGTCGGGAACCGGTAATAAAATGGCCCCATAATAGCTCCTAAACGGTCCCAAAATAATCCTGAACAGATCTCGAAATAATACCGAACTAGTCCCGAAACACTCCGGAGGTAGCCCTGACCAGATCCCAAAATGATACGTTATTAGTCTCAAAATCATCACAAACTAGTCTCAAAATGCTCCTAAAATAGTCCTGAAATAGTCGCGAAATTGTCCTGAAATAAACCTTAATTTCGTCAAGAAGTAATCTAGAGATGGTGGAGGCAAGCAAGCATTTTACAGTCAGATTTATGTATTGCGAGTGCTCTTTTTGAACCACTCAATTCATTGGCGAGCAATTGCGCGCCTGGCACGTATTCATTGTTTTTTTTTTTGTCTTTTTTTTCTGCTTCGCTTGTTTACTTTATTTTCATTTATTTATTGTTTATTCGATTTTTTTATGAATTCGCGCCTTTTCTTTTTTCTGGCTCGCTGCCTTTGTGGCTTTGCATTTAAATACGCTCAGCAGCTATGTATTTGCATTGAAAATGTATGCATACTTCTACATACCGTATGTATGTATGCTTATGGTTTATACATTTGTGGGTGGCGTGGCTAAATTAAATATCTACTCATACCTTTACTTGGCTGAGGTTGCTTATATATACGCAACGTTCGCTTTGCTTTCTTATTTATGTATTTAACTTTGCACTTGCATTGGCGCACACTTTGTGCTTAACATAAATTTATACACTTCCGTTTCCGCTGTACTTTGCTTACCGTAAGTTTTTTGGTTTGTTGGTAGACGATTTGCATTGCGTATTCGTTTAGCGTTTGCCGTCACACTCAACACGCGCGCACACATAAATACTCGTACCTGTATGAATCTACTTAACCGCATACGCTCTTTACTACATATATGTAAATGTGAAAAATTTTGCCGCTTTATGCTTCGAGAATATTATTAAAATTGATCCTTGCAATGTCTCTCTGGCGATTGAGGCCATCAACTGCCAATTGCGTATGGCTTTGTGCCTACCATCCAGTCATCATCATTATTATGGCTGGCAATCATGTGTTCTAGGTGCTTTACGCAGACAACTTGGTCTGCATTCGCTATTTATGCGACTGGATTAGCTTGGACGGCGGCAGCATAGACGACGTGGCAGGCATATGATTGCTGGTGCGCGCCTGTTCTGTTTATATATCATCATTTTAATCCGTAGGTCGTGAAATGTTTTCGAAATGAATTTATTTTATTTATACATATGTATGTATCTATCTGTTTGGGATTGAGTGTGCGTGCGTAGGCGCAGATAAAATGAATTTTGTTAGAAAATTCTAATTTTATTCGGCTTTGAGCTTGCCATAATTTAGTTGAAATTTAATGTAAGCAGCTTTGAGTTTTGCAATTTCAGGTGAAATATGAGCATAGAAATATCGCAGACATATTTAATCAAATATCTGAAATGAACGGCGAAAGATCTATAGTCTCGCGAAAGTAGAGTCCAAATATAGTTAAACTGCGTTCTAAGTTTTTCTTTCCGAAGTAAGGATTATTTTAAATTTTGAGAGATAATGATTAACCTAAAAAAATTATTAACAAAATTCTTGGCAAATAAATAAATAAATAAAAAATGTAGAATAAAACCATGTGTATCAAATAAAAGAAAAATTTCTATAGAATTGAAGAAGATTAAATGTTTTGGTGTGCATGGAAGAATAGGCATTGAAAATGTGCTTTTAAAATTGTTTTCTTGAATATTCTTGAAAATTTTAAATTTTATTTAAAAACAAGTAAAAAACTTTAAGTTTGGGCGAACATTAAATACCTGGCGTACGTATTAATTATAGTAAGGTGAAAATCTTTCCAAAAACTACCGTTACATGGTAAGCATAGGTGTGGTTTTACCCCTATTTCAAATATCCTCGATATTATGTTCAGTTAAACTTACTGGGATGAGCTTGTGTAGTGAGCAGTTAGCGGTGCCACGCTCATTTCCAAAATTCCGTAATAATCTAATATGAAAAGTGGGCGTGATTTTAGTCCGATTTAAAAAATTTTAGCTTTTCTGAGGCATGTACGATAATTACACCGACTGACATTTTTTTCAAAATTTTCTTTTTGATGCAGAAATATTCCTAGAGCATCTAGATGCATTTCTGCATCAAAAAAAAAATTTTGGAAAAAATGTCGCTTACGTTATTTTGGCGGTTAGAGCTAGATATGTTACTCTTTATCAGCGATATTGCAAATATTCTGTTAATTTTCAGTACATAATCTAATATCGATATCTTGGTGTGAAAAGATACGGCTTTATGCCTATAGCTTCCTATGAGCAAATCAAATTTTTGGCACAAATGTCAGTTACGCGGTTTTTGCAAAACGACGATAGGCGGTATACGTTTTTTTATCGTTAACGTTTCAGTAAAAAATAAGTTGTTGTGCTTCGTTGGATTAAAGCAACTTAACTAACACCTCTCTCCCTTTGGTCCGTAAGATGAGCCCGACGAGTCCATTTAGCAAGGGATTAGTAATGTCATTACAAGAAGAACCATAACATTCTAGTTAAATCTATTTCGATTGTTATATGAATTTTATATAAAAAAAGTACTAATAGAATTTAGAAAATACCTTAAAAATTGCCATATAAACATAAAAACGATTTTCTCATGATAACATCAAATGCTTATCTTTTAATATTTGAAGCGAAGGCAGTCAATGTACTTTGCGCTGGTGATAGTAAAAAGCTGAGAGATTCATAAGCTTTCTCGGTTTTTCGAGATTTTAAAATATTTATTCGGAATACTCTGGGATTTTTCGTGTTTTTTTCATGACTTCTCAAAATTTTTTAAGTACTGGTGCATACAAATTTCACTTTACTTTTTAGAAACGGGTTTTGTTTTGATATTTTCTCCCCAAGTTGTGTTTTCAGAATTTTTTGCTGTTACATTACTTGTGCACGCGTGTGTCTCTTATGCATAAAATGTAATCAAATAAAAATATGCATATCACATCAAATAAATTTTAATTTAATTTGAATATCGCCCGCTGAGATTTGTGGCGGACAGAAAAAAGGTATGCAACACAGTGGGTGGCCGTTCTCTAACATAGGCAAATCAGCATATAGAACAAAGCCGCGCTAAGCCATAAATCTCGCCAAGTGAAGCGAAATAGCCAGTAGCCAAAAAAAAAAGAACGCAATCAACAGTAGCAACAATTGTATTTGTGAAGCAATGAAATTGTGAAAGGAAGTGTAGCAGCCAACCGGCTCAGCAAAGTAAAGAGAAGAAAAAAAAATAGACCAGAGCAATCCGATGAAAAAAAGCAAAATTAAACCAAACGATATTAGACATGCAAGTAGGCAAAAACAAAAAAAAAACAGAAATAACAGCGCGTGCAGCACGCATCTGAAAAAAATCACTGCTGCAAATAACACAAATCTGTTGGTAAAAAGAATTACCAAAGCCAAAACGCAAGGCCGCGTGCTTGGGAACAACAAAAACAACTAAGCAACACGCGCACAATTTAAAGAAAAACAAATTCAACAACTGTTAAATTTTAGTTAGGAAACTTCAGAGGAGGGACTTCAACACCTTTAAATTTAGATAAATAACTTGTACGCATTTTTATGGACCGCCAAGATAAAAAAAACTCGCACACAAGGATGCGTCTGTGACTGACTGATGCATTTCAAGCACCAACAACGATTCGCTCATACCAACCCCGTCGCTTCAGCTATACTTTTTTAAGAAACGGCAGCTCATTGGCATTGAATTTTGATAAACTCATAATTGACAAATTCATACATACTACTACATACATAGATATGTGTGTGGCTCACAAAACGTACGCACGTATGTAAATGCTGCTAAAAATGAGGAGTTTATTTTTTGTGAGAAGACTGTGAAGCTTAAAAATGATTCTGGACAAAAGCGAGTCGTGTGTGCGCTATGAAGCGGTTGACAGGCTATAATCCTTTTATCAGGATTTTTCTCTTGTGTGACAGATGAATTTGCATACGGTCGCTGGGTGGCTCAATATAAAAGGGATTATCGCTATCAAACTTTATTTTAGAAATACAGACGTCTCAATTGTAAAATTATCTTAGCTAAATAATGAAACTATTAGTACCGCATGACGGGTAGCAGATTTTCTAAGCAATGTGGGAATAAATATGTTACGATGCATACATATGCTATCTGCCGCGGAAAATTGTATGTATGTATTTCCTAACAACGCAACCGCAGCAAAAAATATGACTTTGAGAATATGTGAAAAATTTCATTAAAATTCGGTTGGGGTGTAATAAACACAATTATTTTTTACACTAGCAAATACGCGGCGTGCTTCGGGTCATGTTAAAAGTATTTTTCTGTTCTTAGTTTTGTCTATTATTGAAATATCTGTTGTAAAAAGATATGAAATATCCATTCAAACATATCTGCAGTAAAATCAATTATTTTGTATATAAATAAGTTTATTTTCAATGAAATAAAAGTTTTATTCCGTGAATTTTTTTGAGTGTTTTTACTCCTTTGCGGACTTTTGTACAATATATTGCACAAATTTGTGGTAGCCCTAATAGCTACCCAAAACAACTTTGAATATTTTTTGTTTGCTTTTGCTATTACGAGGCTCTATGAATCGAATAATTAAGAGGAACCATTTCTATATTCGTCAGGTACGGATTTGACCGGAAAGGGTTAAAAAGAAAACAGCATTTTTACTTTAAATACATGTTCAAAGGACATACTATAATGGCATTTTCTTTTCTACCGAAAAATGTTGCCTTCTCATTGCCCACTTCTTAGTAGATATTTTTGTGTCGAGGACACTGAGAAGGCAACATTTTTCGGTAGAAAAGAAAACGTTATAAGTAAAAATAAATTTCTTCTACTCGATTTGCATAAGATCTGCTAGTGTTGTGGAAGCAGGATGCAGCCACGTTGATGGCGAATGTTTTCGTGACTTCAGTATTCGCTGTTTCTTATTTCGAACAGCGCATTTACTATGGCTCGAAGCATTTTGATTGGCAGACGTTGGATGGAAGTACATCCCTAGAATTATATGCCGGAAGTCCAGACTGGCCTTAGAATTTGTTTGTATAGAGGCATTTTGTTGTGAACTGACAATCCTGAGCGCCTACCAATTACGTAAAATAATTTGTTTAATTTTAAATCAAGGTCATCTCAGTTTTTTTACATGAGCGTTCCAGCGCAATTTGGCGTCGAGTATAATAGCCAGATATTTGGCTTCATCGCAGTATGTGATTATTGACGCGTCATTGAAAATTGGTTTGTATGATTTTTTTTTTTTTTTAAGAGAACACTATGTGGGCTGAGATATGGTTGAGGCCCCAAGATGCTCCCCTCTGGTACACCAGCGTTTACCTTCTATAAAGATGAAAAAGGCATTATCGTATTTTACGCAAAAGTACCAGTCATTGAGATATCAACTTAAGCTTTTGAAGCAGCCCTACATCAGGGAAAACGGCCGAACACTCTTTCTTCTCCTCCATAGCAGTTTCAATAGTACTTACAACTCTATGTAATTGGTCACTCGTTGAGTTACTTTTTCCGAAACCAAACTGGTGAACGAGAATCTGTTACTTGTTCTTAGTAATTGGTTTTAGCCGAGCTAAAAGAAGATAGCTTATCGAATAGCTTCGACACTACTGATAGTAGGAATATAGGCCTAGCAAATTGCGCGAAGTTCCAATATATAGGTACATGTTTCAAGCTAAAGCACTTATGTATTTAGTAAGCTGTTCAAAGAACCTATGAAGTTTGTTGGTAATTTGCGAAGAACTTCGGCCGTTATTAAGTCAAATCTAGGATACTATTTTAACTCCATTTTTTTTCTGTTAGGCCTAAATGGACTAATATGGATATCGAATTCAAACCAGCACTTACTTATATTTCATCGAAGCCTTCATTAGAGCTCTAGGTCTTTTCTGGTTGCTCAGCAAGCAGTGTTGCTTTTTGCTCACTGCCTTGCATTAATTTTAACGGGAGCAATTTGCTGCATTGGTCTATTAAAATGCCAAGTTCAGTTTTGATTTAATACCTGGAGATTTGCTGCCGGATTCCAAAATTTTCTATCGCTAAGTTTGATTGCCAAAAATCACGAAAATAATAGCAAGTACGCCTAACAACACGCAACATCTATTTACATGCCCTCATACTGCCAGATTTGGTTGAGTACGTATTGCATTTGTTACTTGTCCATGTTGTACACTTTTAGGTCCCATTCCTTTGCATTTTTAATGACTATTCAGTTAGAATATGTTTTAATTTTCATGAGTTGCATTTCCCTCTATGGGAACATTCTTATATTCATAGCTCGCCGATTTACTTATAATTTGTTTTCAAAAACAGTAACAGACCTTTTTTACCGGGCAAAATGCTTTCGGTTACCACAACAAGCTTATTAAAAGTAATCTTCTTAATTTGATCTAAGACAGAAGGGGGTATTCTCGATCCGTTGCATACTGTCTAGCATGTTGCATAGATAGCATAAATAGCGTGATTGGATAATTTTGTTGTTGTTTCAGGTGTTCATGTATTCAAGCAACAACAAAATTATCTAATCATGCTATTTATGCTATCTA
>NW_023458558.1:12160363-12163150 GCF_013731165.1 Rhagoletis pomonella | reverse complement strand
TTTTTCTTAAAAAATTTTGTTTAATAACCGCCTTTCTTTTAGGTAATGATCTAACACTCGACAAGAAGAGCTACCTGAGACTTTTATTGAATCAGGGTGGTAAAAGTCTTTATCCGAAAAAGTCAAAAAAGTTAAATTTTCGAAAAAATATAAATAACAAAATTTTTATTTTTTAAAAAAGATAAACTTTTTCAACTTTTTTCAAAAAAATAAATGGTTCCTTTTCAGAAACTCTAGAACTATAAAAATCTACTCAGACAGTCTTAATTTTTATTTTTTACTACACCCGCCTGTCCCTAACCAGTTGCCAATTACTCACAGCAATGCCTGTTGAAAGTTATTTATTTACGTTCACAAAACGGCAACAAACAAAGCCAATCAACGAGTTGACAAACGGAAAAAAAATAATTATTGGTATAACAACAACAGTTGACATTCATAAAAAAAAAATCGCTTAGTGGTTATTTATAAAAAATGTGCCACACTTTCACTAAATGCAACGCTCCATTTATCAGGTGAAAACTTTTTTATTTCAGCAAAACAACTATAAAAGCAAACAATCACTAAAATACGTGGTGGAACAGCAAAGCAATGGACAAAATTTCAATAGAAAAAAAAAACAAAAATTAATTAATTGAAACACAGCAGTCAACTGACGTTTATGAGCGAGCTACCACTGCATAGGGTCACATCAAAATGTGACTGTGGTAAAACATTAGCCACCACCACCAGCACCACCACCACTGACATCGCCGCCACTGAATGACCCACCCATTTGAGTAGTGACAACAGCGGCTGTGTCGGCGACAAGGATTTCGGAATGCATGTCAAAAACACCGAAAACAAATATAAAACTTAATGAAAACAAATTACGATTTCACATTCACCCATTCACTGTACCACCGCACCACTGCACCGCACAACGCTTTGCTCACGCAACTGTAGTGGAGCACACGTAACAGTGTTCAGGCATATATATGTATGTACATATGTATGTATGTAAGTAAGGAAACTATCCATATATCGCTCATATATATCAAAATATGTTCTTTATGGTATTCCAAAAATGCATTGAAAAGGGAAAGTCGGAATTTTTATGCTCTCACCCAAAGGATTGTTCTATACCGAAAAATATACCCCTGTTTTTTTTATATCAAAAATTATTTAGAGGTCGCTCAAAGCGCTCAAAGATGGGAAAAGAAACTTTTTGTAGAAATAGTACAAAATCTTCGAAAATCAATATTTTTTGATTGGAAAGCTCTGTTTATCTACAGAAGACTCCCAGTAATAATATCCAATTGTCTTTTTTAACCATTTTTTTCATAGTTACAATATTTTATAGGTCCGCCAAAACTCCAGAAAATGCAATGGGAGACCAATAAAAAATCGTTAGTATTAAAAAATGGTTAAAGAAATAATTAGGTAATACATATTATTGGAAGTCTTCTGAAGAGAACCGGATTTATCCGATCGAGATTGATTTATTTTCATGAATTCTATACCATTTCTACGAAAAGTTGTTTTTGCTCATATAAAATACGTGGAAAACTTTGCGCGCATTCTGATTAAAAAAAAATTGGGTTTTTTTTCGACCTTAATCTACTTTCTGCCCACCCTAATGTTCATACACGTATGCAAACCACAATCGACAAAGTGAGCCACACGTAAGCAAATGAACATGAGCGATCGAATGGACTGCTTGAATGACGAAATGAATGGACATGACAGACGCGTGACACGTGCCGTCGTGGTTTTGGACTTTCACCGTTACACCGGCTCAATTTACCTAAAATGGGGCATTCATACATATGTACATGTGTACGTATGTATGTATGTGTATACTGGAGAACAAATATGCATTTATGCGTATTCTGTATGTACATAGATACTGCCGGTATGCTTTCCGCGCCAGTTGACACGCAAATTCGGAACGAAAGTGACATTTAAAAAATGGATTTCACAAGCCTCCTTCCGCTCCGCAGATGGCAAGTGTGTGGGTGGATAAGGTGGAGGGTTGTTCGACACTGGTCAACACTGACGCCAATTGTATAGCACCGTGACTTTAATTAATCTGTTAACGAACCAGCATTTAACATTAAAATTGGTAATCGGTGCGGGGGAGGGCAGCGTGATGTGGATAGTTGCACGTTGTCGGTAAAATGTTCGCGCGGAGCTGTGAAAATCAAATGTCATCAGCGTTCAAAGCTATCAAAGGAAAAAAGGCAAATGAAATTTCGAATTTAAAAATTTGTATTTGCTGCCAGAAAAACTAACATTTAAATGCAGTTAGGTGAAAGCGTGAAAATGTGAAGGGTGGTAATGCCAGTTCTACGGGAATGATTTCGATTTGCGTGAAACTGTTAAGTGTCATTTGTTGCTCGAGCGTGGCACGCAGCAGACTGCATTAATCGATTTTTTTTTTTTAATTTTTGGAAGAGGGCCTGTGTGCTGCATAAAAAAAGATCTGTCGCTTTTAGTTAAAATATTTTTGAGTTTAATAAACTTAGAAACAAATATGGCACTGAAAGCTCAGTTGGTCAAGATTTAGCTTAATTTAACTAAGTAATAAATCATCAATGATTATTTAACTTTAGCCCGAAAATATTTTGATTTCATATTTTCTTTTTCAACAGATTGAAAGTTCGCCGCCTAAAATTTCACAGCAAAAAAAAATAAAAATCTTGCAAAAATAAATGTTTGCGCTCATTTGCGCCTCATCGAATGTTGTTATTGTACATGATTCTGCGTCATAGGCATGATGAGCGACTTATATACAGTTATATATAC
>NW_023458558.1:12157291-12160263 GCF_013731165.1 Rhagoletis pomonella | reverse complement strand
AACAAAGTTATAATACCCTTGTGCACAAGTGCGCTCGGGTATAAAAAGAGGGTACACTACGCTACATGATAACTTCAGCAATGAAGACATCTCCCGATCTTTGGTAGTAATCTGGCTAGTCTTTTTCAAAATCTTGTGCCATTTGGCAGGAACTACTAAGGTCCAACTTAAGAATTTTCTTTGGCAAGATTTCCTGAATATTTTTTAGTAGTAGATCTTATTGAACGAAAAATATTTTCAGCTTAAAAGTTTGATTTCACTTTTGGACAAAGATTCCCAATGTCCCAGTTTTACGTTAAGTAAAGAGTACATACTTAACGTAAAACTGGGACATTGAATCTATTTAATAAAAACCAAAATTATTCAACCTTCAACACAAAAAAAAAGGAACAATCCAGCGCCTTCGTCTTGGTCTGCAGGCTGTATCGGAGATACACCCGCTAAATTTAAACGTAGAATACGTGGTATGGTTAAGAGCATATCCAAGTCAAAAACGAAAGCACAAACTAAGAAAAAAATATCGATAACAAAAGCGATAATAAAATCGATAACAAATTCGATAAAAATATCGATAACAAAATCGTTAACTAAATCGATTACAAAATCGATTACAAAATCTATCGAAAAATCGATTACAAAATCGATAACAAAATCGATTCCAAAGTCAATAACAAAATTGATAACAAAATCTATCAAAAAATCCATTACAAAATCGGTAATAAATTCGATAAAAAAATCGATAAAACTATCGATAACAAAAGCGATGGCAATATCGATAGCAAAATCGGTAAAAAAAAACGATAAAAATACCGAGAACAAAAGCGATAACAATATCTATAGAAAAATCGATAAAAATATTGATGACAAAAGCGACAAAAATATCGATAACAAAAGCGATAACAATATCGATAGCAAAATTGTTAAAACAATCAAGAAAAATATCGATAACAAAACCGATAAATAATCAATAATAAAATCAATAACAGAATCGATTACAAAATCGATAACAAAATCGATAAAAATATCGATCATTATATCGATAAGTTCCGAAAATATCGATAGCAAAATCAATAACAACACCGATACAAATTTCGATAACAAAATCGGTGAAAATATCGGTAACAAAACCGATAAAAATATCGATGGCAAAATCGATTAAAATATCGGCAACAAAATCTATAAAAATATCGATAACAAAATCGATAGCAAAATCGATAACAAAATCGATAAAAATATCGATAACAAAACCAAACAGATCCACATTAACTGAAACTTTCATATGTACGTATATATGCATTTACATATGCATAAGCGAATGTAACGCTGCGATCAAAAGCCGCATTACATACGCATACATACTTTTTGTCTCCTTCCCACACTTCCAGCTAAATGATGACGAAGTGATTTTGTATGGAAAATCATTTATGCCCATATATTTGAATAAAATAAACATATATAGAAGATATCAACCAATACTTCCCATATACCAAACGAAAGGAAAACTCTTGAATTTTTGATTAAAGAAAACAAAAACAAAATCATTCGAGCGGTTTTCGAGCATTTTGGTAATGAAAAAAATTTGCAAATTTTTTCAACAATTTTTTGCCTTAAAATGCTCAATATTTGTTAAATTTATATAAAATTTGTACCCGATAATATTTCTACTGCTCCAAAGAACCCATATCCCGAAAATGAAAGTTATATATGCCAACAATAAGTTGCTAGAGCACTTTATAGGCTCAAAATTGACCCCAAAATAAGGCAATGTTTACCGTTGTTTTTACGACAGAAACCGAATTGGTTATTTACAAAAATGAATCTGTCAACAGGTTTGGAATTTTATCTTTGAAACGCCACACTTTTCTTTGAAATCGCTTTATTAGTTCTCGTGCAATAAGCGTTTTTGTGAAGCTCTAAAAATTACAACTACAACATTTGAACATAGCCCCCATACCTTAAGGTAAGACGTATTCTACGTCAAAAAACACAAAAAATTGCCGAAACAATAAACTTTAGACTTAAGTGCACAACGACATGCGCACGTACATATATATCTACGAGTAATAAGATTATACACAGATCCACAAACAAGAATTTGTGCTTTGTATTTTGTAAGTTTTTGTGCATAAATTTCAACTTGTAAATGCATACGAACCAAATTATACTTATTTGTGTTGATATATGAGACTTTGGTCAACCAAAAGCCATTAAAGCAGAGCAACATTTTTCTTACTCCACTCCACATTCGGTAATTTATTACCCAGAATTAAGCAAAAATTAGCACAAGGACATAGTGAAAGAACGAGAAACTTAACACATTTACACTAATTCAAAAGAGAACTTGTAAAGTTTTCAATGTCTTTTTGAGGAGCCAAGCGAATTGCTACAATGAATTTGTGTGAAATACAGCTATAAATAAGTACAATTGCGCAATTCAAATGAGCAGTGATGTGGCACTTAAAAATTTAAGAATGTAAAAAAAAAAATCAAAAAAACAAAATAATTTTTCTTGTCAAAAGCCAAAAAAATGCCAACTCATTGAGCAAACATGAAAACTTTTTACCATAAAGCCAAGAAAAAAAGCGCATAATAAAATTAAAAGTAAATTTTTTTTTTTAAACTTTTACAAGTATATATTTATTTACTGTTTTTATTTCGCAAAAGTTGCTCGTAGAATACGAGTGCAGAAACCGAAAGGAATATAAAAGAGCATTTGTAGCGGAAGCAAATGTTGTTGGCAAAATATGAATAACAACTACGGAAGTGAGAACAACTCAAAAACAAGTGCATAGAATATAAAGCTGTACAAAAATACATGTGCACATTAGGGTGCCTCACCAATATTATAGAACTTTTTATATTTTAAGACTTCTGTTAAATTATTAAGGAAAAATATTAAGATTTACTAGAGATGGACCGATTTGAAAATACCCCTAAATATATCATTACTTTGTTTTCGTTGATAAATTTTT
>NW_023458558.1:12150028-12157191 GCF_013731165.1 Rhagoletis pomonella | reverse complement strand
TTTTGTAACTATTTTTATGCAGACCTTTAACTTTAATCTGTCTCGAATGATGACTCGCACTAGCGATTCGTATGCAAACAATATTGCCTCTGCTTGCAGTTCCTCTGAAATATTTTGGGTAAAGTGTTCAAATTTAATAGATTTTATAATTCTGATGAAAAATACCACTTTTTTTTTGTATGGCGGTTGATGCACTCTAATGTGCATACATGCATGTATAAGTGATTATCCCTATTCGCTAAAATGTCACAACTCAAAAACGTTTTTATTTAGTGCTTAGACTGTCAAACTTTATTTAGTGGTGCAAGAACACAGGCTGTGTTGAAGACAAGGACGGGGCGTTACAATAAATGTTTGATATGTTTTTGTCTATATTTTTTCAGTTTTTAATTAGAAAGATACCATTTACATTAAAAAGTTAATTTTTAGTCTACTGGCTATAGTTATATATATAGGCTCCTATTACTGGTCAAAAAATAAAATTGGATTACTAAGCAAAAATTGTTAGGAAAACATTAACATTTCAGCTTAATAACAATACCTTAATTTTCACTTGTGCCATTTTCAATATAAATGTGTGATAGATCCTTGCACGAATTTACATACGTAGATACATACATGTGTATGCCCAAAGAAGCAAGATGACTCAAACGGAAGTTCACAGACATAAACACAAGTACTCACAAATTTTTTTTAAGTTCAGGCTGTTGAATCTTGGAGTGAGTGCAAAAACTGTACTAAATGTTTGGTGTAGTGGCTTTGAAAAGTTATCGCCGCACAGTTTTAGTTTGACAGATTAAAAGTTTAAAAGTAAAAACAATTTTTTTTGCCAAAAAAAGTTAGAACAATTTGCTTTGAGCGAGATATCAATATTATCAGTACAGTTAGCAATTGACAAAAATTGGCTACCATATAGAAGATTCAATGAATAGATATATGTATACCAGAATTGAAAAAACGGGCAGTTCTCTTGGAGTAATCAAAATGCGATCTAAGAATCAAGAAACCAAAATAGAACATGTAAATAAAAAAAGATTGGTAGAGAGTAAAATTCTAGATATCGAATTAAAAGGCATGCACTATTCCATAATAATCATCAAGTTCTATAAATAACTTGAGCCCACTGACCGTACAGAGTCCATGTGAATGCTCTTCAGGAAGTCACTGGTTTATTTCTCAATCGCATACCTGGAAATAGATATAGATAGGATTCATAGGCGAAGAAGTAGTGTGTAGTGCGGCAAAGATGGCCGGGGTTGATTGGTTGGTTGTAGTGCTACCCAAGTTGTCGCTCACGAAGCAATTAAGCGCATAAAAGCGCCATTTTGTTGCACGATTGTCTTTACATTTCTGTACAGCATTGTGTCTCATAGGATTGAGACTTGCCTGAAGTTTCCCACAAAGGTTCACAGGTCTTTGACACTCACGGCTTCGTAAAAGAAAAAAAAGCTCCGTGCTCAACACGAAGCTCCTCAAACGACTGATATCCATACCCGAAAGCTCAGCGAGAGTGTGCAAAAAGTGTGACCGGACAGGGCACCAAAGCAGCAGGTCTTGAGATTATTTCACCTCATTTCATTTAGAGTCGAATTTATTTTCGACTACTAAAACACGCCAAAATTTTCAAATGAAACGGTGAAACGCCAAATACAAAGTTAGGGTTTTAAAAATTTTTTTACTTACCGGATTGCCAACATTACCTTATGGAAAAACAAAAAATATTGTATTGGAATAGTAAGCATATTAGTAGCGAATGATGCTCTGTTGTTTCTTTTCTTTTTAATTGAAAAAAGGCGTGAACAGGCGCAGCTAGTTAATAATAAAATTAATAAAATATAAGTTCACAATTTAAACCGAAAAAATTTCCATTGAGAGTTTTAGTCCTGTAAAGGCATAAGGTGTGAAAAAAAAAAAAAAAAAATTAATTCCAAGCCATTCCCTTAATTATAATCTCCCTCAGAAATTTAGCTAAATAAAGTTTACAGCACTCTAACCAGATCGTTGAACAGTTTAATGACAAGTAGGAGGAATCGAAATTTGCCGGTACACAATTCTTTTTGCGAATTTCTAAAATCGATTAATCACTGTCACCGCCCATTTGATTTCCCACAAAGTCCTAATAATATTTGGCTCAATTGTAAAGCGATGTGCTTGATCAAACCGCTAAGTCAACGGGTAACTAAAGGTAAATGAAATTTTTTTTTTCCAACTCTACTTTAACAAGTGGTAAAAAGGCACCAGACGGCTGCCTGCATAAGTTTTCCGTGCAGGTATTATTGTTGTTGACATGAAGGTCGTAAACGTACGCACAGTAAATGCCCAGTCAAAATTTATGACCCAATAATCCTTAAGAAACTAAAATGTGGCAGGACTTTTGCAAAACCACATTTAAAGTGTCAGTCTTAAATTTTATCCTTTCAGTTACTGAGCAGGAGCGAAGGCGAGTCAGCGCGTTGAGTTAAGACTGACTACCAAATAAATTTTCGTTCGATTTCTATGAGCTTACAAGCGTTTCTTTTGTAATTGCAGTTTTGGCTATTTTCCAGAATGTGTTTTTTTTGATGTGGGTTCTGTATTCAAGGTGTCAAAGAGGAGGTATTAAAAAAATTGTATGTATTAAAAAAAAGAAAAAAATAAATTAAGTGTATTTGTTTATATAATTGGTACGATTGTTCAAAGAGTAATGGGCGGTGCCACGCCCACTTTCAAAAAATTTCACAACTGTCTCATTTTATGCCAAAATTCTTCTTCGCGCACCAACTTTCAACAATTTGAATCCAGTATTTACGGAAATATCGTAGTTTTGCATATTTCGAAAGTACCGTTGGCATGGTTATTGTCCGATGTCGCCCCTCTCCAATACCAACCTACCTTGGATAAAGGGCAACATACCTACTAAATTTCGTGGAAAAATCTCAATTTTTGCTAGAGTTATCGTGTTAACGGACGGACGGACGGACGAATGGACATGGCCTAATCGATTTCTCTTTTCATTGTGAGTATTTATGTATACATTTGTCTATATCTATCTCGATTCGTTCTGGCTTTTACAAACAGTCGTTATGCGAAAAAAGTTATAATACCCTTGTGCACAAGTGCGCTCGGGTATAAAAATGTTTATGATAGTTAAAAATTAGATTCAAACAAGCACCATTTCCTGCAGGGCTAATATTCCACTCGTACACACTTTTATTTAGTCTGTTCCTTTGAACTTCGGACTAAAACCTGTGGAACTGTCAAACTACAATTTTACGCTCTCAAATGAGAGTAAAAGGAGAACAGATGCAGAAGTGCATAGGAACGTAAAAAGCACTATTTCCTGTAAAAACGTCAGTCGGTTTGTTTACATGTGATTTGTACAACACTGATTTAGCTGAAATATCACTAAATAATTATTAAAATCTATACATATTCAAATATTTCGTTGTTTACTTCCATTTTTTAACAAATAAAAGGTTCTTAGCTTTCACCGCTTTCAGTTTTTGTTTGCACATGTAAATCAGCTGATCGTTTGACACTTTTAATGAACTTGCAGGAAAAAATACTCCGGACTAGATCCTGTAACTTCTGACTAGGAACAGTTGCTCAGTTACTCTCTCAAATGTGTTCCCACTTACAGGTTTTATGTCAATAGGAACGACTTCCTGTAAGTTCTGACTAAATCCTGTAAACCGGACTGCTATTGGAACAGACTAATTATGTTATTAAGCTTTTCATTAATGCGGATCATCATGGCCTCTCAGTGGTTGCTGCTCATCTAAGCGAAAGACTGAGCATAATTTTCATAGTACTATTTATATTTATTGAAATTACTCTACCCTGCTGCGGTGTACTGCCCAGTGATAAGCATAAATACAACTATCCACCCAGATACATACACACGAAATGAAATTGATTTACATATGTACTATGCATGTCTGTGGTTTGCTCCTTTTTCCTGAAAATTATGTAAAGTGTATTGCTGGCTATTTTGCGATCTATAAAAAAAAGTGTGGTTTTAATTATTTCAATTTTGGATATTTCAGAGCTTTTTGGAGAAAAATATTTTTAATCAAGTGTGGTTTTAATCGAGTTTTGCGTATTTCATAATCCGTTTCTGGGCTTTACTAGGCGACAAAAATGGATTTCGGAACATACAAGAACATACATATACATATATTGTACGTTTGTACATTTGTACATACATATGTGGACATGTTCTGAGTACAGCAAATAAAATTTTATACATTGCTCTGTAAGAAAATTTCACATTTTTGCCCGCTATGTGATGTGCTTTTAATTTCATATGAGCATTAGGAAGGGGCGTGGAAAAGTGTTTTTAGTTACTTTTGTGCGAATTTAAGTCTAATTGACCTTCTTCGAGAAGTTACCTCAATTAGTAACCTTGGAATTTTAGTAACCGGTAAATTTATTCAAATTCGTAATTTTGTATCGATCCAAAAACGATTTCATCGATCAAATCGGATCATAAAAAAAGTTGTAGAAATTTTTAAGATGCCAAAATTATTTCTAAAGCTTTAACACTATTTATTAAGGGTAATAACTAACTTAACTTTTCGTTAGTGTAAAACTTGTTTCTCGGAACTTAAAGGCTGCAGCCTCCCCGCCGTCTTGAAAATAAGTGATAGTCGTTTTAGTCTTATTCGCAAATTCCCATAAAATTGTCTGCATCTCGATTTGCTAGGTAAAATTATTACGTTTTTCTAAAATAAATTTTAGAGAGGGTGAAAGGATGGTCTAGGACACTATATAATCGTTCGGTCTGTCTAAACTCATCTTATTTGCTAGTATTCTTCTGTACGATGGCTCACAGCACGTAGATAAAACATAAATATAGTTTGACGAAACGTGAAAATGTTATGCGCATACATATAGACACTCTCATATCGGTCCACATACTCCTTCATGCATAAGCACCACCAACGTAATAAACAACAGATTTGCAGTCAAATAAAATTGGTCTTATCACTGTCTAGCACTATTTTATGAATGTCGAAATGAACTAGACAACAAGCGCATGAATGCGCTTATGCACATACATACAAATGTGTGTGTGTGTGTATTTCCACAATTTAAAGTAACCCCACTTGGCAAACTAACCTCCGTTAATTTAAGTTGGTTTAAAAATCAAAACACGAAACAAAAAGTGGGAGCTTGCATTCGTCGTGAAATGAAGGGTCAATTTAAAATAAGGAAAAATATGCGAAGAAAAGAGCAGAAAAGGGAAACCGACACTTGAAACTTATTGATTACTTGAATAAAGTTTAATAGCTGTGGGGTCGGACTTGCCGGTTGAATTGCATTAAATAAATATGTACTTATGTACAGCCGATAGCCGTTACAATAATGAGCAAGGCGGATAGTGGACTTGTATAAATATATGTGCAAATTACGTGTGCGTGTGGGAGTATTTGGTCATAGTAAAAAAAAAAAATAGCATAAAGAAGAGATACGAAAAAGACACACACACTTGCATACATACAGTTAACAACCAGCAACCAGCAAGTGGCCAGTTGACAATCGTCGGAACTTCTGCACGTTTTATATCCGCAACAACATAATGAGTCCCTAGAGAGAAGATTTCCTTGTTATCCTGCTTCTTTATTTGTTAGTTCTGCGGGCACGCGCACTCATGCTTTTGTTGTGAGTATTTTCATTGGATTCTTATTGCTTGCATTTTGCTGGGATTTGCATAAGCAGTGTAGCGCTATGTACATATGGCTATTCCTGTTACATGGGGTTGATTGCGGAATGTACATTTGATATTTTGATTTGGTATTTATTTACTGACCGTCTACCTCATCCGAAGGTAGTCGTATTCGTTTATTTTTATATTTATTTTTTGTTACTACTTATTGCATTGTTCGTCGCTCATATGCGCCGTTGGCACAACGTTAAACAGACTGTTTTAAGCTAAAGTTGCATTATTTGCTAACAACACAAAAGTCAATCGCAAAAAAAAGGCGACCATCACTTTGATTACAGCACAAAAAAAAAAAACGCCAATGCAGACTACAACAACAAGTAAGTAGTACATTAGTAAGTAACAAAAACTTTTTCTGCTTCGGTCACATTGAACTCTATGCGCTGCAGTCTGGCTTTAAGTATCTCGGCCTCCCCCGCACTCTTTTGCCTCTCCATCTAGTCTCCGTCTGTCGGCCGTAACGACTATAAATAAACGTATGAACAATTTCTACTTTTTTTGTGTCTACACTTTAAGGTTCTACTTTGGTTTTCATCCATTCGTCCAAAGCTGCTTCACCTGCCTGCTGCCTGTCTGTCAGCTTCATTGTCGTTTTAGTTTCAATGAAAAAGTTCAAAATAGCAAAAAGCTTGCGAGACGGCTGTAGCGCTTCAATCCACCTACCCCAGCCAGTTGTTGCCTCCAGTTTAATATGCTTTTTCTCGGTGCATACCAACTATCTACCACAACATACGCTTTCCATTTAGTTTACTTGCCACTTTAAGCATATTTTATTTCCACTACTTTCCTGCATGAAATTTCATATTTTATTCGCTTTCTCATTTTTTACTGCTGAATATTTTCTGTGTTGTCATCGCACTTTGATAAAAATTGTCTACTCATTTTTGTTATTTCAGCGCAGTCGTGCGCATTTTTGTTCCTATTTTGTTAATTTCCCACTACTTATATCTCTGCGCTTAGCATTATCATTCTGTTAGTTTTGTCTGGTTTATTAGGGATTTACGAGCAACAATATTACCACACTGACAGCTTTGGTGCCCTTGTTCAGGTGCCACGACCCTACCATCACTTGGGTTATAGCTATGCTGCAATGAGATGATTTGCAAAAAGTTGGTTATTAAAAGATATTTAAATAAAATGCTGGCATTATTCATGATTAAAAGCTGGTGTGGATTTATGTGATATGCATTTACATAAATCGTCAAGTGCATTCGAAAATTTATGTATTTTGTATGTAATATTAGTAAAATACATAGACTAAGTTTGTCTGTATGTAGATATGTACGTAAGTTGTCAACCGCCTTAATGGAAAGGTGCTATTTTCTATGTTTTTCTCCTATTTAGTAACAGCTGCGATGAATATAATTCTTTATAATTCTTTATTCTTTATTTAAAATTAGTACAATAAGACTTAGTCTTTTGAAGTACAACAGCAATATAAGTAACTAAACAGATTTAG
>NW_023458558.1:12145402-12149928 GCF_013731165.1 Rhagoletis pomonella | reverse complement strand
TCGGTCACATTGAACTCTATGCGCTGCAGTCTGGCTTTAAGTATCTCTCCCTCCCCCGCACCCCGCCACGTCTTAGCATTCGCTTTCGTATTCGAACACAGGTGAGGGATTTAATGTTTCCAGATTTGTATTTATTTTTGTTCTGTTGCTTTTTTCGTGCATCCCTTCAACCAGTCCCTACATACTCGCTTGTGGTTATTATTGTGTAACAGCTTAAGCTTTGAATTGCAATGAGTGATTTTATGCTTGTCATTTGCCTCTCCATCTAGTCTCCGCCTGTCGGCCGTAACGACTATAAATAAACGTATGAACAATTTCTACTTTTTTTGTGTCTACACTTTAAGGTTCTACCTTGGTTTTCATCCATTCGTCCAAAGCTGCTTCACCTGCCTGCTGCCTGTCTGTCAGCTTCATTGTCGTTTTAGTTTAAATGAAAAAGTTCAAAATAGCAAAAAGCTTGCGAGACGGCTGTAGCGCTCCAATCCACCTACCCCAGCCAGTTGTTGCCTCCAATTTAATACGCTTTTTCTCGGTGCATACCAACTACCTACCACAACATACGCTTTCCATTTAGTTTACTTGCCACTTTAAGCATATTTTATTTCCACTACTTTCCTGCATGAAATTTCATATTTTATTCGCTTTCTCATTTTTTACTGCTGCATATTTTCTGTGTTGTCATCGCACTTTGATAAAAATTGTCTACTCATTTTTGTTATTTCAGCGCAGTCGTGCGCAATTTTGTGTTTTTTGTTTCTATTTTGTTAATTTCCCACTACTTGTATCTCTGCGCTTAGCTTTATCATTCTGTTAGTTTTGTCTGGTTTATTAGGGATTTACGAGCAACAATATTACCACACTGTCAGCTTTGGTGCCCTTGTTCAAGTGCCACGACCCTACCATCACTTGGGTTATTGCTATGCTGCAATGAGATGATTTGCAAAAAGTTGGTTATTAAAAGATATTTAAATAAAATGCTGGCATTATTCATGATTAAAAGCTGGTGTGGATTCATGTGATATGCATTTACACAAATCGTCAAGTGCATTCGAAAATGTATGTATTTTGTATGTAATATTAGTAAAATACATAGACTCAGTTTGTCTGTATGTAGATATGTACGTAAGTTGTCAACCGCCTTAATGGAAAGGTGCTATTTTCTATGTTTTTCTCCTATTTAGTAACAGCTGCGATGAATATCCTAGTAATAAAGTATCACTCAAGATTTAGTTGTCAGATTAATTTATTACATTTTCGTATACAACGAAAGAGACTTAAAAAAATTAACTGATATAATTAGATACATTTATAAGATAATTACAGAATTATATACAAAATATTTAAAATGTACCAACCACGTAAAGTGAGTAACACCAAACAAAAGTAGTTATGAGCGTTCCTGGGTTACTTTTAATGAAGTTATATTTTCAGAAATTTTGTGAAATAAGGCAGCATTCTCTGTTCATTTTCTGGCTGCCTTATATTTCACAATGTTGCCTTTATACGTTGAACGTTTTATGTGTTGCTTCTTTGGAAGTATTTACATATACTTTGAGGGCAATTTGGTCATTTATTATTTGTTTGCAACATTGTTTTTTTCTAAAATTTCCCGTTTAAACTTTTGTGGATTTGTGATTAAAAGATTAATAATACCTAAGCCAAGCTGTGTAGTTTGCAGAAAAACATAGACTTACGAAGGCGTTCGGTTTTTCCATTTACCAGCGGTGCAGGTTAGGCTGAAGAAGTTGGCTATTTCAAATATTTAATGGCGAAGTAATTTTTTGCACCACCAAATTCTCCGAAAAATTATTATCCCACAGCCGTGAAATAGACCTTCCAATAAATGTGAAAAGGCCATTTTTAAATGCAGGATAAATTATTTAAATAAGCGCTTGAAAGGAAAAAGGTATAAACTGTTAATCTTTATAAACCTCCCTGTACTAATTTAAATTTATTTATTTAATGATTTCATGTATGTATATAATTTCATCTGTTCATAAAATAATCAAGATTTGTCTATGCATCCGTCGGTGAGTCCTTGGAAGTATTCTTTGTGCAAAATATTTTTTGCTAATTTCAGCATTTTGAAAAGTGTTTTTTTCTCAAGACAGCGAGTTGTACGGCATTAGCTGTCGCTTTTAATTGGTTACTTCATTGGCTACTTTTATTAAGATTTTTGTATGCCTTTGTCGGTGAGGTGTTTATTATCGTCTTTCAATACTAAATACAAGCGTAAATAATCCACAAAATTGTTTAGCTTATACATATCTTATTTTAATAAAAAAATAAAATAAATTATGCTTAGTTAATTTAAATGGCTCTTTTATTTTTCAAATAGGGATATCTCAAAAGTAATTTTTAATATTATGTACATATATGTATTAAGTAAAAAACTTCAACTTTTGTAGTCAAAAAGGGTAATTATTTTTAATATTTCTGGCCTTTACCCTTAAAAATAAATCTAAGAGCTGAACACTTCCAATAAGGTAGTGTTAAATCGTCCTACTCGCTCTTGGTACTATTCCACCATGGTTCAAAGTATGTATATGAAAACGTTGCAAACATTTATTCAAAATCAATAACATTTCTACAGTTCATAATATAATATAATTAATAATAAAGTGAACCCGCATGGCGTTAAAATGCCCAAAACTTAATTTCAAAAACTTAAAAAATATTACAAATGTTAATCAGAGTTATAAGAGATCTGAGTGAATAGCAGTCTGGTATAGTATGTGTTTTTAGTTTCATCAAGTTTCAAATCGCCCCATACCGCTGAAAAAGTTCTTATTAAAAAAACCCCTTTCGTTTGGCACCCATATGGTGATACATATTTCTCAAACCTAATATGATTTTTTAAACAGGTGGCAGCCCTCCTATAGTTCAGCTAAGAAATAAAGCTTCTTAAAGCTTTTAGAAAAACAGGGCACGAGCTCGCGAAAACTGAAAAAAGCCAAAGAATTTTGCATTTGTAGTATTTGTTGTTGTAAATATATGTACACTGTGAAAATTTACAAACAAAATAAAGACTTGGATGTGATGCGCCTCGAAATACAAAGTAGTTCTGGAGCTTTATCGGCAAAATGACACAAATTTCTTGTCTGCTTTGCATTTAAAAGAGAACATAGGTTACGACATTCCCTGACATTAACTTTTTAAAAACAATATAATTCTGAAGGTCCAATTTTGAATTACTCTTTCCAGCACTTTGCAGATTATGCGGTAGCTTATCGACGATGATTTTGGGCTTCACACAACTCCAAAGAAAAAATCGAGAGGTGTTATACCACAGGATAAATTGCTAAAACCGAATGTTGCCGACAACACGGACTTAAATTTTAGGCAAAAAGAAAGTCCGTTATAACGGTGCCGAAGCGCTCGCCATTGACGGTTATGTTCTGTTTGCGGGCAATATTTGAATAAAATTATTTTTAAAAAGTAAATGTCAAAGGATGTATTTTCGTTTAATAATAAATATTCCGACATACAGTTCGGTTTAAGTGTTTTGTTTAAAATGCAAAAAAAAAGGTTTTTACTTTTTAAACACACTTTTTTGCTTTTTTGTTTTTCTTCTTAAGTTGTGTTCAACAGTACTGTGATGTGTTTTTTAAGCCCAGTGGTTTATGGTTAGGGCTATTGGTACACGATAAACGCTCCATAACCTTCTACAAATACTAGTGCATGACAAAATTGTTACTTAAATGCAAGTACATATGTTTGCGTGTAAATACATACAAATTTACTAAGCTAATTTAAGATTTTCTATAGACATCCTATTACAAACTAATTATATTAAATACAATTTGTAATGCAAATGTATTCGTACAAGAGCCACAGGAGAAGTTAGAGAATAAAAGCATTAAGGGGTACATATGTATATAAGCATGTATGTATGTAATTGCTAAATGGACAGTCATCAATTGATTAATGCAAATTAAGGCAGACCGACATGCTGCTGCTGCTGCAAGTACGTACACACACATAAATATTTACATATATTCGTATGCAAAATAAACTGCTCCCTTCGTATTGTTACTCACATACATACATACATACATACTAAGTAATAAGCGTTTGTGTGCAATGCGGGCACAATTCAATTAAATAGATACAAAGATACCACAATGTAATCATATAATTAGATGAACGACCATACATTGGAATATATATATATATAATTAAGTATTGAATTAAATTTGGCCAAACTAATTTAGTACAAAATCAAGTGGAAATAACCACACGCTATAGGTCAAAGCGGCATACAAATATTTGCATTACGCAAATTAATTGTGCAACTAAATACATAGATGCTCGTCCACTCAAATCAAACTAAATAGGTAAATGTGGTTAGGCAAAAATGCGTATCAGTCTGCTTGTTTGTGGGTTTGTTGATTTTCAGCAATTTTTAGGAAATTCGTGGTTATATAAGGGCACGTAAATGCCTCATAACCACGTTAGCCTTGTAAACTTAATTTATTTTGTATAGAAAACCGATTTATTGTATGTTTGTTAGCGTACTTTTTTTG
>NW_023458558.1:12141101-12145302 GCF_013731165.1 Rhagoletis pomonella | reverse complement strand
CAAAAAAAGTACGCTAACAAACATACAATAAATCGGTTTTCTATACATAATATATTAAGTTTACAAGGCTAACGTGGTTATGAGGCATTTACGTGCCCTTATATAACCACGCATTTCCTCTAAAAACTGCTGAAAATCAACAAACCCACAAACAAGCAGACTGATACGCATTTTTGCCTAACCACATTTACCTATTTAGTTTGATTTGAGTGGACGAGCATCTATGTATTTAGTTGCACAATTAATTTGCGTAATGCAAATATTTGTATGCCGCTTTGACCTATAGCGTGTGGTTATTTCCACTTGATTTTGTACTAAATTAGTTTGGCCAAATTTAATTCAATACTTAATTATATATATATATTCCAATGTATGGTCGGTCGTTCATCTAATTATATGATTACATTGTGGTATCTTTGTATCTATTTAATTGAATTGTGCCCGCATTGCACACAAACGCTTATTACTTAGTATGTATGTATGTATGTATGTGAGTAACAATACGAAGGGATCAGTTTATTTTGCATACGAATATAAATATTTATGTGTGTACGTACTTGCAGCAGCAGCAGCATGTCGGTCTGCCTTAATTTGCATTAATCAATTGATGACTGTCCATTTAGCAATTACATACATACATGCATAAATACATATATATGTACCCCTTAAAGCTTTTATTCTCCAACTTCTCCTGTGGCACTTGTACGAATACATTTGCATTACAAATTGTATTTAATATAATTAGTTTGTAATAGGATGTCTACAGAAAATCTAAAATTAACTTACCAAATCTGTACGTATTTACACGCTAACATACATATGTACTTGCATTTAAGTAACAATTTTGTCATGCACTAGTATTTGTAGAAGGTTATGGAGCGTTTATCGTGTACCAATAGCCCTAACCATAAACCACTGTGCTTAAAAAACACATCACAGTACTGTTGAACACAACTTAAGAAGAAAAACAAAAAAGCAAAAAAGTGTGTTTAAAAAGTAAAAACCTTTTTTTTTGCATTTTAAACAAAACACTTAAACTGAACTGTTTGTCGGAATATTTATTATTAAACGAAAATACATTCTTTGACATTTACTTTTTAAAAATAATTTCATTCAAATATTGCCCGCAAACCGAACATAACCGTCAATGGCGAGCGCTTCGGCACCGTTATAACGGACTTTCCTTTTGCCTAAAATTTAAGCCCGTATTGTCGGCAACATTCGGTTTTAGCAATTTATCGTGTGGTATAACACCTCTGGATTTTTTTCCTTGGGGTTATATAAAGCCCAAAATTATCGTCGATAAGCTACCTATAATTCAAAACGTAGAAGCCAACATTAATCGCGTAATCCGCGCAGTGCTGGAAAGAGTAATTGAAAATTGGACATTCAGAATGAAACTATTTTGAAAAAATAAATTTCAGAGAATGTGCTAATACCAAAGATTACTGCCGAATTACCTGACAGACAGACTAAATCAAATATTAAAATTAAAAGATTTTTTTTTGATGTGGTCTACTGTAAATGTAAATTTTTGGGTTTGAAAATTAGATTTTGCGCAACTTTAAACTCACATAAATATACATTTTTGAATTGGTTTAAGACAAGACATTTTTTAATCAGGTGGTAGGACAATGTGATCTCCTTTTCCATATCCTAGCGTTGCAATGCCCTCACCATAGCTCATAGAGAGTAAATTTCAAAAAATATAAGAAAGTTCCAGCTCATCACAGATCAGTATAAGGCACCTGATAGCCACAGTAGTTATTAATTTTGTAATTTGTTGCTAGCTGGCTTTTTATTTTTTTAAGAAAAGCAAACAAGAAACTTGTGTCATTTTGCCGATAAAGCTCCAGAACTACTTTGTATTTCGAGGCGCATTATATCCCAGTAGCGAAAATGGTCACTGGTGACATCGTCACTAATGAGGATTTGGTGACATCGTCGCTCTTGCTGTGAATCCTAAGCGACATATAGCTGACAATGGCACTGGTGACAGTTTCATGCAGGTGTACTCCGTCACTTGTAAAAAGTTCATTGCTGGACATTGTCGCTTGGATGTCATCAATGATCCGTGCATGGCAAAGGCATGCAGAGGCCATCACCGCCTAAATTACCATTTGTACCAAATTACCATATGGATGCCAAACGAAAGGGATTATTTTAATTAAGGACTTTTCTCAGCGGTATAGAGTGATTTGAAATTTGATGAAACTAAAAACATATACTATACCAGACTGTTATTCACTCAGATCTCTTATAACTCTGATTAACATTTGGAATATTTTTTAAGTTTTTGGCGTTTTAACGCCATGCGGGTTCACTAGTTCTTTAGTATTTATTATATATTATATTATGAACTGTACAAATGTTATTGATTTTGAATAAATGTTTCCAACGTTTTCATATGCGTACTTTGGACCATGGTAGAATAATATCAGGTGAAGTAATAAGAGCGATGAGGAAGATTTGACACTACCTTATTGGAAGTGTTCGCCCCTTGGATTTTTTTTAACCCCTCTATTCCAACAGAGTCACAAAACTTAGCTCATCTCTGTTGTGATTTCTAGTGCGTCGAGAAATGTGTCACAAAAAATTCGGTTTTGAGTGCTAGAAAAATACACAAAAATTTAAAAATTTGTATTGTAGCGGCCAAGGCACATTAAACAGGTAGTATCAGTAGAGCAAAAACAACATTTGCGTGTATTTTGTTGTTGCTTCTGGTATCGAAAGTGTCAACAACTGCTCTGAATTTTTTCTTCTAAATCAAAGGGTGCCATGTGAAATACAAAAATAATAAAAAATTTAAATTGGAAAAAATAAAAATTGTTGCAACTTTCTTTCCTAGTAAATTTGTTTGCTCTCGAAGCATTGATCCATCCTTTACAAGGGCCAGTAATCAGCGGTTGTGCTGCTGAGTTGGGCGAACATTCCAAAGGCTGCAATTCAATCGCTTGTTTTGTATGGAAAAAGGTTTCACATGCAAATGGATTTTAACAATTCAGAATTTTCGTGAGAAAAAATTAAAAATATTTGACATTTTCGAGACCAAATAATTTGAAAATGTTCAATGTACCTTGGTAGCGGCATATTTTTTGCAGCGGCAAGCTTTGAGGCGCAGTAGAAACCACAGTAGTGATGAGCTAAAGTTTGTGACTTTGTTAGAATACGGCTGTAAGGGTAAAGGCCAGAAATATTAAAAAGAATCACCCTTTTTGACAATTAAAAGTGATAGCTAATGCCGTACAACGCAATGTCTTGAGAAAAAAACACTCTTCAGAATGGTGAAATTAGTAACAAAAGATTTTGCACAAAGAATACTTCCAAGGACTCACCGACGTATGCATAGACAAATCTTGATAAATTTTATGAAGAGATGAAATTATATACATAGATGAAATCATTAAATAAATAAATTTAAATAGGTATAGGGAAGTTTATAAAGATTAATCGATTATACGTTTTGCCTTTCAAGCGCTTATTTAAATAATTTATCCTGCACTTAAAAATAGATTTTTCACATTTATTGGAAGGTCTGGAAGGTATTTGAAATATCCCACTTATTCAGCCTAACCTGCTCCGCTGGTAAATGGAAGAAACGGGCGCCTTCGTAAGTCTATGTTTTTCTGCAAATTACACAGCTTGGCTTAGGTATTATTAATCTTTTAATCACAAATCCACAAAAGTTTAAACGGGAAATTTAAGAAAAAAACAATGTTGCAAACAAATAATAAATGGCCAAATTGCCCTCAAAGTATATGTAAATACTTCCAAAGAAGCAACACATAAAACGTTCAACGTATAAAGGCAACATTCTGAAATACATATAAGGCAGCCAGAAAATGAACAGAGAATTCTGCCTTATATCACAAAATTTCTGAAAATATAACTTCATTAAAAGTAACCCAGGAACGCTCATTAACTACTTTTGTTTGGTGTTACTCACTTTACGTGGTTGGTACATTTTAAATATTTTGTATATAATTCTGTAATTATCTTATAAATGTATCTAATTCTATCAGTTAATTTTTTTAAGTCTCTTTCGTTGTATACGAAAATGTAATAAATTAATCTGACAACTAAATCTTGAGTGATACTTTATTACTAGGAACGGAACGTTCTTCTGACTTAATTCTGCCCTCATACAACTTTATAAACTCTGCCAGACTGTTTTTCATTAACGCTATTCGTATTTGGAATT
>NW_023458558.1:12136239-12141001 GCF_013731165.1 Rhagoletis pomonella | reverse complement strand
CTCTTACGTTTTGATAATAAATACTTAAAGCAGATTTAGTAATCAGTATGTCATTGGATGAGCTTGGGATTGATGTCCGTCTCATTGGTCTTAATAACTGGAAAGTATAAAATCCCCTAATACTGTTCTTCGCCCGGTTGGAGGTCAGCATTTACGGCTACGAGGAAAGGGAAAGGAAGGCATCAGTGGCTTAGTACTGCTGTATGGGAGCTATTTGTAAGAGATGGGGTATTTCGCCCAAAGTGGTCTATTGGCTATATGCGACCGTTTTCAAGTCGATTATGTTTTATGGCGCCCTAGTCTGGTGGAGCTCACTTCAGAAGGCTACACTAGTTAAGTAATTGGCTGTGTGGCGTACAACGGGCTGCTTAAATTGGTATTAAAGCTTAAACAGGCGGGAGCGTTGATCCCGATTAACTCGGACTTAATCCGGATCAACTGCAGTTAATTCCCGAGTGGATCCGGACCAGCTCTGCCTAGGGGGCTTTGATTTCAACCCTGATCGCACGGATTACCGCGCCAACGACAATACAAATAAAAAGATGTCATGAGTGAGCGGATGCAGTGGGGGATAAATTTATCAATCTAATCTAATTACTTACTTAGTAATTTACTGTTTGTAATCTTTTTCACAGGCGTGTTGTCCTTTTGAATGACAAACGCCCTCAAACTTTCATTGTTCACTAAAGACAGCAAGCTGCTCCAGCGGTCTATGAAACATCCTGGAAAGGTTCATTTCAAGGATGCTTCACAAAAGGAGGATTTGGTTCAAGATTAATTTTGATACCAACTTGATTATCAAGATAAGTAATCTGAAGCTTCAAAGACGCTTATGTGCATTTGGAAACAGGAAGCAGCACACTGTATTTGGATAGATCCTCATAAGTCTTCAAATCGGTACTAGGACCGAATATACTTAATTTCTTAAGTATGTTTAGTAAGAAGGCCTGTAGGATCATATAAGCCTACTTTTTTGCATTTTGCAAGGGACGCCAGGGACGTATCGAGCACCCTAGGTTTTGTTTTGATCTACATTTTTTTTGTAAACAGTAGTGAAAATTATGTCGTTCAATCATGTCACCTTTATAATTATTCTGCCTTATCCTGAGTTTCGCCCGAAAAATAAAAGTTCACCCGAAAATTTTTGTTCCGACCGCAGTAAATGAATGGAAACCTAAAGTGAAAAGTGAACCGGTTCGGGGAAAATGAAATTCATGATAAAGCTGATTAATTCTTCATTTATAAAAGTGAAAAGATACGTTTTTTTTTTATGTATGAGAAAAATGTAATTATATAGGATTTCAAAATTGCGAAAAAAATTTCAGCAAAATTTTGCCAAAATTCTATTGGCATATTGTTATTATTTAACATATAAATTACACAAACACACAGAAAATCATGGCCAACTTTTACAAACATCTTTTAATGAATATTTGAATGTAAGAGGAACTTAATTTTAACTATGTTCTATTTCAAAACTAGAAAGCCGTTGTTTTGGATCCAGCTGCTTACCAAAAACACCCGAGTAGCAAGTTTCGAGCAAATTCAATAAATTTTTAAATATCATTCTGCCACATTGGATTCGCTACTTTGAATTTCAAAAATGCGTGGTCAGATTCATAATCAGAGATCCCAAATATCCCCGAGAAATAAGCTTCGACCGAACTCAATACATTTTTAAAAATTTGTGCGCCATATTGGATCCGTCATATTGAATTTTTAGACCTGACTGAAGATTTGTAATCAGTGGCCTCATAAATTGGTAGATACGAAGTGTAGTACAACTCCATCCAAATGTGTTAAACTAGTTTTGTCCCGCTTCTGATTCTCTATTCACACCACTGTGCGACACCTTAGATATGGTTATATGTAAGCTGAAAAACTAGTTAATAGCATTAGTTTCGGTTGTATGCATGTAAATAAACGAAATTGCAGTGAATGATCTATAATTCCCAAATGTTGTCAATTTGTCAATGATTTGAATCGAACGCGTTTTTGCGGAAAGTGCTGTACAAAATACACAAGCAATTTTAATGATTTTAGTATTCTAAATATATTTCTGCATCAAACTAAAATTAAGAAAAAAATTTCCCTTACTTCTTTTTGGAGGTTAGGGCTGGATTTGTATGTATTTTTTCAACAATTATTATTCATGAACAATTAAAATAAAAATTACTGTTTATGTGACACATCCCTGCAAATACATACTTCTACTTTAAACAACTGTAGATAGATGTGCACAACATATCTTCGAGTAGCAAATATGTGTAATGGTTAAAGGAATGACGCCGAACAATGCAAACGGGCATTTAGCCAAAGGACAAAAATAAAAATTTAATGAAAATAAAAAAACTAAGTGCAACCAATTGCCGACTACCACTTTGAAAGCATAACGAAGTGAATTATGTCAACATTTGCAGACATAAAAAGGGAGAGATGCAACTTGCAACGCTTTGCTTATAGATGTGTACATATGACCCACCCAGAAATGCACGTAGTCATACATATGTATGTATATGTAGATGGAGCATATACATATGTACATATGCGTGTATTTGCGTACGTCTAGCCGATGGTCGCCCCCATTTGTTGCGGAATCGACACTCATTTTATATTTGAAGGGTAAACATGACAGCAACAACAATAGTAATAAAACTATGCGTAATAAAAATAAGACCAACTAAAAAAATTGCTACAAATTGTGCATACAGCTGAACAATATTGTGTAAGTAAAATAACGAAGGCGTTTAACAGCAACAAAGAGGCGGAAAGTTTGCAAAAGGGGGCAGCATAAGACGTAGGGGCTGTAAAGCGTAACGCCACAACCATTTACAATGCAACTGAATCAATGCAATGCATTTTTATTGCATTTTTATCTTGATAATAGCCTGCAAGTGTGCAATCTACTAAAAAAACATTTGGCTATTGAAGTGAACATTTAAAACATTGTTGCATATTTTAAGGGGCAAAAAAAGAGCAGCCAGTTGACAAGTATGAGCAAATTTACAAAATTTGTATACATATACATAGACATATATTGCGAATCCATATTAGTGTAAATAATTCGTAAAAGGCGGGAGTGTATCCAGAAAGAGAAAATAAATTCTAACAGCAACAACACCAAAGATTGGAACTGCAAACAACAACAAAGCTCATAAATAAATACATATATTGTATCAATATGCACTATTACGGTAGAATGAGAGTATCGGTTACGACTGGATTTTCCAATCGGATGCATCGCTGTGAGCCAAAACCATAAAATAAAAACAGCTGGAAAATTCGAAAACACATACTCAAAAAGGCTTATTTACATACATACATACATAGTACATGTTTGGTAATGCATGAATGGCGATGTGAGCACAATGTTTCAATTTGAATGCCTTGACAAATAACTTTTTTATTTTTTTATTTTTCATGCTGTTGGTTTGCCTTTGTAGGTGAGTGACGAAATTTCTGCATCCACGCTTGTCTAGCCAGAGGAAATATAGTGACACAGTGGGCGTGTACAATGTTCGCGAAAACAGGGCAGTTAAAAATAAAATACAAATACGAAAAAATTGCTTGACTGGTTTTCGAGTTAATAATTATTGACGTAATCCTTATCCTTACTAATATTATAAATCCGAAAGTGAGTTTGTTTGTTTTCTTTGCTTCACGCCTAAGAGTTCGATATACTCAATGGCGCAACAGGTCGATTTAATTTGACATTCACGGCACCTTTTCTAACATGGCGTTTATTCATAATGACTCCAGCGCTATCTGGCAGACCTTTTTGGAAATAGTATTGCCTTTACCGTTACCAATTAATATTTTGAAGTGGATGATAAATAATAAATTTTGAGTAATAACTTCACTACAGCGCCAACTGGCAGGTGAAATTTTGAAACTACACTCTCCAGAGAGCCACTCAAAAGTACACAATAAACTTCGTTAAAATCGGTCCGGGCATTTAGAAGTATTTCACTCACCAACACACAGACACAAGAATTATATATAAACTTTTTTGCGGCGTCATGACCCCTTTCCAAATAGCCCATTTTTCTCCATGAGTATAATATTGATTTCATATATTGCCGTACCAAGTTCCAGTATTCTACCATGAACACTTCCAGAGATATGCAGTATGAAAAAATCGGTTTGTATGGGAAGTGCCACGCCCCTTCATATATCAAAATTTTTTTTAGCCTATAACCATCCTTGGGACGTCTGAAGCAGATATCCGAAATTAAAAAAAAAATTGGTTCGGCCGTTCTCGAGCTTTGCGAACACAAAAAAAACGGCTTTCAAAATATATATTGTTGTAGAAGATTGGTATAAATCTAAATGGTTTTGAATGTTAATCACAATATGAGTGTCAGACGAAAGAGGTCTAAAAAGGTTGCCAACTGTTTAAAAATTTAAATTCAAACTATTCAATAACTTAAATTAATTATCAAAATATGAGTGTCAACTGAAATGGTCTTGAAAGGGCTTAATTTCAAAACTACATGTAAGAGGTTTCCATCTGTTTAAAATCTGAAAATTTTTTTTTTGGTAAATAACGACACCTTTCGTTTTGTACTCGATTTTCAAAAACGGGTTGTCAAATTAAAGCGCTTGGCTTGTAGATGTGCAAACTGGTTTTATTTTTTGGAAAACAGTTTCCACTTGGGTATCAACCGAAATGGTTTTGAAAAGCTTTTTTTCTTAGCTGAGCTCTTGGGAAATTGCACTGAGAAAAAGGATTAGTTTCGACAACTAAAGATATTTAGTTCCC
>NW_023458558.1:12131871-12136139 GCF_013731165.1 Rhagoletis pomonella | reverse complement strand
TAACCTTCCTACACTTGCCAGTCGCAGGGAAATGCTTGGTATAATTTGTATGGTTAAATTACTGACAGGCTCAATTTCAAGTCCGTCTCTTCTGGCTGATGTAAGCTTTAATGTTCCGTCACGCGTATCAAGACACTTTTGTCCCATATTTCTGAAAGCTTGTAAAACCAATTTTGAATTGCACGACCCACTCCGTTGCTTATGCCAGGATTTTAACTCTCATTCCAGCACGTTTGATATATCAGATCCGCTTTTCAGCATTAAGAAAGCGATACTCTCCTCTCTCAATAAGTGAATTATTGACATAAATACATAAAATCAGCTGATGAATTTAGTTCTGTAGCTGAACAGTTTTAGATCTCGACACTTAACAAACTCCTGCCCATCGTGACTCGGCACAAAAATTTAAAATATTGGTTCCGTACGTTATGCGTACTGCGCCCCTCGTGCGGATGGGCGGGAATGGAGGGTAAAAACCGTTGGGATATTATTATTATAACTATTGCCTTCGATTGAAGGCCTCTTCTATCCACCTCACATTTGTATGCAGGGCGGCTTCAACAGACATTTATGTGCAGATTAGTCAGCTTGTCCAACGTTTGCATCGTTACATGAGAGCTCTTCGGGATGAACACCACCTCCTACTCATAGTAAAGTGGCCTGCGTGAAAACTTCGAAAAGCTCGAGCCAATCCGCTGACTGCATACAGTTTACTTCTAGCACATCCCGGAGCGTTCGGCGAAGATTCCTGAAAATAGATGTCAGTTCGTACTCCTCAGATTCCTGAAGGATTTGTTTGGAGAATGCGAAAAGGAGTGTTCACTCAGTACCCTCCAATCCGTGATCAAATGTACAATCTTAGATGAAGCCATTGTAAGGATAAGGGCCTCTTCCCTGGCGGCACTCAAGATAAACTTCAAAGGTGATTCACCCTGCGAGTTTATGCTAGAGCTTTCCCAAACTGAGTGATGCGAATTCGCATCGGACCATAAAACAGCACCGGCTTTTCTTAGCTGGGCTTCTGCAACCGCGCTCCTCAGCAGCGTTGGAGGTTCTCCCACCTTGTCATCGTGTGTCATATAGGCCAATATTAGACAGAGCACTCCAGCCTCTCATCGAATGAAACTCTATTCGAAATCTCCTTTAGAGATCATGGCACTCGATAACGAGTCCGTGAGTGCTCCATGCTCAAAAAATTCCTTTAGGATAATCTATTTTATCGAAACTACAACAAGAAATAAATAAAAAATTCGGAACACCAAATCACTCAGCAAGACGCCGGAGCAAAATCGCTCTCGGTACGTACGAGTATTAACGATTAATCCATTTCACAAAAGCCACGACAGATTTACTCTCGAAGCAATGATAGAATGAGAATTTTATATATTTATGTACACGCCAATATTCTACAGCTTTATCGCGCATTGAACAACAGGATTAAGAGAAAAACGATGGCAAATTTGCAACTCAAATGGCTTCAGCACTTTGCAGCAGATAAAAGTCATTAATTTGACAGGGGAGAAAATTTGTTGATTTAAGTGACGACATCATTTAATTGAAATCCACAAAGCTTTAACAAATTTGTTGGCAAATTATAACGAATGAGAATGGAGGTGGAAGAGAAATGGGTAGCTGTGCGAAAGGAATTATGGTCAAATAAATTGCAGGAAATAATTTTTGGAACTAGACAAAATTAAAAGCGGAGGGAATTCATAAATTCGTCTTTTCTCAAAACTGTTATAAGCTTAGAGAGAATGACTTACAAAAATATAAAGTAAGAAAAATATTTATTTTACACCAAACCAAGTGCTTACATTAGGGCGGGTCAATTTGTATGTGAGATTCTTTCGACTATGCGCGTATAGCACAGAAGGATTCTACGTGTAATTCTTAGCAAATTTGCCGAAGAAACCATGGATCGCAAATCAATTTGCAGTTTGCCAAATTGCGAAAATTGCATTCTTAGAATTTTGCTATCGTGTCGTAAAGAAGTGCTTAAATGTTGTATAAAAATATGCTGCAAGTGGTTTTTTGGTATGCGAAATCGATTTCTGGACTTATATTTTTCTTAAAAATTCCACCACAGGGTGCAACACTCACATTTCCTTCGAAACCTGCCAAACTCTAAATTGATTTTATGCCCATGGCTTCTTCGGAAAATTTGCGTAGAATTACACGTAGAATCCTCCTATGCTATAAGCGCATAGTAAAACAAAAAATTGACGCTTACATACATACATATTCTTGAATACACATTTAGTATATGTATATAAATTTCTCGAATTTTGTGATTTTTTAATGTAAATAACCAATAACTCAAGCATACGCACATACATACATACATACGTATGCATGCATTTACATACGAAAGAAATAATTATATATGAGAAAAATTTCCAAAAGTTTTCAGAGCGTACAAAACATGCCTCGTTGAACGCTTGGAAATATTAACGCCAAAAAATGATAAATCCTTTTGTGTTGCCAATGAAAATGTACATACGCGCATGCATAGTTACTGGTGCATATGAGGACAAAAATTATTGACAAAAACGCATAAACATTACGTTCATAGATACAATAAAAGCAAGTAAATTTGAAGTGGAATAAAAACGAAAGTCACGTGCCAGCGATTTTGGGCGATTTTCGTATTTGCATAATTTTTTGTAGCTGTGTATCAACAGCAACAATGCATACACGTAGTACAAATAGATAAGTGAAGTTCAAATTAAATTACTGCAACCACAAACAGTACACAATTTAATCAACTCTGTGATTTTTAACATTTTTATTTTAATTTTTTTAATTTTTTCTCTTTTGGTGTGAAAAAGTTCTGCAAAAAATCGTTGGTAAACATAAAAGCGTATACTTTTATACATATACATACGAAGTGCACATTTATAGTAAATACAAACACCGCAAATATATTTACATATGTATGTACATATAAACATATATTTAATCGCGTAAATATGCAAATATTCACTTAAATCCCTCATCATTATTGATGAATTGACAACAGCTTATTGGCAATTTGTTGACTAAAAAGCGCCCACCGAGCACATTTTTGAATGAGTTTATAAACAACACTTGCGGGGGCAGACAAATATACGGATTTTCATTTGCAAGAAATCTCTTCTTTTTTATGTATGTATGTGCGTATGAGCCGTCTGCAGAGTGCGACAAATCAGTGGGCTTGCGCTGATTTACAAAATGAAAAATTGCTAAGCGGCAGCGACAGGCACTTGTCAAAAACAGTAGCCCAACTAATACGAGTCAGGTTTATCAATCGTGCAGAAGAAATCATCAAATTTATGTGCATACATACATACATACCTCATCTGTACAAGTATGTACATAAATCGCCCTACAAATCTATGTGATATTGGCAGCTGCTGAGGGAAATCTTGTTGCAAGTAAGCAACTTGAGTTATTATTGAAATTTGTAAAGATTTTAAATACTTAAAAACGAGTTTTTTGCAAGATAAAAAAGGAATTCTGTGAAATCCATTGAAATTTATTGGATTGAGGAGTTATTTATGTCCTTTTCGAAAACCAAAGGGAACTTTGAAACTGATGTCATCATTAAGAAAAAGCTCATTATCAGCCGTTTACTTAGTATGTAAATATAATCTGAGCTTTGTGTGTGTACAAATTCTTTTCACGCGTTTACAAAGATTTTCTAAATGAAATAGTTATCGGCCCATATATCTTCGAGAATGAGGATGAAACACCAGAAATGATTTCTGGGGCTTCTTTCAGAAAAATGATTGCAAACTTTTTGCGGCCAATGGAAGAGCAGCATCCTAATTTGTGGTTCCAACAAGATGGAGCGACTGCATACACAGCTAGGCAAACCTATGGACCTATGAACTATGGTCGTATTTGGCCCACCCTGTACCTACATACATGCACTAGGCGACAAAGAAAGTGTACACACCTTTTTCTAATATAATATTCACAGTTATTTTTATGAAAACTTTTTTGCATTAATTACACGGTTCAACAAAATGGAGCCAAGTTCATCGTATAGATTTTTCGATGCTGATTCGAATTGAATTTAAGAATTTTGTCTAGCACGTCTAGTTTTTGAGAAAGACCCCGCCCATACAATTTTAGTCTAATGAAGTGCAAGTTTCAAGCGGCTAAAAATCGCACTGATTTTTGAGAATTTTTTTTTTTACTCCTTTTGCGGTTTTTTTTTTATAACAAGTGCCATTAACCAAATCTGGCGTTGATTTTTTGAATTTTTTTTTGGTAACGGTCTCCCG
>NW_023458558.1:12119838-12131771 GCF_013731165.1 Rhagoletis pomonella | reverse complement strand
CGGGAGACCGTTACCAAAAAAAAATTCAAAAAATCAACGCCAGATTTTGTTAATGGCACTTGTTATAAAAAAAAAACCGCAAAAGGAGTAAAAAAAAAATTCTCAAAAATCAGTGCGATTTTTAGTCGCTTGAAACTTGCACTTCATTAGACTAAAATTGTATGGGCGGGGTTTTTCTCAAAAACTAGACGTGCTAGACAAAATTCTTAAATTCAATTCGAATCAGCATCGAAAAATCTATACGATGAACTTGGCTCCATTTTGTTGAATCGTGTAATTAATGCAAAAAAGTTTTCATAAAAATAACTGTGAATATTATATTAGAAAAAGTGGTGTACACTTCCTTTTCTTTCTTTCTTTGCATGTATGTAGGTACAGGGTGGGCCAAATACGACCATAGTTCATAGGTCCATAGGTTTGCCTAGCTGTGTATGCAGTCGCTCCATCTTGTTGGAACCACAAATTACGATGCTGCTCTTCCATTGGCCGCAAAAAGTTTGCAATCATTTTTCTGAAAGAAGCCCCAGAAATCATTTCTGGTGTTTCATCCTCATTCTCGAAGATATATGGGCCGATAACTATTTCATTTAGAAAATCCTTGTAAAGGCGTGAAAAGAATTTGTACACACTCAAAGCTCAGATTATATTTACATACTAAGTAAACGGCTGAGAATGAGCTTTTTCTTACTGATGACATCAGTTTCAAAGTTCCCTTTGGTTTTCGAAAAGGACATAAATAACTCCTCAATCCTATAAATTTCAATGGATTTCACAGAATTCCTTTTTTATCTTGCTAAAAATTCGTTTTTAAGTATTTAAAATCTTTACAAATTTCAATAATAACTCAAGTTGCTTACTTGCAACAAGATTTCCCTCAGCAGCTGCCAATATCACACGGATTTGTAGCGCGATTTATGTACATGTACATATATGTATGTACATATGTATGCACATAAATTTGATGATTTCGTCTGCACGATTGATAAACCTGACTCGTATTAGTTGGGCTACTGTTTTTGACAAGTGCCTGTCGCTGCCGCTTAGCAATTTTTCATTTTGTAAATCAGCGCAAGCCCACTGATACGTACATAAAAAAGAAGAGATTTCTAGCAAATGAAAATTCGTATATTTGTCTGCCCCCACAAGTGTTGTTTATAAACTCATTCAAAAATGTGCTCGGTTGGCGCCTTTTAGTCAACAAATTGCCAATAAGCTGTTGTCAATTCATCAATAATGATGAGGGATTTAAGTGAATATTTGCATATTTACGCGATTAAATATATGTTTTTATGTACATACATATGTAAATATATTTGCGGTGTTTGTATTTACTATAAATGTGCAGTTCGTATGTATATGTATAAAAGTATACGCTTTTATGTTTACCAACGATTTTTTGCAGAACTTTTTCACACCAAAAGAGAAAAAATTAAAAAAATTAAAATGAAAATGTTAAAAATCACAGAGTTGATTAAATTGTGTACTGTTTGTGGTTGCAGTAATTTAATTTGAACTTCACTTATGTATTTGTACTACTTGTATGCATTGTTGTTGTTGATACACAGCTACAAAATATTATGCAAATACGAAAATCGCCCAAAATCGCTGGCACGTGACTTTCGTTTTTACTCCACTTCAAATTTACTTGCTTTTATTGTATCTATGAACGTAATGTTTATGCGTTTTTGTCAATAATTTTTGTCCTCATATGCACCAGTACCTCAAAAACAACATATTGTATGCATATGTATGTATGTATGTATGCAACTATGCATGCGCGTATGTACCTACATACATTTTCATTGGCAACACAAAAGGATTTATCAGTTTTTGGCGTTAATATTTCCAAGAGTTCAGCGATGCATATTTTGTACGCTCTGAAAACTTTTGGAAATTTTTCTCATATATAATTATTTTTTCGTATGTAAATGCATGCATACGTATGTATGTATGTATGTATGCATGAGTTATTGGTTATTTACATTAAAAAATCACTAACAGGCGTGTAGTCGTATACATGTGCATAAATTCGAAAAATTTATATATATCTACTAAATGTGTATTCAAAAATATGTATGTACATATGTAAGCTAGGGCGGGTCAATTTTTTGTTTTACTATGCGCTTATAGCATAGGAGGATTCTACGTGTAATTCTAAGCAAATTTTCCGAAGAAGCCATGGGAATAAAGTCATTTTGGAGTTTGGCAGGTTTCGAAGGAAATGTGAGAATTTTCACTGTTGAACCCTGAGGTGGAAGTTTTAAGAAAAGGCTAAGTCCCGAAATCGATTTCTCAGACCAAAAAAACCCTTGTAGCATATTTTTATACAAAATTGAAGCACTTCTTTACGACACGATAGCAAAATTCTAAGAATGCAATTTTCGCAATTTGGCAAACTGCAAATTGATTTTTGAACCATAGTTTCTTCAGCAAATTTGCTTAGAATTCCACGTAGAATCCTATGCTATGCTATACGCGCATAGTCGAAAGAGTCTCCCATACAAATTGATCCGCCCTAATGTAAGCACTTGGTTTGGTGTAAAATAAATATTTTTCTTACTTTATATTTTTCTAAGTAAATCTCTCTAAACTTATAACAGATTTGAGAAAAGACGAATTTATGAATTCCCTCCGCTTTTAAATTTGTCTAGTTCCAAAAAATATTTCCTGCAATTTATTTGACCATAATTCCTTTCGTTCAGCTACCCATTTCTCTTCCACCTCCATTTCATTCGTTATAATTTGCCAACGAATTTGTTAAAGCTTTGTGGATTTCAATTAAATGATGTCGTCACTTAAATCAACGAATTTTCTCCCCTGTCAAATTAATGACTTTTATCTGCTGCAAAGTGCTGAAGCCATTTGAGTTGCAAATTTGCCATCGTTTTTCTCTTAATCCTGTTGTTCAATGCGCGATAAAGCTGTAGAATATTGGCGTGTACATAAATATATAAAATTCTCATTCTATCATTGCTTCGAGAGTAAATCTGTCGAGGCTTTTGTGAAAGTTATGCATTGCATTTAAATGGATTAATCATTAATACTTGTACGTACCGAGAGCGCTTTTGCTCCGGCGTCTTGCTGAGTGAGATGGTGTTCCGAATTTTGTATTTATTTATTGTTGCAGTTTCGATAAAAAAGATTATCCTAAAGGAATTTTTTGAGCATGGTGCCGTACTCAGATAGCTTGGTTGTAAATCAGTCCAGTTCTTTCGAATAGACTCTCACGGACTCGTTATCGAGTGCCATAATCTCTAAATGAAATTTCGAATAGAGTTGCATTCGATGAGAGGCTGGAGACCTCTGGCTAATATTGGCCTATATGACACACGATGACAAGGTGGAACCACCTCCAACGCTGCTGAGGAGCGCGATTGCAGAAGCCAAGCCAAGGAAAGCCAGCCGGTGCTGTTTTATGGTCCGATGCGAATTTGCATGACTCAGTTTGGGAAAGCTCTAGCACAAACTCGCAGGGTGAATCACCTTTGAAGTTTATCTTGAGTGAAGACTTATTTATTTGTAACAGGAGGAATTCCCCTGTGCTTATAATTGCCGCCAGGGAAGAGACCCTTATGGCTTCATCTAAAATAGTACCTTTGATCTCGGATTGGAAGGTACTGAGTGAACACTCCTTTTCGGATAGCAGTTACATTCAAATCTTTTTGGACGAAACGCGTTCTCCAAACAAATCCTTCAGGAATCTGAGGAGCATGAACTGGCATATATTTTGCAGGAATCTTCGCCGAGCCCTCCGTGATGTGCTAGAAGTAAACTGTATGCAGTCAGCGGATTCGCTCGATGAGCTTTTCGAAGTTTTCAGGAAGGCCACTTTACTATGAGTGAATGGAGATTGCGGTGCATTTTCTGCCTTTCTGGATGACCGTCGCCTGACTTGGGCGATCAATTCGTTCAAACTCTTCAAAGCCCCAGGATCTGATGGCATCATACCTGCGCAATAGGTGGTGTTCATCCCGAAGAGCTCTCTCTCACAAATATTTTGCGGTAGGAGCCTTCTTCGATATCCAGGGGCTTTTAATAATGTCCTGCCGGAGGCAATAGTTATGTCATTGGATAAGCTTGGGATTGATTTCAGTCTCATTCGGCCTAACAGAACTGGTCTTAATCACTGGAAAGTATAAGATCCCTAAGACTGTTCTTCCCCCAGTTGCAGGTTAGCATTGACGGCTATCTGACAAGGTCAAGTACTTTGGATTGATCCTTGACAGGAAGTTGTAGAGGTGGCCAAGCATCGAGTAAAGCGAAAGGAAGGCATCAATGTCATGAGTGAGCGGATGCCAGTGGCATAGACAGTGGGGGATGAATTTATCAATCTAATCTAATTACTTACTTAGTAATTTACTGACAAACGCCCTCAAACTTTCATGGTTCACTAAAGACAGCAAGCTGCTCCAGCGGTCTATGAAACATCCTGGAAAGATTCATTTCAAGTATGCTTCACAAAAGGAGGATTTGGTTCAAGATTAATTTTGATACCAACTTGATTACCAAGATAAGTGGTTTGGACTAGGAAGCTGAAATTGGGTTCTGTTAGATGACAAAAATCTGAAACTTCAAAGATGCTTATGTGCATTTGGAAACAGGAAGCAGCATACTGTATTTGGATATGTACATTTTCATTGGCAACACAAAAGGATTTAGCATTTTTTGGCGTTAATATTTCTTGATTCTCTATTCACCCACTGTGCGACACCTTAGATATGGTCATATGTAAGCTGAAAAATTAGTGAATAGCATAAGTTTCAGCTGTATGCATGTTAATAAACGAAATTGCAGTGAATGATCTATAATTCTCAAATGTTGTGAATTTTTCAATGATTTGGACCGAACGCATTTTTGTTGAAAGTGCTGTACAACATACACAAGCAATTTCAATGATTTTAGTATTCTCAATATATATATTTCTGCATCAAACTACAATTAAGAAAAAAATTTCGCTTACTTCTTTTTGGAGGTTAGGGCTGGATTTGTAAGTATTTTTTTTCAATAATAATTAATCAAGAACAATTAACATAAAAATTACTGTTTATGTGACACATCCCTACAAATACATACTTCATTACTTTAAACAACTGTAGATAGATGTGCACAAAATAACTTCGAGTAGAAAATATGTGTAATGGTTAAAGGAATGACGCCGAACAATGCAAACGGGCATTTAGCCAAAGCACAAAAATAAAAATTTAATGAAAATAAAAAAACTAAGTGCAACCAATTGCCGACTGCCACTTTAAAAGCATAACGAACTGAATTATGTCAACATTTACAGACATAAAAAGGGAGAGATGCAACTTGCAACGCTTTGCTTTGCTTATAGATATGCACATATGAGCCACCCACATAATGTGCGTTGCAAGCAAACAAATGCACGTAGTCATACATATGTATGTATATGTAGATGGAGCATATATGTACATATGCGTGTATTTGCGTACGTCTAGCCGATGGTCGCCCCCATTTGTTGCGGAATCGACACTCATTTTATATTTGAAGGGTAAACATGACAGCAACACCAATAGTAATAAAACTATGCGTAATAAAAATAAGACCAACTAAAAAATTGCTACATTTTGTGCATACAGCTGAACAATATTGTGTAAGTAAAATAACGAAGGCGTTGAACAGCAACAAAGAGGCGGGAAGTTTGCAAAAGGGGGCAGCATAAGACGTAGGGGCTGTAAAGCGTACGGCCACAACCATTTACAATGCAACTGAATCAATGCAATGCATTTTTATTGCATTTTTATCTTGATAATAGCCTGCAAATGTGCAATCTACTAAAAAAACATTTGGCTATTGAAGTGAACATTTAAAACATTGTTGCATATTTTAAGGGGCAAAAAAAGAGCAGCCAGTTGACAAGTATGAGCAAATTTACAAAATTTGTATACATATACATATATTGCGAATCCATATTAGTGTAAATAATTCGTAAAAGGCGGGAGTGTATCCAGAAAGAGAAAATAAATTCTAACAGCAACAACACCAAAGAATGGAACTGCAAACAACAACAAAGCTCATAAATAAATACATATATTGTATCAATATGCACTATTACGGTACAATGAGAGTATCGGTTACGACTGGATTTTCCAATCGGATGCATCGCTGTGAGCCAAAACCATAAAATAAAAACAGCTGGAAAATTCGAAAACACACACTCAAAAAGGCTTATTTACATACATACATAGTACCTATTTGGTAATGCATGAATGGCGATGTGAGCACAATGTTTCAATTTGAATGCCTTGACAAATAACTTTTTTTATTTTTTATTTTTCATGCTGTTGGTTTGCCTTTGTAGGTGAGTGACGAAATTTCTGCATCCACGCTTGTCTAGCCAGAGGAAATATAGTGACACAGTGGGCGTGGGCAATGTTCGCGAAAACAGGGCAGTTAAAAATAAAATACAAATACGAAAAAATTGCTTGACTGGTTTTCGAGTTAATAGTTATCGAAAAATATGAAATATTTTTTTTTTAAATACTTACATGTGTAAAAGTTTTTTATTGGTAAATAACGACACCTTTCGTTTTGTACTCGATTTTCAAAAACGGGTTGTCAAATTAAAACGCTTGGCCTGTAGATATGCAAACTGGTTTTATTTTTTTTGAAAAGAGTTGCCACCTATTGAATAATTAAATTCAAATTATTTAAAAATCTATGCCATCATAGCCGCACCGATAGCCGTTCGATTTTCCAAACTAAGGTGTCAAATTAAAAGGCTTGGACTGTATGCGCAATAAGGTTTTACTTTTTCGAAAAGAGTTGCCACCTTTAAAAAAATTATATTCAAATTATTAAAAAATAATAAATCAATTATTACCAAATGGGTATCAACCGAAATGGTTTTGAAAAGCTTTGTTTCTTAGCTGAGCTATTGGTTAATTGCACTTTGTTGGAGGGATTACGGACAAATATTATTATTGAGTTCTAATTTTTTTCAAATAGTTAACAATTTCAACTTTTTTGAAAAAATGCCTTTTTCGGTATCATTTTTCAGGATGGGTTTTTATCTTTTTAGGAACTGTAGATCTATTGAGTGCCTATTCATAACAGTCTTGTATTTTTTAATGTTACTTTTTCGACTTATAAAAAAAAAAATGTTTTCTTTTCGGCTTAGTTTTGCAAAACTTACTTTTTCCTTTTCAGGAATTTTAGAGCTATTGAAAAGCTACTCAGAAAAATTTTAATTTTTTGTTTTTAAACATTTAACTTTTACGACTTTTTGAACATTTTTTTCTTCGGCGTAATTTTGCGGAAATTTTTTCCCCTTTTCAGGAACTATTGAAAATCCACTAATAACTGTTTTTTATTTGCCATTTTACCACATGTCGTATGCTGCGTGACTTTGGAAATTTTTTTTTGTCAAATTTTCCAGAACTTTTTTTTACCGATTTAAAAAAATAAGGAGGTTATTAATTCGTCGGAATATTTTTTTTTGCTTTTCAAGAATTCTAAAACTATCGAAAAACTACTCAGAATAACTTTTCACAGACATCGAGGCATGACAGGACGATTAGGCGATCTCCGTAATAGCAATTTAAATGAATAAAGTTTCTTCTAATACATATGTATGTACATAAAATTACAAAATACAAAATGTCAAATCATGCCGTTGCTGCCACATCATCCATATTAATTGTGTTTCGACATTGAGCCCCGCATTCACTCGAACGTTTTGAAGTTCAAGTCTCAAATCAAGTATGCTTGCTTACTTTCCGGCGCATAGAATCACTTATACATTCATAGCACATTCAAGTGCACTACCTCAGCCGAGCTTCACATCGACTTTAAACACGCAATTCAGCACGAATATAGCGCCAGATAAATCACCGATACGTGGCAAATTAAAAAATGGAAATCCATTGAAGCATTTTCGAGTGCCAACGAGTGCATTCGAATGCCGGCAATGTAGATTTGGATGAGATTAGCGGATGGCTTGCAGACAGCTGTCAGCTTTGTTAATAGGCAGCGTGCAACTTGCAACACATGTGGCACATTAACTGTGACAGATAAAAAAAAATATGTACATATATGTATGCCGACTATCTTATGCAAGTGCTAGCGCAGAAATGCTACTCAAATATGTGCATATATATGTAGATGCATATATGAGCATGATCCCGATATAGCTCCGCGATAAGCGCCACTTTCATGACACTGACATTTGTGAGCTTATCAACAATCAAAAATTGATACATTCAAGTCATCCCCACACCACCCTTCAGCTGGCTGTAGCGAATTTTTCTACTTTTTAGATTATTTATGCATGCATTTAGCTTGTGTATTTGATTGTGTGTGTGTGTGTGTGGTTGCAGATTTATGCTCAAACAATCGCATGAAAATTGCGCACAAAGCGACTGGGGACGCCAACCATAGTGAAATTATGAGATTGCAATTTTATAGATTGTTGCTGACATAGCAAGTGTTGTCATTCTGTGAGTTTGAAAATTACCCAACAACACCCCTTGAGCTGATGCTACACTGATTGCATTGCAATAAATACTTTATAGACAGTTGTTTGGGGAGTTGAGCACTCGCAACCGTATGCCACGGCCGGCGGTGTATTTTCTGCTTCCATGCATTTGTGTGTGTGTGTGTGTGTGTGTTAGTTTGAGACCGAGACCGAGTTGTTGCAAATCACTTCGCCACGGCTTATCAACATCTTGTAGAGAAATTGAAGCAATTTACGGATTAAATTTCCAATGCACACTCAAGCGTTTTCAATATTTTATAAGCTGTTGCCAATGTTGTGTTTGCTCTGGTGGAGGTGCAGTCAGTCGATTTGAAAAATTGCAACAACAAAAACCATGAGCTAAGTGGTTAAATATGACTCATATGACTGCAGTGAAGATGGGAGGGTGACCAATCATTCGGGTGGAAAAAATATTGCCAAAACGATAGTTATTCGACCCCAAAAATTATTAATCCGGAATTCTAAAAATTAAAAAAAAAAAATAAAAGTGAAGTTGAAACTCGTTTTTAGAAGGTTTTTTTTTCTAAGTGTAATAGCCTGTTTCCACCAAAAGCTTAACTGAACTTATGTGGTGAATTTGCAAGAATTGTCACATGGAACTATCGGTAGGGTTTATTTACTTTTAAGTTGTAATCTCCTTTTTTTCAATGGGCATAAATGCAGTTAGGGCTTAGTGCAAATGAATTATAAGGTTGATTTTCGTTGGGTTATTGAATGGCTCCTAGTAGATCAAGGGTATTTTTTTTTCTAATATACTGAAAAAATAAAAAATAAAAACAAGTAAGACAGTCTAAGTTCGGGCGGAGCCGAACATTAAATACCCGACGCAAGTATTAAATATATGTTTTTTCACCCTTCCGAAACCTTCCGCTAGATTGTAAGCCGAGGTGTATCAATTTTGAGTAAAATAGCGTCCTTCAATTTCGAAATATTGCAGTTTCAAGCATTTCTTAAATTTACCGTTATATGAGAATCGGCCGTTATTTTAGTCCGATTTCAATAATTTTCAACGTTTTGCTTACACGTGGCAAGCACAATAACCATACCGAGCTTAGTACAAATTGCTAGAATGGTTAGCGAGATACATATATGTGATCACAAGTGGGCGGTGCTACGCCCATTTTCCAAAATTTTGTCAGAAACGTATTTCTTGGTAAAAAATTGTAGCAACCATCAATTTTGAATAAATTAGCTTCAATATTTACTGATTTATCGAAGATTTTGTATTTCTCGAAATTACCGTTATATGGGATGTGGGCGTGGTTATTGTCCGATTTTAGAAATTTTCGGCCAGTTGGTATGCTGTACCAGGACCCACAACTGTGCCAAGTTTGGAAGAAATTGGTGTAGCGGTTACCAAGATATACCCATGTAACCATAAGTGGGCGTGGCTACGCCCATTTGCCAAAATTTTGTAATATTCTTATTTGTCGTCTAAAACTCATTGCAATCATCAATTTTGAGTGAATTATCTTCAGTAGTTACTAAAATATCGCAGTTTTCGTTTTTCTGAAAATTACCGTTATATGGGACGTGGGCGTGGTTATTGTCCGATTTCGCCCATTTTCAATACCATCCGTCCCACGCCCAAAAGAAGTTCACATACCAAGTTTCGTTAAGATATCTCAATTTTTACTCGAGTTATCGTGTGCACAGACGGACAGACAGTCAGCGCTTAATCGATTTCTTTTTTCCTCCTGATCATTTATGTATACATTTGTCTATATCTATCTCGATTCGTTTTGCCTGTTACAAACAACCGTTATGTGAACAAAGTTATAATACCCTTGTGCACAAGTGCGCTCGGGTATAAAAAAAAACGATTTAAAAGCGAATGCACTCAAACAATCCGTAAACTATCTTAAGGGTATTCGTATTTACTTTCACACTTAAAATGAATTAGTTGTTTATATTTTCTATTGTGACCTGTACATAAAAATAAAATAGACTTTTTTGTATCACATTGGGCCTTATGAATAAAAACTTAGCAATGCATTTTGCTTAAAATTTCAGATCATTTACGTAAAGTTATTTGAATAAATCAAGCAAAAGGTTTGAAATCCTAAGAAAAAGCTACTCCATTGTTTTTATTCATAAGGCCAATTCACTGAAATCTTCTTCCAAATTGTCCTCACAATCGCTTACATTCAAGGATATTTCTTCCAACCATTTTAGGACTTGTTCTTCATAGGTACCCCTCTCGAAAAGTAAAAAAAAATAGAATTACATTCAAAACAGAAAATAGCCAACAAACATGTTAAAAACTGAAATAAGTACAGCAAACAAAATTACCTTTACTACTAACGTTCGCCTGTCATGCGTCAAGAGGGCGTGGAACTCAGCCCCGCTAACAGCTCGCACAGCGCTAAGCTGAGTTGGCGCGAACGTTTACTTTGAACATTAAAAGCGTTCCTGAAATATCGCGCGGAAACCGAATTCGTTCCGCCTCACAAGCGAACATTCGTATTCTAGGGTTAAGAACAGCATCGGAGATTTTATTTGTTCGCCCAGGGGTTGAATATCAACCACTAAAATTAAGGAGAGTTAAGGTGAGTTGCGTTAAAAAGGAGTAAATTGAATCGAAGTGATTTCAGCTGAGATGAAATTAGATAAGTTAAGGTGAGTTGAGCTGAGGTGAGGTGATTTAAAGTGAGCTGTGCTGAGTTGAGGTGGCTTGCGCTGAACAAAATAACATAACAAAACATAACGTAACATAGCATAACATAACATAATAGAAAATAGCATAAAGTAACACAAAATAACATAATATAACGTTAAATAACATAACGCAACAAAACATAACATAAAATAACATAAAATAACGAAACATAACTTAATATTATATAACATTGAGAGGCGATCTCGTGGAATCACGCTGCTTATCTGCAGGTCAACCAGTAGAAACGATGAGAGACTGATTGGCTTGAAGTCCTCGGAGGTAACATGAAATCTCCTTCCGGTGATTCAGGATAAACACCACTTTGACTACCCTCTAAACCTCGTAGATACGCGCCAGCTAATGGCACGAAACCTCCGCAGATTTTTTCAGCTGCTAAGGTGTGATGCCATCAGGTCCTGGGGATTTGAAATTTCCTCTGAGGAAGGATTGGAAGGAAAGCTGGACTGCTCCTCGTTACTTATAATGCAGTGTTCTGCCTCATTCCTCAAGTCTGGTTGCAAGTAAGAACCAATAATATATTACTTTATTCGAATATAACGATGAACGAAGCATAAATATAGCGATTAGTGAAAATTAAATTATGCAACAATTAGTCCTATTTGTATACATTTCAACTGTTTTATGTCTGATAGTTTAGCATAAATTTAAAGTGCCAAGCTATTAATTATACTAACATTTAACATGTAGACACAACCGTACTATACATATTTATGTACTATATTTGCTAAACTATTTATACAATAACAAACATCAACT
>NW_023458558.1:12116397-12119738 GCF_013731165.1 Rhagoletis pomonella | reverse complement strand
CAAACATCGAGTAAATTTTTATTTGTGTCAAACTGAAACTTTTTTCCCAATAATAAACGGTTAGCTGATTCAAGTCTACGGCAAGTTCACAAGATTAATTGAAAACTTGTATCAACCAAAGCATTGTTTATATTTGCTCAACAATGATTTTATTCAACTAACAATATTGTCCAATCAAGGTAGTCGTTTTGTAATTATTAACAAATATACATTTGTCCCAACTAGAAGTCTTAAGTAAATTGCAGACTTTCGTGAACTATATATTTATTTCGCCATATCCAACTATGCCACTTGATCACTATAACCAAATCTTGGTTATTATAACTAAACCTTTTTCTGGGTGTAGTTTTGCAGAAAATGCTTTTTTCTTTACAGAAATTTTAGAGCTATTGAAAAGCTTCTCAGAAAAATTTACATTTTTTGTTTTCAAACATTCACTTTTACGACTTTTTTGAAATTTTTTTCTTCGGCGTATTTTTTTAAATTTTTTTATTTGCGAAATTACCACATGTCGTATGCTGCGTGACTTTTTTTTGTCAAATTTTCCAGCGCTCTTTTTACCGACTTAAAAAAATAAGGAGGTTATTAATTCGTCGGAATATTTTTTTTTCGTTTTCAAGAATTCTAGAACTATCGAAAAACTACTCAGAACAACTTTTCACAGACATCGAGGCTTGTTAGGACGATGAAGCGATCACCGTAATAGCGGCTATAACTTTTACCATTTGCAAGTTATTTTTTTTGCGTTAAACAATTTCCATAACAAATATTCAATGGATAAAATTATTGTTAAAAAATGTTAGCTTTACATTTAAATGAATAAAGTTTCTTCTAATACATATGTATGTATGTACATAAAATTACAAAATTGCCACATCATCCATATTAATTGTGTTTCGACATTGCGCCCCGCATTCACTCGAACGTTTTGAAGTTCAAGTCTCAAATCAAGCATGCTTGCTTACTTTCCGGCGCATAGAATCACTTATACATTCATAGCACATTCAAGTGCACTACCTCAGCCGAGCTTCACATCGACTTTAAACACGCAATTCAGCACGAATATAGCGCCAGATAAATCACCGATACGTGGCAAATTAAAAAATGGAAATCCATTGAAGCATTTTCGAGTGCCAACGAGTGCATTCGAATGCCGGCAATGTAGATTTGGATGAGATTAGCGGATGGCTTGCAGACAGCTGTCAGCTTTGTTAATAGGCAGCGTGCAACTTGCAACACATGTGGCACATTAACTGTGACAGATAAAAAAAAGATATAGATATATGTATGTATGCCGACTATCTTATGCAAGTGCTAGCGCAGAAATGCTACTCAAATATGTGCATATATATGTAGATGCATATATGAGCATGATCCCGATATAGCTCCGCGATAAGCGCCACTTTCATGACACTGACATTTGTGAGTTTATCAACAATCAAAAATTGATACATTCAAGTCATCCCCACACCACCCTTCAGCTGGCTGTAGCGAATTTTTCTACTTTTTAGATTATTTATGCATGCATTTAGCTTGTGTATTTGATTGTGTGTGTGTGTGTGTGTGTTTGCAGATTTATCCACAAACAATCGCATGAAAATTGCGCACAAAGCGACTGGGGACGCCAGCCATAGTGAAATTATGAGATTGCAATTTTATAGATTGTTGCTGACATAGCAAGTGTTGTCATTCTGTGAGTTTGAAAATTACCCAACAACACCCCTTGAGCTGATGCTACACTGATTGCATTGCAATAAATACTTTATAGACAGTTGTTTGGGGAGTTGAGCACTCGCAACCGTATTCCACGGCCGGCGGTGTATTTTCTGCTTCCATGCATTTGTGTGTGTGTGTGTGTGTGTGTGTTAGTTTGAGACCGAGACCGAGTTGTTGCAAATCACTTCGCCACGGCTTATCAACATCTTGTAGAGAAATTGAAGCAATTTACGGATTAAATTTCCAATGCACACTCAAGCGTTTTCAATATTTTATAAGCTGTTGCCAATGTTGTGTTTGCTCTGGTCTGGAGGTGCAGTCAGTCGATTTGAAAAATTGCAACAACAAAATCAATGAGCTAAGTGGTTAAATATGACTCATATGACTGCAGTGAAGATGGGAGGGTGACCAATCATTCGGGTGGAAAAAATATTGCCAAAACGATAGTTATTCGACCCCAAAATTATTAATCCGGAATTCTAAAAATTTAAAAAAAAAATAAAAGTGAAGTTGAAACTCGTTTTTAGAAGGTTTTTTTTTTCTAAGTGTAATGCCTGTTTCCACCAAAAGCTTAACTGAACTTATGTGGCGAATTTGCAAGAATTTTCACATGGAACTATCGGTAGGGTTTATTTACTTTTAAGTTGTAATCTCCTTTTTTTCAATGGGCATAAATGCAGTTAGGGCTTAGTGCAAATGAATTATAAGGTTGATTTTCGTTGGGTTATTGAATGGCTCCTAGTAGATCAAGGGTATATTTTTTTCTAATATACTGAAAAAATAAAAAATAAAAACAAGTAAGAAAGTCTAAGTTCGGGCGGAGCCGAACATTAAATACCCGGCGCAAGTATTAAATATATATTTTTTCACCCTTCCGAAACCTTCCGCTAGATTGTAAGCCGAGGTGTATCAATTTTGAGTAAACTAGCGTCCTTCAATTTCGAAATATTGCTGTTTCAAGCATTTCTTAAATTTACCGTTATATGAGAATCGGCCGTTATTTTCGTCCGATTTCAATAATTTTCAACGTTTTTCTTACACGTGGCAAGTACAATAACCATACCGAGTTTGGTACAAATTGGTAGAACGGTTACCGATATACTTATATGTGATCATAAGTGGGCGGTGCCACGCCCATTTTCCAAAATTTTACCATAAACGTATTTCTTGGTAAAGAATTGTTGCAAGCATCAATTTTGAATAAATTAGCTTCAATATTTAATGATTTATCGAAGATTTTGTATTTCTCTAAATTACCGTTATATGGGATGTGGGCGTGGTTATTGTCCGATTTTAAAAAGTTTCGGCGATTTCTTATGCTGTACCAAGGTCAACAACTGTGCCAAGTTTGGTGCAGCGGTTACCAAGATATACACATGTAACCATAAGTGGGCGTGGCTACGCCCATTTTCCAAAAATTTATAATATTCTTATTTTTCGTCTAAAAATTATTGTAAATATCAATTTTGAGTGAATTATCTTCAGTAGTTACTAAAATATCGCAGTATTCGTATTTCTGAAAATTACCGTTATATGGGAAGTGGGCGTGGTTAAAGTCCGATTTCGCCCATTTTCAATACCAACCTACCTTGGATTAAGGGAAACCTACATACCAAATTTCGTTG
>NW_023458558.1:12113567-12116297 GCF_013731165.1 Rhagoletis pomonella | reverse complement strand
GCTTATACCCTTCTATCTTCTTAGGTGACTAAAAAAGTTTTTTTTTTTTACTTTTTATTTATGTATGAAAAACTGATTTTTTGGAGGTATTTTTAAATCTGCTCCGCTCACGATAACCTCAATATTTTAAAGGAAGTCTTAAAATATAATACATTTTATAAATGCATGCCGATTTTTTTTTTAATGTGGTGTGGTGTGGTGTGGCTATCATACATACATATTATAAATTCGAACTTTTCATTTTTTTTCGAGGATGTCTGTACTTTCTTTGGCTTACACATGACCCTCGAAGTTTTACAGCAGGTTAGATTCATCTCCTAAATATTTTCTCTGCGTAAAGTCGTCGACGATTTTTTTTAGGGTTCGTTCATAGAAAAATCGGAGCTTTTTGCATGGAATCGGCCGTAAAAACATCACAGGAAAGTACGTGCAATTAATCGTTTTCTCTAAAAATCAGTGACCGAAGAGGCGTTGCGGTTTTGGTTTAGTTCTTCATGACAACAAAATGTAATATCAAGAACGTTCAAACAAAAGGAGCAAACGGTAACAAAAGTGTTGAGAATAGTTTTAACGGGAAGAAAATGAGAACAAACGGTTCGGGAACGTTTATAATTAGGGTGAACTGTCAATTTATGGAATAATTTTTAATTTTCCTAGAAGAAAAGTTCGTGTCTTAAGTCTTTCGTTTTAATTTAAATAACTATCTTTCAGTCCTTTTTTGATTAATTTTAATGTTAAAACATTTCAAACTAATGGAACGCTGTGAGAAAAATTTTGTTCTAGCTTCCATTCTTCGCGAATAGTTCAGAGTTCCTGAGACTTTAGTTCCCAAATGGTTCTTCAAGAGAAAGTTTTTAGACTTTTGTTCCCAATTTGTTCTCTTAGAAATGTTTCCGAAAGTATTCTCGCATTTTGTTCTCTTTAAGAACGTTAGGCAGGGTTTTGTTATTATAAAATTTCCGTTGAGAACGTTCTTGACAGTTTTGTTAACACTTTCGTTCTTGTGAAAACATTCCCGAAGGTTATGTTGACTACGCGTTTTTGTAAAATAACGCTTTTGATAGCAAAATCCATTATGTATTTCAATTTGCTTTATGGTATTATACTTAGTAAACCTAGTCGTAGAGCGACACTCAGTTGAACAACGCGCAAAAGTGATCCAAACCTCAATGCCGAGTTTTCAAAAAAGTCATCACGAGCGTTCCCACATTTGTTTTGGATTTTTTGGAGTATCTTGATCTCTAAAAAAAATCTCGAAAACCTCGAGACCTTTACTGAATTCTCCATAACCGAATCGAAAAGCTGCAAGAGCATATTTATTTGATTAATATACATATTTGACAAGTTGAAATGCTGCAAAGATTGGTCGTATGCATTTTTATTAAGTTGTTTGCCATGTTTGTTCTACTGTTAATTTTCTAGAAATCAACTCTTTCCATACTGTCTGCGAAAACAATTCAAAATTGCCGACAAAATGCATACATCAAATTTACAAAAATATAAATTACAAAAGCAAAAACAAGTATTGAACAAGAAAAGAGATTACGAGTAATATATACATTTGTATGCGTGTGTTTTTGGTGTGGGTGTACGAAAGCATTTGCAGTCAAACAACCCGGAAGTCTTAAAGATGCAGACACAGAATAAAGTACATAGAATTGGAAGCCAAATGTAACAAAGAAATCCACTCGTTTTTGTACAATCATTTTGGTATATATATATGAATAAGTAAAAGGCAGCACTCAAATATATACATACATACATATATATATGTAAGCAAGTATGTACGCTTTTGGCAAGAATATCAACTCATAATTCAATAATATACTTGTACAGATGAAAGCTTACAGATAGAAAAAGTAGTGTGCCTCATGCGTGTCAATATGTACCCATAGTATTCATAAGAATGGGTAATATATGTGTATGTATGAACAATAGGGTGGTACAAAGAAAGTAAAGAAGTGAACTGAATTGCTCTCCCATCCTAGGATGGTTCTATATCGAAAAAATATGCCATTGCGTTTTTTTTAATCAAAAACTGCTTTGAGGTGGCTCAAAGCTTCCTGTGCATTTTATGAAAAAAAAACATTTTCTTAGAAATGGTATAGAATTCTTCAAAATCCAAAAATTCAAATCAAAATTCAAATTTTAAAAATAGTGATTTACAAGGATTCTATACCATTTATACGAAAAGATGTTTTTTACTGATATAAAATACGCGGGAAACTTTGAGCAAAAACTCGAAATATTTTCGATTAAAAAAAAATCCGCGCTATATTATTTCGATAAAGAACAGTCCTAGGGACGAGAGCATTAAAATTTCCACTTTACTTTTCTCACATGCATTTTTGACCACCCTAATGCACAAGTAGATTGTATATATTCATGATCCTTATTTCAACATAAAGCATTTGAGCTCAATGGCGCAAACACATAATAAATATAAGTTTCAATAAAACCAGCAATGATTTGTGCTCGTTATTGTATGGAGATGCATATCTGTGAGCGTGCTCGCAGATTTTGGAAGGATTCCAAATTTAATCACGACACCAGCAAATTTCACAGAAAAAAAACTTCTGAAAAAACGCACATTGTACATACATATGTTGGTATGTATGTACCACTGTTTGTGAGTTACACTATGGGTATTCTCGATCCATTGCATACTGTCTAGCATGGTGCTTAGATAGCATAAATAGCATGATTAGATAATTTTGTTGTTGCTTGAAT
>NW_023458558.1:12110108-12113467 GCF_013731165.1 Rhagoletis pomonella | reverse complement strand
ATTCAAGCAACAACAAAATTATCTAATCATGCTATTTATGCTATCTATGCACCATGCTAGACAGTATGCAATGGATCGAGAATACCCATAGTGTAACTCACAAACAGTGGTACATACATACCAACATATGTATGTACAATGTGCGTTTTTTCAGAAGTTTTTTTCAGTGAAATTTGCTGGTGTCGTGATTAAATTTGGAATCCTTCCAAAATCTGCGAGCACGCTCATAGATATGCATCTCCATACAATAACGAGCACAAATCATTGCTGGTTTTATTGAAACTTATATTTATTATGTGTTTGCGCCATTGAGCTCAAATGCTTTATGTTGAAATAAGGATCATGAATATATACAATCTACTTGTGCATTAGGGTGGTCAAAAATGCATGTGAGAAAAGTAAAGTGGAAATTTTAATGCTCTCGTCCCTAGGACTGTTCTTTATCGAAATAATATAGCGCGGGTTTTTTTTAAATTGAAAATATTTCGAGTTCTTGCTCAAAGTTTCCCGTGTATTTTATATCAGTAAAAAACATCTTTTCGTATAAATGGTATAGAATCCTTGTAAATCAATATTTTTCAATTGACAAACTCTGTTTCTCGCCATGATACTTCAAAGAAAGGTATCCAATTGTTTATTTAACAATTACTCAGTATTAAAGGATTTTTTGTGGGTCCCCCTATTGCATTTTTAGGTGTTTTTGGCGTACGCATAAAAATAGTTTACATACATAAAAATAGTTATGTAACAAATTTGGTATTATTCGTTGAAGCTTCTTGAAGAGAAACAAAGTTTGTCTATTGAGAACTATAGATTTTGAGGAATTCTATACCATTTCTAAGAAAAAATTTTATTTTTTCCTTTTCATAAAATACACAGGAAAATTTGAGCGCTTTGAGCTGCCTCTAAGCATTTTTTGATTAAAAAAACAATGGCATATTTCTTCGACATAGGACAGTCCTAGGTTGCGAGAGCAATTCAGTTCACTTCTTTACTTTCTTTGTTCCACCCTATTGTTCATACATACACATATATTACCCATTCTTATGAATACTATGGGTACATATTGACACGCATGAGGCACACTACGTTTTCTATCTGTAAGCTTTCATCTGTACAAGTATATTATTGAATTATGAGTTGATATTCTTGCCAAATGCGTACATACTTGCTTACATATATGTATGTATGTAAGTATCTGAGTGCTGCCTTTTACATATATATATGCCAAAATGATTGTACAAAAACGAGTGGATTTCTTTGTTACATTTGGCTTCCACGTCTATGTACTTTATTCTGTGTCTGCATCTTTAAGACTTCCGGTTTGTTTGGCTGCAAATGCTTTCGTACACCCACACCAAAAACACATACATACAAATGTATATATTACTCGTAATCTCTTTTCTTGTTCAATACTTGTTTTTGTTTTTGTAATTTATATTTTTGTAAATTTGATGTATGCATTTTGTCGGCAGTTTTGAATTGTTTTCGCAGACAGTATGGAAAGAGTTGATTTCTAGAAAATTAACAGTAGAACAAACATGGCAAACAACTTAATAAAAACGCATACCATTTTTATTGGCGAAATAATTTTTGATTGGTTTCCGCTCAATCTTTGCAGCATTTCAACTAGTCAAATCAGTTCATTAATCATATAAACCCGTGATTTTATTTTTTTTATTATTATCCATTAAAGCCACTCTGTGAGCATTTCGATTACCATGAAAGCGAAACTCAAACTTGTTTACAAGTCCAAAGGTACGTTCACACAGGAAGCGGGGTCGAGCAGAGCGAAACTTTCAAATTAATGTAGCTGTATGCAAAGATTCATACAGCAACCTTTTTCAGAAGCTTATTGAAGCTGAAAGCAAAGCATTTTTTTATCTTAAATTTTCAATAAAAAACAATATAATGAAATGAAAATGTATTCTCAGTAAAGACCGAGAACAAAAGGTATGACTGAAACTAAATGACGTTCTCCTAGTTTCGTTCCCATGACTGCTTAAAACCCGAAACCGAAATGAGAACAAACCCTTTGGGAATGTTTTCACAAGAACGAAAGTCTGAACAAAACTGTCAGAAACGTTCTCAACGGAAATTTTATAAGAACAAAACCCTGCGCAACGTTCCTAAAGAGAATAAAATGCGAAAATACTTATATATATATACGGAAACATTTCTAAGAGAACAAATTGGGAACAAAAGTCTAGGAACTTTCTCTTGAAGGAGCATTTGGGAAATAAAGTCGCAGGAACTTTCTGACAAAGAACGAAACGGGAACAAATCTTCTCTGAACTATACGCGAAGAATGGAAGCTAGAGAAAAATTCTTCTCATAGCGTTTCATTGGTTTGAAATGTTTTAACATTAAAATTAATCAAAGAAGAACTGAAATATTTTTAATCAAATTAAAACGAAAGACTTAAGACACGAACTTTTCTTGTAGGAAAATTAAAAATTATTCCATAAAGTGACAGTTCACCCTAATTATAAACGATCTGGAAATTGAAATGATTTAGCTTTCCTCTCACGATGCACACGATGCCCGTACTTAAAGTTAAGTTCTCAAAATTTTTGTTCTCGTTTTGCTCTCTCAGACTTTAGTTCCTGTTTTATCCTCCTTAGAAACGTTCTCGACACTTCTGTTTTCATTGAAGAATTTCCCGAAATTTTCGTTCTCATTCTCATTCTCTTCTTGATAACGTTCCCACGAGTTCTGTTCTCAATTTGTTTTTTACGGAAACGTTCCCGAACCGTTTGTTCTCATTTTCTTCCCGTTAAAACTATTCTCAACACTTTTGTTACCGTTTGCTCCTTGAACGTTTGAACGTTCTTGATATTACATTTTGTTGTCATGAAGAACTAAACCAAAACCGGAACGCCTCTTCGGTCACTGATTTTTAGAGAAAACGATTAATTGCACTTACATTCCTGTGATGTTTTTACGGCCGATTCCATGCAAAAAGTCTCGATTTTTCTATGAACGAACCCCGAAAAAAAATCGTCGATGACTTTACGCTGAAAAAATATTTAGGAGATGAATCTAACCTGCTGTAAAACTGCGAGGGTCATGTGTAAGCCAAAGAAAGTACAGACATCCTCGAAAAAAAATTAAAAGTTCGAATTTATAATATGTATGTCTGACAGTTAGGCCACATACATATGTATATATATTATGGTCCACCACGTTAAAAAAACATCGGCAGGCATTTATAAAATGTATTATATTTTAAGACTTCCTTCAAAATATTGAGGTTATCGTGAGTGGAAAAATACCTCCAAAAAATCAGTTTTTCATACATAAATAAAAAGTAAAAAAAAAACTTTTTTAGTCACCTAAGAAGATAGAAGGGTATAAGC
>NW_023458558.1:12107781-12110008 GCF_013731165.1 Rhagoletis pomonella | reverse complement strand
GTGAACAAAATTAATATACCCTTGTGCACAAGTGCGCTCGGGTATAATAATTAAGAAAACCCGAAAAACCTTAAAATTATACATATGTTCCGCCTAATGAGATTTGAAAATTTTGTCGAAAGTTTATCATATGGGCACAATACACATACCATTCGAAAAGAAGTAATTGATATTTCAATTGAACTTTTATCTTTATAAAAAGAAAGCAACGATTTATTAAAGCTTAAACAGACGGCAGCGTTGATCCGGATTAACTCAGACTTAACCCGGATCATCTGCAGTTAATTTCCGAGTTGATCTGGATCAACACTGCCGTCTGTTTTGCTTTGGCTTCTAGAAGCCATTTCGTAAAATATAATAAGCTAGACTACTGTCTCATAGAGCCAATACACAATTTTGGACGAAATACCCCTTCTATTACAAATAGCTCCCTACAGCAATATAAGGCCACTGATGCCTTCCGTTCTCTTTCCTCGATGTTTGGCATCCGCGACAACTTCCTGTCAATGTTCAAGTACAAGTACTTGACCTTGTCAGACAGCTGTAAACACTAACCTCCAACTGAGTTAACCCTAGAATATGAACCTTTTTTTTATTCCTTTAATACTAACGTTCGCATGTGAGGCTACTTTGAAAAAAGGTACAAATTCTGTCTTTCTAAAACCTTAAATTTGTTTAAAAAATTGGCCGAAATATATTTCATATATTTTTAAAGTAAAAAATAAATTAATTTACTAATTGTTTTAATATTAATAAAAATAATTCGTATTGAAAATAATACATAATTTATAATCTTTTTGAAAAGGGTTATTTTAAAAAATTAAAAAAAAAAAACGATTTAAAAGCGAATGCACTCAAACAATCCGTAAATTATCTTAAAGGTATTCGTATTTACTTTCACACTTAAAATGAATTAGTTGTTTATATTTTCTATTGTGACCTGTACCTAAAAATAAAATAGACTTTTTTGTATCACATTGGGCCTTATGAATAAAAACTTAGCAATGCATTTTGCTTAAAATTTCAGATCATTTACGTAAAGTTATTTGAATAAATCAAGCAAAAGGTTTGAAATCCTAAGAAAAAGCTACTCCTTTGTTCTTATTCATAAGGCCAATTCACTGAAATCTTCTTCCAAATTGTCCTCACAATCGCTTACATTCAACGATATTTCTTCGAACCATTTTAGGACTTGTTCTTCATAGGTACCCCTCTCGAAAAGTAAAAAAAAATAAAATTACATTCAAAACAGAAAATAGCCAACAAACATGTTAAAAACTGAAATAAGTACAGCAAACAAAATTACCTTTACTACTAACGTTCGCCTGTCACGCGTCAAGAGGGCGTGGAACTCAGCCGCGCTAACAGCTCGCACAGCGCTAAGCTGAGTTGGCGCGAACGTTTACTTTGATCATTAAAAGCGTTCCTGAAATATCGCGCGGAAACCGAATTCGTTCCGCCTCACAGGCGAACATTAGTATTCTAGGATGAAGAACAGCGTCAACCACTAAATTTAAAGAGAGTTAAGGTGAGTTGCGTTAAAAGGAGTAAATTGAGGTGAAATTAGATAAGTTGAGGTGAGTTGAGCTGAGGTGAGGTGATTTAAAGTGAGCTGTGCTGAGTTGAGGTGAATTGCGCTGAACAAAATAACATAATAAAACATAACGTAACATAGCGTAACATGACATAATAGAACATAGTATAACGTAACATAAAATAACATAATGTAACGTAAAATAACATAACGTAACATAGCATAACCTAACATAACATAACATAATATAACCTAAAATAACGTAACATAACATAACAAAACTTTACATTATTAAACATAACGTAACATAGCATAACATAACGTATTGGAAGATAAGATCCTCGCTACTTATAGTGCAGTGTCCTACCTCATTCCTCAAGTCTGGTTGCAAGTAAGAACCAACAATATATTGCTTTATTCGAATACAACGATGAAAGGAGCATAAATATAGCGATTAGTGAAAATTAAATTATGCAACAATTAGTCCTATTTGTATACATTTCAACTGTTTCATGTCTAATATTAATTTGATATTACCTTTTTAACTTTTTATTCATGACTGCAGTCTTCTGATAGTTTAGCATAAATTTAAAGTGCCAAGCTATTAATTATACTTAGCATTCAACATTTAGCTACAACCGTACTATACATATTTACATATGTACTATATTTGCTAAACTATTTATACAATAA
>NW_023458558.1:12091461-12107681 GCF_013731165.1 Rhagoletis pomonella | reverse complement strand
AAAAAAAAAACTTTTTTAGTCACCTAAGAAGATAGAAGGGTATAAGCTTAAAAGGTCATTGACAGCTTTTTTGGCATCTACCATAACTCTACATAAAAATCAGCCTTAGATTGCCGCTAGGTATCAAATGTTCTACATATAACTCATCAGTTTAACCTAACCTCACCCACAGTGCGCGCAGCCAATACTCTACCCCTTTCAGCATTTTATCTACCTTCAATTGCGAAAGTTATCCGCATATAGTATATTCATGTAGACAGAAAGAAAAGTTTCACCAAAACACACAGTGGCATAGACAAATAAATCTAGACTTGACAGAAATTATTGATTAAAATTTATAAGGAACTGATTATTGTCTTAAGAGTAGATGTAAAGGCGCACCAATGCACACACAGAAAACTGCACCAGCAAACGTGTGGCGCACTCACACTCACGCGTTAATGCCACTCTAAACGTAGACGCTTATCCACGCCTTTCTACCCAGCTCAGTTGCCATTCAGTGCGGCTTATGCCGTTTGCTAGGCAATGGCGCATTAAATTTCACTGTAACATAAATTCGTACTTTTGAATGTATGTTTCGTATCTACATATGTATGTTTGCATGTGCAATATAAAACTGCTACCGCTACCACAGCGCACACGTGCCCGCCGTGTGGCAACGCTTGAGATGATTACACAAAAATAAGAGGATATCTGTGTGTGCGCGCGTCTATAAATACGAAAATATCTATAAATTGCGCTCCCACGTTCGCTGCCAGCAGACTCTCAATAACAACGAAAACCTACAAGTATAGACTTACAGCGTGGCGACAGAGTTTGTTGAAAGGTCAAACAAATTATGGTGAACCCGGCGCATCAGCGCGCACAAATGTATGCAACAATTCAGGCAGCACCACACGAAGCACGAGACATTTGAATACGAATTTTTTGGCTTCTGCTGTTATGATTGTGGTTAAATTTGTTGCTGCGCTCACATCTCGTTTGTTATTCGTGGCGCTGCGCTACTGTTGCTATTGTTTTTGTTTGCACATTTGCGTTTATTATTGCTGCAAAGCACTCGCTCGCATATGTATGTAAGTGTACTTCATTAGACGCGTGGCTGGAGCGGCCAGCAACGTCGTCGTGAGTAAAATAAATCGGATGTACAGAAACAAAAATAATGGCTATGCCAAAGAAAAACAATTACACGAAATGGCCACATGCGGCATACAAAACACGCAGCAGCAACAGGGCAGACACCTAGAATGGGTCCTCTACAGTCTCCCACAACCCTTTGCCGCTTGCGGCCGCACCATCTGATTCCCACACCGATGGCGCTGGGTTGGGCGCAAATTTGAAATTGATACGAGGCGCGCCGGGAAACCGAGCTCATGCGCGTCGTTGCTTGCTTCCGGCGGCGCATCAGCAGGCGCCAGCATCGACCAGCACAGCTCGTTCAACATTATCGCCTTTGGCAAAGAAAGACGCTGCTGAAAGGGTGGCATGCCGCATGCTGCGTTTGACTTTGGTATTTTAGCAGCTGCGCGTCGTCCATCGCAAATTCTTGACGACAAACAGCGCTCAAGTCATTCAACCCAAACCGCCTTTTATGGCCATGATTTATTGAATTGCATAAACAAAAATGGCAACGCAATCATGAAGCGAAAACATGAGACCAGCGTTCCCTTGTGTTGGCTTTCTGGCCCTTTCTACACTTTTATTGGCCTTCTGACTGTTTCCAAGACTTTGCTGCTGCTTTGCTTTTGTGCTTTTTGTGGTGAAAAGGATACGGCTATTTTTTCAACTTCATTTCCAATGGAAAGTCATTAGTTTGGACTTCAAATAATGTTGTGCGATACCTACCGCCGCATTCCACTCATCGCCTTCTGTGAACTCAAAAAATATCAAAATTCACTTTGTACCTCCATTACCTTAACAGTTTGAGGAGTTTGGCTATGCAGTTCGGCTGCTGCCTACAGTTCGCTTGTTGTTCGCTGAGTTTAAATGTTCTGTAAAATTATTTTACGCTTCTATACACTCCCTTTGTGTATATAAATCAAAAAATACGATTTTTTCACTTCCGACTTGCTTTACATCGCCATCTCAACTATTCACTTTCGACTTTTCGCCTCAAAGCGCCAACGGATCTGACTCTGTCTCTGAGTCTGGCTAGCTCCCAAATGTCGAATGGCATTTGTTTTCAGTTTTTCCTATTGCGTATACCTCTTTTCACCCAAGACGCTTCGTACATCCTTTTCATGTACTTTCAATTTATTATGACTTTTCGCTTCTCATATGCTTATTGCTTATTATTATATACCAATTTTTTATTGTTGTTGCAATTTTTACGCGTGAATAAAGCCGCCTAAGTGGCGCAAGAGTATTTGTGAAATTTCCTGCGAGAAACACTGAAAAAAAGAAAAGAAATTAAAAGACAAGAATTTTCTATTTCAAATATCTTGCTTCTGAAAAAATGTCCCTCAACGCTTAACACTACCCTTTTATTCCCTTTGTGCGCTTCGCTGTTTCAACTTTTGCTTGTACAACAACTAGCAAAAGTGCGCCAAAGACATGCACGCCATTTGTAAGGGTGCCGTGAAAAAATAATTGACTGCTAAAAAAGACAATCAGAAAAGGTTAAAACGAACCCCTATCACACTTTCTTTACCTCAAAAGCTCTGAAAGATTTCCCACATTCCGCTATATTCCCTAGCGGCGGCTGGCTTCATCCTTTTTGGTTGGGTTGACTTTGTCCAAGTTCGCCTTGTAGCCGCCACAAGTTATGCGCCTGTGGTGCCTTTGGGACTGACACAGGGCACTCTGCCTCTTCTCTTTTCCTTCCTACTTATGTCGAGTTTTGTTACTGCGCTTTTGTTTCTGACTTTTTATAACTCTGCTGCGTGCTAGCAGTATTTGTTAAGTTCTTGTTTGCAATATCGATAGTGAAAAGTTGCAAAAGTTTTCGGGGGTAATGTTGCGGAATGTCTTCCTGTAAGCCATCGAAGTAGTTACGAATGCAAGTTTTCTCAAGTGAAAATATTTATTATTTTAGTATTTGCAGTAAATAAAGCTGTTTATGTATTTATAAGTCAATTACTTATGGCTTTGAGGGAAGTTTTCATATATATATATTTTTTTTCTCAACTTGAGATGGCTATGAATGCGCATATATGTATATATGCGATGCAGCGGAGAATAAAATATTGAAAGTGAGATACAAAATAATTGGGACTTAATGGTTAAAAGAATTAGGTAGGTAGTAAAAAAAAACAAGGAAAATGTCAACATGTAATCAATTGGGGTAAAAGCTAATCATATAGGTCGCTTTTGCTGGCTGCCGAAATAAATCGATGGTGAATCCTTGTCAAAAATGTCGACGTTTTTTCGGTAAGCCGCAAAGCCAATCACCTTTTGGTTATTTCTTGAGAAACGTAAATTTTATCAATTGCTACTACAAAATCAAAATATTGCTTAACTGAACATTTTGTTGCATGGAAGTAAGAGTTTATAACTAATTCTTCTTCTTCGTCTTAATTGGCGCAGTAAGCGTCTAAGCGAATTTTGGCCGAGTCCAACAAAGCACGCCTGTCCTTTTTTCTATACTTCCTCACATCATTTGGAAAATCCGAGTCAAGCCAAGTCTTTCCTCACCTGGTCTTTCCATCGCTGAGTATGCCTTTCCTCTTCCTTTATTACCAGCCAACGAAGCCGCGGTATTTTAATTCACCGCACTATGTCTATGTCGTCTCCGGAATTCTCCATTGCCAACGAGCAAAGACTCGTAAATCTTCCGCAGAATATTTCTTCCGAAAATTCCAAAAGCCATCTCATCAGATGTTTTCATTGTCCATACGTATGCGATGTACTCTAGCAGTGACTTAGATGGATAGATCGGTATTGTGCCCTCTCCTCTCCACAGTACTTCCTATAAGCCTACATCCCTCAAGAATATCAGTAGTGGTTTTCCGGGAAGGAACTGGTCAAGCTGTCATACTGGATAAGAATACATATAAGTATATTGGTGTCTCACTTGTCGATTTGTCATATTCCAGTGTCCTGTAATGTTGCCTGTTAGTATTACAAGCTTCTCCTTTAGTAGGTAAATCAAGTTTTGGATTCTCTTATTATTGTAGCCTCCCAGTGGACTCTTTGTTTGGCACAGCCCTACCGAGCCACGCCAGTTTAGGTCCCTTAGTGTGTTTTTCTCCTTTCTGAACTCTTCCTTAAGAGTATTTAGAACCTACTCCCAGGAACGGCTCGGTTCCTATTGTAGTTATGACATCCGTCCGTCTCGCAAGACAGGAATTAAGTTTATCGATACATTCAAGGACTAGTGGTGATGGGGTAAATGCGCTCCAGGTAGGTTTGCTGCATAGTTCTATTTTAAATCTCCTCTCACACGTAATGGTTCTTGCTATATCATCTCCAGAAAATAGTGCTAGAGGGAGCGATAGATAGAGATAGACGATATAACTTTTCCTTTTCCAAATCCTCTCTAGCAAAGCTTAGTAGAGCTCTCTTGGCAGCCTTCTCTATATAAAGTGGCTCAAGTTCGAGAATTACTTCCAGCGCTGTTGTCGGGCATGTGTGCATTGCTGCCGTTATGCATACATATACCAGACATTATAGCTTGGTGAGCGATTGCCTCTCCGTGACCGGAGAAGTTCTCGAAACCCAAGCTGCCGCCCCATAAGTAACTACTGGTTTTACTGTCATGGTGTATCTTAGGATCTGAGAACTGCAACCCTAGGAATTTCCTGCCAGATGCTTACATACCGCTAACGCTGTCGTGGTCTTGGTATTTAATCGCATAAAAATGTTTCTTCCATAGAAAGTTGGTATCCAGGATTTGTTCTAGATACTTTACTTCGCTGGAGACGCTGACCATCACATCTCCCATGATTATGTCCCTCATGCCCGAAAGGGCTATTCTCCTAGTGAAGGGGATGAAACTTACAGGTTTAAAAGACTTTGCTAGCGAGTAATCCTTTTTGCCAGGTTCGGTATCCAGATTACGAACACCCTCATCCATACCTGTCGAACATAATCTTCCGCAAGACTGCTTCTGATGATGTCTACTAGGTGGGGTATTAACATCTTGCCAACCTGGAGCTGTGCAGCGCTCATCTCACTGAATTCCGGGTGAATATACTCCTTGGCAGTTTCCAGTCAGATGGCAGCGATTTCTCATTCCACCATTCCTCTGGATAAGGCTTTGTGTAGCATTGCGGCTTCTGGAGTATTCGAGATATCTTCTTCTGAAACCCTCTCTCTCTTCGAATTCCTGATCTCCTTGCTTTAATTCGTTAGTTTAGCTACGCATTCTTCCCAGCAGCCTGCGCACCTCCCTCTGGAGTTCTTAGAAGTCGTCTACTTTTTCAAACGTGTAACCGACAACAGGAAGTTGATTGGTGAGACAATTATGCTCTGACTGATCGTTTGTCGACAGGAGATACTTCGTTTTGTCCTCGTTGCCCACCAGACCCACATGATTTGCTTCCCTATATAATTCCGAGAAGGTAGAACAGACATCAGTCACTAGGTCCCCATTGGTTATTCTTGCAAGAATTCGAGCTGATATTGAAGCTTTTCGTAAGTCGCTTAACCTCTGATAAACGTTTGGGGAATTTATTCTAACAGCCTGTATTCCAAGCTTTTCGCGCGCACGTATTTCGGCCTCTCTCTTCTTACTGCGGCAAATACTTCTCGCTTCCCTCTTAAACTCCCTCAACGTGGCTCTGCAGGTGGAATTTTTTCTATGCAGCTTCTTGACACTCCTCATCGTACCAGTTGTTCTTGCGGTATCGCTGAAATCTGACTACTTCTTCGGCGACGCTACTCAATGAGCGGGAAATGTGGTTGCACTGCTCGCGTATGCCGGTTTGTGGAAAAGTATGCTCTATTACAGCAGGCGTGAGATCCGAGTGGCGAATGTAATGGCCATCTGCTGTGATTGCAGCTTTTCGAAGTTAAGCGTTGTGTTGTTGGATGTATATTTGCGTATCTTCTCTCCAACAAGAAAATGGTCCGAGCCAATTTTTGGCGCTCGGATTGTACGTATTTATGTCTAAACCACTGGGAAGCGGCCTTTCCGTGATCGATTTGGTTTCTCGTTTTTCGATCTGGAGACAGCCACGTAACTTGATGGTTCTTTTTTCTGCTGGAAGCTAGTACTGTATACAACCATGTTTCGAGTAGATCGGGCTCAGTCTTTTATCGGTCGTTTCGTCGTGGAGGCTGAATTTGCGCTAGAGTACCTTAGTGTGGGAAAACGCGTTCGATAAGGGGTTTTCTTGCACAAAATGTCAGATGTTGTTCTTTGAGTGCATTCGTCGAACAGACCTATTAACTGACATTTTCATTGACCTACTGAAAAATCACTAAAACTTTTAAATTGCCTATTTTCTTGATCATTGCTGATACTTCCCATCATTATTTTTACCAACACACTCATGTGCTATTACCCGCCAAGTTTAAACCACTAAACTGCTACGCTCATTAAAATTAATGGTTGCTGCAGATTGATTTCGTTAGAACTAAGCGCAAGGACTGAGCGGCGGTAAACGTGCTTATTTAATTTCTAACAACAAACGTAATACAATCAAAACCACCTGTCCGAAAATCACCCCTACCGCAGGCGCATGTATTTGCATACAATTGCAAGCTTAACTGTCTGCCAACTTTAACTCTCCGTCTGCTGATGAAGCTGATAGGTATCTATGTATATATGCCAGCGCTTGTATCTTATCAAATTTCCATTGCAGTCAGCGTCACGTGCCGCTCATTAACCACATCACTTGAAATTGAAAAATCAGCGTAGCAGCAAATGTTGCAACACCCCATCGTGGCTTCACCGCGAGCATCTTTTTACAAGCGCGCATATGTACGAGTATAAACCTGGTGGCTGGAAACAAGTAAGTATCAGCGAAGCGGAGTACAACAGCTATGATTAAATGAGTAGACATAATAACTAACAACAGTAAAACAATAGGGAATACGAACGTTGTTGAAAATGCTAGTTACTCCAGCTTGTGCTGCCGCCCTGCGGCATGCGGTGGTGCCACCACACAAATGCTGTGCTGCAATGAAAACCACCATCAAGTCAGTATGCGCGGCACAGTGCCTGCGCGCTCACCGGCAACCACTACAAGTCCATTAGTATCATACTCGTACATGAGCCACATTTTTGTTTCCATTTCTGTTTCTGTTTCGAGTGCGCGCGTAGGTCGTTTAGAACAAAAAAAAACTTACACCGCCGCCCTTCGAGAGACGTGTTCGGCGGCAGCGCGGTGCGCAATCTTGAAAAGCGTTGAGCATAAATTAATTAGTCCAATTAAGAGGCGTAATTAAGTTGTTGCGTGCCGGCCTGCCTGGCTTGCTGACTGACTGACGACTGCCTGCCTGCTCGCCCGCTTGCTTACAAGCAAGCGCCAGAATCTGTGCGCGGCTGTCGCACCCCGTTTTTCTTGTCAATGATTTGCCATTCCCATTCACCTTTTTTACCTTACCTCAACCGTTTTTCTTGTAGCATCTGTCCTTTCGCCTGAGTTTCATTTTCTTTACCGCAATTTTTTGTTTTGCTTTTTTCTTTACCTCCAATTTCCTTTTATTACTTTGCTGAAGCCATAGAATGCTGCGCACATTTTCTTTGAAGGATTTGCGCTTTTTTGCTTAACATTCTCACTGCTCATTTCTTTCGAGTTTCATTTTTTTCCTGCTGTAGTGCTTTCTATTCGCTTTGATTTTATTAGTGCGTTCTGTTGCCCGCTTCAGTCATTTTCCAAATTATCAATTCAGTTGCTTTGCACTTTGCCAACGCATTTCCAAAGTTCCTTGACGTCGCTGCAACCAACCGGCATTCAGTTGGGGTTCATGGCACGCTCCTACATACATAAGTACACACATACATATCAGCCATTGTAACACGTCTGACTTTTCATTTAATTTCGCGCCATTTCAACAATTCTCTGGTGCGATTTTATTGTAATCAACGCGCGTGCTGCAGGTTTTTGTGCGCTGCGCGGCCGGCGTAATCTTTCAACAGCCTAGCAAAAACTCAAGCGCCATTATCTGCCTTGGTCTGTCTTCCGTGTTGTTCTAATAACCGCATCACCGGCTGAGCGAAAGGCTTACTTACTCCTTTTGCATGCCTGCTGATTTTCACTTGAATTGTACTACGTTTCTATTTGTATGCGTGTGTGTGTGTGTGTGCGTGTGTTTGAGTAGCTGCTCCTTTCGGCCGCTGCTCATGTTGCTATTGTTTCTGCCCTAAATTTGGCTAATTGCTACGAATTTGTTCCGTGTCGTTGCGTACGCTTTTAACTTTGACTTCGCTGAATTGTGTGTAGCGATGCTACATTTTCGCATGGATGGAGCTAATAAAGAGTTTAGTTAGGGGCGCATGAAATGGATGCTCACGCTGCAATTGTATATTTTTATTGTTATTATTATTTCCTTAAATTAAACAAAGGTCAGGCTTAATCAAGGAATTTTACTCTTGAACGGATGACAAATAAACAGGTGTTAAAGAAAGTAAGCCAAAGGACTCCGATGAAAATCTATTTTCAGTGCATTCAAGTACTGCTGAAATTTTATTTACTTAAAAATGGATGAAAATGTAACAAGCAGGGTCAAAAAAATGGCAAATAAATTTGAAAAAAAGGTTAAGGAAAGCTTGGATATGCAAATGAAACAGAAATCGTACCGATTATATAACATTTTCAGAAAAAAATTCTGCACGTCACCGACTTTGATACGGAATTATCCCAAAAGCTTCCGAAAAACCCCAAAAAACTGTTGCTGGAAATTTCTGGGGAAATTTTCAAAAGCAGCGAAAAGCCGAGAAAATTTAGAAAGGTTCCTAAATAATATAAAAATTATTAAGAAGTCTGAGTTAAAATACTTAAATGTAGGTTTTAAGCTAAACACGTTTTTAGAACACAATTTTGAATATTTAAGAATAGTTAAAAAAATTTAACACAGCAGTATTTGAAGCAATGTGAAACGTAATTAGTGAAAATTTAAAAAGCCACATTTTTTTTTTTTGATTTTAGAAATTTCCGTTGAAATTCTCATTATCTACAATTCTCTACCTTCTTCATCTACCCTTTGCCCTTACATAAGTAAAGTGTTTAAATTTACCTTGGTTTTATTTTTGGCTGTATTTTTACGCATGTTTGTTTCAGCATTTATTTGTATCTTTACCTTTGCCTTCCTGTTCTTCATCTACGTACTCACCATTACTTTCATTCTTGTATTAATTTTAACCTTAGTCTTAGATCGCTTATTAGAACGTTTCTGTTAGATTATTACTAGGCGCATTTCCAACCAACCCTTTCCGTTGCATTTTCTAAAGAAATCCCACTTCAAAAATCGTACTTAAACAAATTTTTTGCCACTTGACGGTTTCTGATCAAAGGTTTTTTCGATTACCAAAAAGTACGCGCGTTTAATTGCTAATCGACTTTAAATATCGAGGTGGATTTTATTTGGTTTTTTAATTGTCATTGTACAACACAATTAAATAAACCAACAATTTTTTTGAATCCCCGTTTTTTTCTATTAAACAAAAACGCATAAAAGAATTTATTAAAAAAAAAAAACATTTGGATTTCATTAAGCACATAAACATATTTTTTTGTAAACTTACGTACAACAATCCTGGCTGTGCAATCACGAAGTATCAGTTTGATTGAACCGTTAGTTTCTTTTAAAGAAGATGTTTTATGTTCAACAGAAGTTTTACTCAAATCTTCATTTGTACTTTTTCTATAAAAAAACTATCCTACACACTTGAAATTTCTTCCAACTTCTCGTCCGAACTAAGAGTCAAAATTTACAATAACCCTGTGTTTGCATTTTATACGAAAGCCAACCGAAAGCCTCATCGCTTTCAACTATGTATGTCCATAACGTTCGCTAAGTTCTCTAACAACAAAATTACAAAAACCCATTTTGAATAGATTTGCACTTAAGCCAATAAGTGTGATTGCCCTCGCAAGCAAAACTAAACCAAGTAAATAAATTTCTTATTTCCACTCAAAAGCTAGCCAATTTGTAATATGATATTTCTTTGCGTATTAAATTTAACCCTACTGCAACAAAAATGCGTTACACTTATCTGCTTTTATTTGTGTATGCAATTTTCCAAGCTGGACGCTAGACATCTCAATAAATTTTGAAAAAGAAAACTAAAGAAAAGTCTACCTATTTATGCTGCATCGCGCCCCCTTTCAATCAGGGCAATTGCAAAAAATAAGAATGTCTACGTAAGCAAATTGAGTAAGACGACTGCGTCAAAGGCGGTTGTAAGCTAAGACATTGCAGCAGGGCCAACCAACCGAGACCAGCGGAGGGTGCGCGCAGCCAAAGGTAAAATCACGTGTAAGTATATGTATGCGAGTATTCCACATGAGTTTGTAAAAATTTCATCACATTAAGTGAACGGCAGCAAAGTTCAATAAACACAAATAAACACAACCACATGCGCACATGCTCATGCAGCTGTATATGTGTGTGTGTGTGTGCATGCGCATGGGAGTAGGTGCGTCTGACATGGTGGGATACGGGACAAGTAGTTGCAGCTTCAATATAATCATCAGCATTAGTGTGGCGGGCGAAAAGTGGAGAACCAAATTTATGGAAAATAAATCAAAGCGCAGCCTACAAAAACAAAAACAAAAAACGATCTTCTTTAGCGGAGCAAGAAACGATGTAGGTAACGGAAACGCCGCGCTGCTCACCCACCACTTGTCTACTCTATGCATTTTCAATTTCTTTTGCCCATTTTATTTTATTCACTGCCTTATTTTATTTGATTCCCTTTGCCAAGCAATAATTTTCCATACACTTAAGTGCACAATTTCAGGCGTTTAAATCGTGAAACGCAAAAACTGGAAGGCGCAAGAGGCGAGTTCAAAATGCCCGCATTTCATTTGTTTTATTACGCTGAAGTAACATCGCATCGTTGGGGCAAAAAAAAACTAAGTAGAATAAAGTAAATTTCTGTAAAAAATGGGTGGTTGGTTAGCTAGAAAAAAGTAAGCGGCAAGAAGGCCAGTTGTGTTAAATCGAGTCGAAGGGGTTTCAAGCTGCCGTTGTGCGTCCGATTTTTGGCTAAGCCCAAAAGGGGGTAAATACTAAAATGCATACACACATACATTTGCATGTTCGTAAGCAAAATCATTGACTTGCCTACTGCTTGTGTAAATAAATATCAGTACACGTACATATGTAGGTGTGTATATATGTATATATTTGTACACAAATTCATGTTAACATACGCATAAATATGCGCGCACGTTACCAAGTTGGCACATAAATGGGGGCACACGCATACACACTTAGAGCCGCTTCCTCACTGTCTGGTTAACACAAATCTACGGTCAAACGTAGTTGTCGACGTTACCTACTCCCTGTTATATGCATAACGATAACGATGTTTAACCGCAGTTTAGTGTTAACCAGACATTGAGTAAGCGGCCCTTAGCCGCACATACAGATGGTTTTTCTTCCTCATTGCATTCTACATCGCCCCGCGCATGTATGCATTTGTACATGTGTGTGTGTGTTTGCGCGGCGCTTACAAATTATTAAACATATTCGCATTTCCCGTTGGCATATTATTTCATACTTTTCAGCTACGCTAGATCGCTTAGCCAACGCGAAACCATCGCCACCCGAGCTGCTCTTCTCTTCACAAAAACGCCTGGTCGCTTTGTTGGCAACCATCCACTAGTCACTTGTACTTTTTGGCTTTTTGTTTTTATTTATATTTCATACATTCGTTTACTCGTTCGAGCTTCTCACAGCCATTTTTATATACTCGGCAGGGAAACCGCGGACCAGTGAATCAAATTTCTATGTCCGCACTAGATCTGTATACCCAAAAAGGAACTAGTCCGATAGTAACAAGATCCCCACCAGTCCAAAATCGATTTTTTTCCACTTCTTTCACTAGAAATCTATATCTAAAGTGACGAATTTAGAACTGGTTCAGAACTATAGAAAAAAGGATGCTGAGCGAACTAGATCTTATCTGTCGAATTTAGAACTAGCTCGAAATTATCGAAAAAGGGTTGTGGCGGGGGCTTGTTTATTTACATAGATATGTTTTTGGTGGCTCTTTTTCGTTCAAATTCGTTGCAATTCTGCACTTCGCAGATGCTTTTTCATAGCTTGGTTATACAAAACCAAAATTTGTGTTAACATTTTAACATCTTGAGACCAATAACAGCGAGCACCTCTGCTTACTCACCCAGTATAGAGAAACTAGTTTAAATAACTATGTTCAACTAGTTTTATAGCCACGACAACTAGCTGAAGATCTAACTTTCTTTGCGAACCAGTTCAGAACTAGATATTTTCCCCACAGGGTACGTTAATGGATACGTACACATACATATGGATGAGTACACACATTATTTGCAGGCACTTTTCAGGCAATTCAATTCAACGAAGCGGCAAGTCTAAGAGGCCCTTAAGATATTTGTGAGGACTAAAGTATGAGCATACATTTTTGTTTAATGTGTTTGTGTATACCTACATATGTAGGTATGTGCATATGTATGGGTATAAATATCAGGAGTGTTACTCGGTGGGGTGCCACCGAAGTTGGTCGTTTACAAATTTTTCATACATAAATAATGCAAAAAAAAAAAATAAGTAAATAATGAAGCATATTTTTTGGCGCATAATCATGTACACTGTAGAAAAATTGTTCTGAAAAAATTAGTTACTTAAGTGTCAATGAGGAGGAATGACAAATTTAAGAGACTTCTAACGAATATTTTTTATTTGAAGAAAAATTTGGAAACTTTGGCTGTGCTCCAGGAACAAATTTATACACATTAGGGTGATTCACTCCGTTTTTGCAAACCGGTTTCCACCGGTTTTTTTTTATTTATTTAGGCGGTTTTTTTTTTTGAAATTTTGATTTGTCTTGGGTTTTCTAAAATTTCCTGGGTTATTTTTTTAAGTATGTTACCGCATAACTTTGGTCCACGTTAACAGATTTTTATAATTCTCTTTTTAAAGAAAAGGTGTTACCTCACAGGTGGTCCTAGTTTGCTTTTAATCCGATCATTGGATCACGAAAAAAGTAACGATAAACTTACTTAATGCCTCTCAAACTTAACGTTAAGTTCTCAAATCTTTTGTTCTCGTTTCGTTCTCTAGCAGAACGTTCTCCAGACCATTGTTCTTATTTGATCCTTCTTGAACATGTTCTCGATATTTTCGTTCTCATTTTTTTTTCTCATTGGAAATATACCGCATTTGTTCTTTACGGTAACGTCCCCGAACCTTTTGTTTCCATTTTGTTCTCGTTAAAACTGCTCTCAATACTTTGGGGGTGTTCTGGACATGACATTTTATTTTCATGCAGAACTCAACCAAAGCTGAAACTCATTCTAAGTCCCTACATTCGACTGAAGTGGGCTAGGACTATCGAGAAAAGTTTTGACCCCTTAGCCGATAATCGTCATGGTGGCAGATCAAGGATTTATGTCAGGTTGCCCTTGCCGGCTTCAATCGCATTCGTTTTTATCTGTAGAGATCACCGTCGATCGTGTGACCACTTTTCGGAAGGTTGCCTCATAAAATCATAAAGCTTGTTTTTTTCTCCTTCAAGGCGTCTAATAATATATTTGTCATAAAAAACCGAGATTACGTCTCGATAACCCATTTATCGGAAAACTTATAATCACATCACGGCGTTATCTCTATGGCGAATCGCTTCGTATGATAAAGCCTGAACGACTCCTTTACGGTTTGAGAACTGTGCTACCAAGCCCTGCAGATACATACCTATGTATGTAAGTATCCAAGTATTTAAAATTATATTTTAAGGTCTAAAAATAATTTTATTTCATAAAATACCATTCATAAAAAAGAAGAGAAAAATAGTTTGCCTTGATCCGCTGAGCAATTTGTTGTCTAAACTTTCTTAAAACTTCGTTGTGAAACATAGCTTTCAAGCTTTTTTCTCCTTACACCAAATAAAAATCATAGCAGCCATATCGAAAAAATATTAAAGCGTGAAAAAGTATTATTAAATACATATTTTGCTTCGGCAGATAATGTGAGGTAATGCTAGTATTTAACACCAAACCCTTTTATCAAATTCTTACTACATATGCAGTAAAAAAAAACGCCAGTATTAACCCTTACAGCAGGGAGATTTTTACGTCATTAGAGTCTAACCCTTTTCAATTCACAAGCCGCATATTTCAATATTCGCATTCTCTGTGCGCATATCCAACCCTTTTTGAATATGGGCAAATTATGGTATGGTCTTAGTTCCTTCCCCACATAGGCCCATACATACAATCAAACATGTGTATACACGTCGCCTGGTATCCGCGCGGACATTACAGTAATTTTAATAAAATTATACAAAATCCACGGCCGCTGGCACGCGTTGCTATTCGCTGAGCTACCCATAAAAGTTTATGCAATCTCTTTTTTATTCAATTCGCATTGCTTTGCAGGAATTTTAAAACATTGTAAAATTGAATAAAATTTACTTGAAATAAGGAGGCAGAAAATGGTATGGAATGCAAGTAGATACATTAGGGTGGTGCAAAAATGCATGTGCAAAAGTAAAGTCGGAATTTTTACGCTCTCACCCCCTAGGATTGTTTCATACCGAAAAAAATATTCCCATATTTTTTTATTTTGAAATCAAAAAATATTTAGAGGTCGCTCAAAGCGTCTAAAGTTTTCCATGTATTTTATATGGGGAAAAAACAACCCTTCGTAGAAATGATATAGAATTCTTAAATATCATTATTTTCCTATCAAAATACCCTGTTTATAATAACTAGTGTTCGCCCAGCGGTTGAAATTCAACCGATAAAATTAAGGATAGTTTATGTAAGTTGAATGAGCTAAAATAACATTAGTTGGAATGGGTTAAGTGGAGGGGAGTTTAGCTTAGTACTTGGCATAACATAACATAACCATAACATAAGAATAAATAACATAACATATGAAGCATAACACACCACAATATAACATCGCACACTCTTCAGTTGTATTTCCTTTTTATCCCTTTTTTCACCTCTATCTAAATCTTATTTATTTTGGTTCATTTTATGCCAAATTATGTTGCCTTTGATGCCACATCAAGTGATATCATGTCATGTGGTGAAATTGGGTGTGGTGAGCTGCGGTGTGGTGGAATTGGGTGTAGGAGTTACGGTGTGGTGAATTTAGGTGTGGTGGATTCAGGTGTGGTGAGTTAAGTTATGGTGAGAAAGTTGAGGTGTGGTGAATTAAGGTGTGGTGAATTTTGGTGTGGTGAGTTGAGGTGAGTTAAGGTGTGGTGAGAAAGTTGAGGTGTGGTGAATTAAGGGTGGTGGATTTAGGTGTGGTGGATTTAGGTGCGGGGGTTAAGGTGTGGCGAGTTGAGGTGTGGTGAATTTAGGTGTGGGGAGTTAAAGTGTGGTGAATTAATGTGTGGTGAGCTCAGGTGGAGTAAGTTTTTAAGTTAAGATGAGTTAAAGTTAAGGGGTTATGATTTTTATCCTTATCTTCATCTTCATCTTCATCTTCATCTTCATCTTCATCTTCACCTTCATCTTCATCTTCATCTTCATATCCACCTTCGTTTGTATTTAGGTTTCTTTACTTTTATTCTAATCTTTGCCTTTATCCCTTTCTTCTTCTACATATTCAACTTTACCTTCTTCCTTGCATGAATCTTAATCTTCGTAAATCTGATTTCTAAACTGCTGCTTAGCAGATTTCTTTAATTCAGTATCAATATTAAAGCAATGTCATTGATGCCACATAAAGTGATATCATGTCATGTGGGGAAATTGGGTGTGGTGGTTTGCGATGTGGTGGAATTGGGTGTGGGAGTCACGGCGCTGTGAATTCAGGTGTGGTGGGCTTAAGAGGTGCGGTGAGTTTAGGTGTGATGAATTTAGGTGTGGGGAGTTAAGATGTGGTGAGTTGAGGTGTGGTGAGTTAAGGTGTGGTGAGAAAGTTGAGGTGTGGTGAATTACGGTGTGGTGGATTTAGGTGTGGGGGGTTAACGTGTGGTGAGTTGAGGTGTGGTGAATTAAGGTGTGGTGAATTTAGGTGTGTGGAGTTAAGGTGTGGTGAGTTGAGGTGTGGTGAGTTAAGGTGTGGTGAGAGAGTTGAAGTGTGGTGGGGGTTAAGTTGTGGTGTGTTTCATCTTCATCTTCGTCTTCATCTTCATCTTCATCTTCATCTTCATCTTCATCTTCATCTTC
>NW_023458558.1:12086813-12091451 GCF_013731165.1 Rhagoletis pomonella | reverse complement strand
TCTTCATCTTCATCTTCATCTTCATCTTCATCTTCATCTTCATCTTCATCTTCGTCGTCTTGGTCTTCATCTTTATCTTTTCCTTTATCCTGATCTAAATATGTCCATTCTTTTCTTCATTTACATATTCACCCCCACCATTGTTATTAGGTTAGGTATTTAAATTTTCCTTCCTCTTTGTCTTTATATCTAGGTTTCTTTACTTTTATTTTAATTTCTGTATTTATCACTTTCTTCTTCCCCATACTCAACTTTACCTTCTTCCTTGTTTGAGTCTAATCTATTCATGTACATACATACATACATATTATTCCTAAACTGCTGCTTAGCACGTTTCTTTAATTCGCTATCAATATTAAAGCATACATTTAGGGGGCATTTCCGCCCCAACCATGTACATGTGTGCATTGGTATTGGTGTGACTTTTGAATTGATTTTTTCGCTCTATTTTAAACTGATTTGAAATTTTTAAAATTGCCTGCACATCACCATCAAAATACCTTTCTAATGATATATAATTGTTTATACCTTAGAAGTATAGTTTAGCCGTAAAAGGGGTGTAAAGGAAACATGATTGCCTATTTATATAATGATATAACCCGGTAATAATAATTAATTATTTATTTAACCATTTTTTCAACGCAACTGTAATTTATAGGTCCGCCAAAAACCCGCAAAAACCGCGAAAAAAGCGATGAGGAGACCAATAAAAAATCGTTAGTATTAAAAAATGGTTGAAGAAACAATTGGATATTATTATTGAAAGTCTCCTGAAGAGAACCAGAGTTTTCCGATCGAAAAATATTGATTTTCAAGAATTCTATACCATTTCTGCGAAAAGTTGTTGTTGATCAACCTCTAAGTATTTTTTTATTGCAAAATAAAATAATAGGGGTATACTTTTTTCGATATAGTACAATCCTAGGAGGTGAGTGCATTACAATTCCGACTTAACTGTTTTGGATGACCCTAATGTACATACATATATACTGCGGATGTGTAGTACAGACATAGGTACGTATGGATGTACATAAATAGCGCATAGTAAGGCAAAAGGATTATTTCTTAGCAGGCCTTAATAGAAGATTGCTGAACTGATAGAATGTAGACATTCACAAAGGGTGTGGCACACTTGTCGGCTTACAGCACTTTGATCTTGGCAATGGTGCTGAAATTTGATTTCAAAACATCAACACGTTCCTGTGCGAATAGTTAAGTGAATGTACTTTAAAAAAATAAAAAGAATTTCTGGATGCTGGAAATATTGAAGTGTGATTTGAATGGATTTGCGGATTTGTGTAGTTTGAGTAGAAATAATTATGATAGACAAAAAAAAATACAAAAATGGATGAGTAACCCTTTTATTGTAGAGCAACGGGCGTTAATATACATATGTATATTTTTATTAAGTTTTAAAAATTTAATAAAGGTATGGTTTCAATGAAGCGGTAAAAGCAGTGAAAAATCTGTCATTAAACGGTGTTACTTATTTTGATAAAAGGTATTTTACTATTTATGAATAATGAAATTTTAACAATCTATGTAAATATAGTTATGTAAGACCTAAGGTCTCCAATATTTGGATAATTTCATTATGCTTGCTATGCATCGTGGCTTGATATTCGGTCAACGAATTCAATATAGTTTTCTTTGTGTCCGCGATATTCCAATAGTGGATTGTTTTGTGGGCGATGCATTTTATCCACCCAACAATAGATTGTGGTCTGAGCTTGAGACTCGCAATGTAAATGCCATTTTCAAACCGATCGGACGATGACCCTTCCCATCTTTGTCGACCCCTTTTCATGTAATTCACCTAGTGGCGAATACTCTAAATATAAAGCAAAGTGTACACGGTAGAGAAATCTCGCTAGAGTTATACTGAAATAAAAATATCCGCTCTCAATTATGTTTACCCGGTAGAGCAACTCTAGGAGATATTCACCCTAGCTAGAGCCAAAGTAGAGAAATCTCAACTTTTCTCTATCAAGTACTCTACAAGCTGGGTACACGGTAGACAATTCTTACTTCTCGTCTAGAGTTAGGTTTCTATCTCAAATTATTTTCAACGCTTGTTGTATGTATGTGTACCAGAGCCACGATGTAGAAAATGAAGGTAGCGCCATCATCCGCGATCCGCATTCACCTATTCGCGTTGGCAGTGGGTGGCAACCTCTCTTTTCGGTGCCATGTCTACTTCTGGACTCACATCAAACAATCTTTGGTATTAAAAATTTCTTTTGAAGGAATTTCTCCGGACAGTTCCAGCCAAAACTATATATATGTAGGTATTCAGCAAGTTGAGCAAGTGGCCTGATACTCTAGCAAAAGAGCAGATTAGCGCGATGGACTGTGTACACGGCGAAAAAGTCTCGCTAAATAACTCTCACTTAGACTGTGTGTGTGAGTCTCTCGTATAGCTCTATTCAGTGTTTACATGCCTCTAGCGAGATTTTTTCCTAAGCCTGGCTTTTTTCTCTCTTGTCTTTAAGGCGAATAATAGCCTGAAGATATCCCCTCTTCACCTTCTTAGTAGCTATTCTGTCGTGTTTTGGACATATCAGCTTTTCTTTCCCCTTATAGTTCAAAAAAAAGAGGGAATTCTGGAAAATTTAAAAAATTGATTTTAAAATTTCTACGCCAGAGCGCACTTGTGCAAAGGTGTATTTTAACTTTGTTTGCTTGTAAGTTTATCTCCATGTTAGTGCTTTATCGATTTCTACAACAACATGGTTAAATTATTTCATTAAGCCCAACTGAGTATATCACTGAAAATGTCTGAAATAAAAGTAAAATAGTCCCTGCTTACCAGTTAGGAGGAGTTTTCAGAATGGTGACGGGTATTTAATGTTCGGCTTAGATTTCGTTACTTATTTATAATAAAAGTTACGATAATTAGTTAAAATCCGTTAAATTTGTTATAAAATTGGATATTTATATTTTATTAAAATACACAATAGCTGTTAAAAATAACTCCTTCTTTAATTATCAGTAATTTATCATAATTTAATTCATTAAACAAAAAACACACTCCGAAAGAGACCTCCCATTTGTTTTCAAGAGCATAGCGCAAAGCCTTGACTTCTTGACCGCTTCATTCGTATGCCAACGCATTTATTCGCAGCCCAGCAAGCAAGCAGGCGAGCATGTGTTTTACGAAATTATTAAAAACCTTAATAGGAACATAAATAAAACTTAAACCGACCCTTGCTGCGGTAGCATACATCTACATGCATATGCGCAAGGACATAAGCATGCAAAGAGATATTCAGAGATACCCGCTGATATTAGCTACGTCATTAGCGCATATATCCCTCTGAGTTTTCTCACCTCATGCGGTGCAGTCGCTACTGATACCTCAAAACAAATATGTACGTATATACAGTTGCGTTTACAAATACTCACCCATCTGTTTTTCCAGCTAAGCCGACTATCCCTAAAAAGTCCATCCCCTACGCATCCAAGTGGCACCCAAAAGGATAGCCGAGCGCTCAGCAAAGGGCGACGAGTCAGCAAATCTAAATGGTGACTGCATGACTGTGTGATCTTCAATGAGTACATAAGTATGTATGTATGTGTGTGTAAGTGGGTGTGTGTGTGTGTGTGTATGCTCATGTGAGTTTCATAGCCGCCTGCTGTGAGATAAATATCGCATACGCACATTTGTTTATCGCCGACTGGTCATCTTACGAATATAAGGGGGAAAATCTACGTTAATTCAGTGCTTTTATTATTATTGTCCTTCAACAAATTTTTCTGCTGTTTTATTTGACGTTAATGTCGTGCGTACAGCACATCTACTAAAATTACGTAACAACTAAAGGGCAACAAAAAATAAATGAATGAATGAAAATTGAATCAACTCAGGAAATAGTGAAAGTACTTCAGAATAGCACACAGAGAAGCACAAACGCTCGCACAATAGCATGCTTTTAAATCGCACACACACACACGCACTTCCACCCCCACCAAAACCCCTTAATCATTTGTGTCCAATATCCTTTAGCATTGCAGTCAACGTTGTTGCATTGCCTCGTCGCCAGCCCTCACTGTTTAACGCTAAATTATTACAATATTTTGACAATCCTCCCTCGAAAGCATTTTCACAACGTTTAAGCGTGCACTTTAGAGCATTTTATAGTTTTTCATACTTAAGCATCGTTTAATTCATACTACATACATATGTATGTACATACTTTCTTCCTCGCTCTATGTCCCTGCATTTTCGCTTGCACTCTCTACTGCCTGCCGTCAGGCATCTCATCGCCATTGGTTTTGTGGCTGCCGCCGCAGCACTGCAACTATTTTTTGGGGGTTGAAATTAATTTTAAGTAGGTGGACAGCACTGTCCGCAATAATTCTTAGCGCGGGAATTTTTGGCGAAAATTTATGGCAAATTCCAACCCTCACTCAGAGTTTGATAATGAATTTTTATTATGCAATGGATGTGCATAGTGAGTGCTGTATGTATGTATGTATATTCACATACATATGTACTTGTGGCACTGTGGGTAGTAAGCGCTGGCGTTGATATTTTTGTTGCACAACTTTATCAGCACGTTGGCACTGCCATGTACGGGTGTGTATTTTGAGTTGATGTTTGTTATTGTATAAATAGTTTAGCAAATATAGTACATA
>NW_023458558.1:12008331-12071813 GCF_013731165.1 Rhagoletis pomonella | reverse complement strand
AAATCTGGCGTTGATTTTTTGAATTTTTTTTTGGTAACGGTCTCCCGCATTTTATTTCATAAGATATTCATGCTTATATGAAAAAATGCCAATTCGAAATTGAAAATTGCACTTCATTAGACTAAAATTCAAAGGGCTACAAAACCGCATACTCGAACACTTTCTAAACAAAAAATTTTTAATTTTGATGACAGTTTTTTTAATTTTGCGAACTTTATATGAAGTGTGAAACTCTGATTTATTTGGTAAACAAAACTGCTTAATAATTTATGAAGATATAGTTCATTAAATTTTCGAGTATATATCAATTATAATTGATGCAACAAATTTTTCATGAAAATAATGAATATTATATTAGAACAAGGCGCAACCCTTTCATTTGTCGCATAGTGTACATTGCCTCTTAATAAAATAAATTGCATAGCTGTTCTAGAAAATGTTTTTTGTTCTATTTACTCTAAACGGAATTTGCTCTTACTGCAAACTATTTTTTTTTTTTTTAATATTTTATGTAAATGGAATGCCGCATGAGTTTGCATACATCAATAAGACAACGCACGTTTCAACATTTCTAATAAACAAATTGAAATAACAGTGAATGCAATAAAATGTCCTTTGGAGAAAAATAGAACATCAAGTCAACGAGCCACATTCAAATGGCCATCAAAAGGCTTTCATCGTCCGGCCAACCTTGCATATAACAATAATTTATTTCTAAATGGCAATGCCGCGCAAACATCAAAACATCATGCAGACAAACTGCGATGATAATTGAAATTTTAATTGTTTTCTTGCGCAACATTTGCATACAAATTTGTCAATTTGGCATATGCCAAAGCTTATAAAGATTAAAAGCCCATCAAATTGTCGGTGCGTTTTTGTGTGGCAGACACATTCGGTTATAAGTCGCATAAGCGACAGTTTATGAAAATAAAAAACGTACTGAAATCTGAAATTGAGTTGAATTTGAAAGTATGTTTGTATATAAAGTGCGTTCAGTACTAAAGCTACATAACGCCAGCAGGTGGAGAAGGTGAAACGAACGGCCTCGATGTGTGGTGTTAATGTATAGGGCGGGGTGAGTATTTTAAAATTTAAAAGTGACGCAACGCATAAAAATCTCCACCTCAAACTCATGACAATATTGCGGTAATTTTATGATGATGATGTAAGCGAATCATGTGACCCATGGGGAAAGGAAACTTGGTGAAAGGGGAACGCAGTTGTACGGAAAGACTGTGCGTATTTTTGGCGCAATGAAACCAATGCATCCTTCATTGTGATTTTATGTAAAATCAGAAGGTGCAACTCATTTTTTTTTTGTGATTTTAAGATTTTATTGGACCGAGTTTTGCAGTGGAATCGAAGCTATGTCCAAAATATCCTAGCAGAAACATGCCAATTTCTCGTTAACATTTATTTGCAGTCAAGACAAGGGTAGGTCCTGAAGGCGCTCACTTTACAAGCACTCTAAACCTCGGCTGTACCCTAATACTGTGGAGAGAGGGTAAATTGGTATTTATTCCTCAGGCAGGTAGGTAGGTTTTTCACACTAACAGAGCAAGCAGGTAACCTTTTTTTAAGGCTTTTTTTGCCTTTCGTAAGATCATTCTGAATTCTGGCAACTAACTATGCATCTTGAAGGCACTTTTCTGTCTTTCAAAAGAGTAATGGAAAGATTTGCTAGCGAGGAGATCTTAGCGCTTTTCTGTTTTTCTTTTAGCAATAATATTTCTAAAAAATTAATTAATTAAAAATTTTGTTTGAACCAAGAAAAACTAAAAATTTTAAGAAAATTCAGTTAAAAAAAGAACAAAATACAGTTCGTAAGAATTGAATGAAATCTAAAAAAAATATTTTTGATTATAAAACTATGAAATCTAAAAATTAAAACAAAATATAATTAAAAACGAAAAAAATGAGCTTCTAAAAATCAAATGATATTACAACAAATATTTTTCTTTTTAAAACAATAAAATCTAAAAATTAAATTAAAAAAGAAAGAATTTAATTTAAAAAACATACATATGTATGTACATCAAATAAGTTTCTTCAATTAAATTGAATTGCAAAAATATATTTTTCATTTACAAAACAATAAACTCTTAAAAGTAAAAGAAAAGTAAACTAAAAATAAATACACATAAGTTTCTAAAAATTAAATGAAAGAAAAAAATATATTTTTAAAAATAAATAAAATTAAATAAATAAAATCTAAAAAAATACAAAAATAAGTTATAATTAATAAAATGTACTTTTCTTTTAAAACAATAACATCTATAAATTAGAAAAAACAGATGAAAAAGGAATACAAAATTAAACAAAAACTGTATACAATAAATTTCTAAAAATTAACTGATATCAAAGAAATATAAGTACATGTATGTATGTATATTTTTCGTTTTAATAATTAAAAATTTTAAATTAAAGAAAGAAAATAATTTAGTTAAAAAAGAGAAAAACCCGCTGGCCGAAAATTCGACTTCATATCACTCAAATGGCCAGACTTTGGCCACATACATACATATCTGTGCCGTTCAATTAATGTAGCCTATGTCGGTATAGGCGCTGTTCCTTTTAAAGCCACATTCCTTTAAGTTCCCAAAAAATATTTTAACGTTTAACTAGACATAGGTGTAGTTATAGAATATTAATAAAAAATAAAAAATTTTTTATGCAAAGTCAAACCTTCTAAAGTCATTTAAGCTCATACTTTAATTGAACATCACAGATATGTATGTAGGTACATTCATCACCATTTGGAAGATGCTGAAGTACTTCGTATAACAATAACCCAACTGTTGTAGTGAATCGAGACAGACTGGCATAAAATAATTGTGATATATACCACGTTGCGGTAGTACTTCAAGGTAAGCTCCCCTCAGACCTTTTGCGATCTAATTGTGACTTCTCTTGCTTCACTTATAAACTGGTGTTTAGAGGTAAACTCAGCTAAGATGAGATACTTCCCTTTCCACTCTCAATCATTACCAAAATAAAGGCCAAGTACTTGGGAGTAATACTCAAGAACAAGCGGTTTCAGAATTAGAACACTTTGGAAAGCCTAATATAATGCCTACTGATATCTTTCGAAAAGTATGTTAAATCAAAGTTGGCGGAAAGTCAATGTCACAAGCAGTCCAGACTAGAAAGTCCTTGTTAGAAGGGCCGAACTGTGGCTGAAAGCAGGGGAGTACACAGTGTTAAGCGTTGCTGACGGTCAGGAATCGTTTGACAGCGCTACTTTTAACTCTACGTGCCCTGCGGACAGAAATCGTGTAATGGATGAAATAATCATAAGCTAAATCCACAGAAACACTTAAGATAGATAATGAACATGTAAGAGTTGGAACACATTCAAGCTTACGTAAATGATGTTTTTTTTTGGAATTGCCACACTATTAAAGTTTCGTTCCATTCCATTCCAATCTAATGTACTTTCTGCTTTAATGCTTTCGCCTTTAAATTTTCTCTGACTAATTTTAAAGTGACGTAGTTCCAATTATGTGCGTATGTATGTTTGTAATCCCAATCGTTTTCTGCCGGCAATGCTGGTCAACAAAGTGGAAAAGTGGAAAATGAAAACATAATGGAAATATGGTAATGATTTATTTATCAACAGTAAACAGAAGACCGGCGACGACGATGATGCTTCCGAGCGCACTCACATTTGCCTGCACGCCCACAGCAAACTACAACCCCACGGACACACACACTAAAAGCTATTTTAGGAGGAAAACATCCCCAGCAGCAATTGTCCTCTTACTCGTAAACTTCGCGTCATACTCATTTATTTTTTTTTTTGGGGTTGCAATGTTTGCTTACATGTCGCCGTAAGCTTATACAAGTATGCCTGCATTGTTGTTGAAATTTTCTGACATGCAATACCGCATGTGCCGCAAACATTTTTAAGCATATTATCTATCCCCCAATTGAGGAGGCAGTGAAATCAAGTTGATTATGTTTAAAAATCTGCTGTGATTGCACAGACGTACTCACTCCACTCTAATTTTCGGGCATTTTCGAGAGTGTTGACAAACAAAACCGAAAACTTTCTACACACATCCAGAGCTAGTCGTAAATATGTGTGTGTGCAGCCAAAATAAGGAAGCTCAAAAGTGGCTCTTCGACGGATACTCGCTACGTTTATCGTTTCTCGTAGCTGTCGGCTTTTCCGCCACTTGGTTGGCTAGTTATGCAGTCGCAGTCATTTTTGGCCTCTGCCGCTACTACACTTTCTTCCCGCTGTCATTTGTGATGTTTTAATTTGTCCTATGAAAATATTTGCACTCGTCCGTATTGAAAAGTGTAATTGAATTAGAATGAGCTTTGCAGACGTGCACACATACATACGTACGTACGTATATAGTTATTGTATATCAATGTGTAATGACAAACAAATCGCATCCGCTTAGACGTGTTATAAAAAGAGTGAGTATAAGAAAAAAACGCACAAGTCTTTCTGATAATTTTATTTTTTTCGGTATGCATTAGGGCGGCTTTAAACTTCAAAAATTCCAGATTTGGTCCCAACACATTTACAGAATTTCCACTTTTAATTACTTGTATATGCTTATGTATATTTGAAACCCTCTTGAAAACTAGTCTATCATATTAAAGTACATGCCAATTTCAAAATTGTCTACAGTAACTACATACACTGCACTTTTTTCACTTGACGGCTTTTAGTAATAACTCGACTCTAGCGCTACCCGGCGGCTGTTTTTTGCAACAGTATTGCCCTTACCGTTACCAATACATATCTCGAATATAAGCCAAATCGGATCATAAACAAGATTTTTAGTAATAAGCGCCACCTAGCGGATCAAAATGTGAATCTGAACTATCCAGACACCCACTTAAGCGCACACAAATATTTCGTTAAAACTTCGTTGGTTTTGTGTGTGTGCGTGTGTGGTCATATTTATTGTACGTATTTTTTATTTGGTTAAAAAGTATAATAAAGTTTGACGTTTTTTTTGGCCGAAATTACGATTTTTTCAGGGTAAAATGACGATCGTTCAGCAAAAGCTTTCGGCAACGCTGGCAACCACGGTTATGTTTTGGCAATAAAAAAGGCGACACAAATACCTAACTGCATACTTACTTTAAGAACTTGATTAAACCCAAAGGTAAGTGAGGTAATGGATGGATTGGTAGTACTAACTCCTCGACAGGAATAGAAAACTCAACAATTTATTGTTATCGAGCGGAATGGCAGGGATCTGCTTACTAGCAAAACTATTCAGAGGAAAGTGTGGAACGCATGATTTTCGAGTGTCCAGCTTTCAGGAGGCAAAGCTCGGATATTGCCATATGTATTTTTAAGAATTTAACAATTTTTTATTGATTAATGCATAACAAGTTAGATATACAAGTAGCCCCTACTTTTTAATTTTCTCTTAAATCTTAACAAAACGTAAATAAAGCAAAAAGTCATAAAAATACACGCATAGATCTTCTATTTTTTTAGTCGGAAAAAATCCTTAAAATATTCGCATTCCTCTCTGCACATGCCTTCGCATTGAGGCTTTACTTTTTTTTTACTACGAATATCAATTCACATAAAATATTTCCGGCTCATCATAAAGCAACACCATTAAATCCTCTGCACAATCCCAGCTATGCCACTACTGCCAGCAATTTTTTTTTTTTTTTTTTTTTTTTTCTTTTTTTTCCCCCCCCTTTTTTTTTAGTGTTTTTTTTTTTTTTTTTTTTTTTTTTTTTTGACTCTTGTTTGCCACATTCCTTTGCTTAGTGGAATTTATTTTTGCTACCTTTTCTTTCTTCTACTCCTTGTATTTGTGTAAGTGTGAGATATTCGATTGTTTGCAAATTTCCCTCGGGGATTTTGCAGCTCAAACGTTTGCTGATTACATTTAATTCCGTAATCGAGTGTTCACAGTCGTCGCATGGTGGCCTGGTAAACCTGCTTTGAAAGTGGAAATGTTGTTTTTGTTAGATACTACCACCAACGTTGTTTGTTATTGTTGTTGTTGTTGTTGTTGTTGTTGTTGGCGACCCTCTCAGCTATGGAGTCGTTAAATATTTGCTCAGTTTGATGACTCTAGGCGGCGAGTCCAGTGAGCAGAGGTTAATTTTTTCTTAGGGGTTTTTATGCTTTTCCAGTATCCCCTAAGCCGTCTGTAGGTATGTACGTACATATGTACATATGTAGTGTGTCGATATGATGAATGTTGTTCAGAGATTGCCATGATTCAACTCAGAAATTATGGCAACCTATATACATACTTGTATACATACATAGTTTCCCATTAATAGTAAAAAGAAACTATTAACAAGACTTGAAACAGAATGCAGGAATAAGGGAATGCTGATTTTGATTTTATTACTTTCTTTTTGTGGTCGAGTAACGGTACACTGTGGTGTAAATGATTGCATAGAAAAGTGTAATGTGTTGAAGAAACTTTATCTTTGTTTTTATTAAAACAAAGATATAACTCCATTAAATTTTTCAGATCCCGAACTTTTTCGACACTAAGACCTTTCAGTTTAATTGTAAAATTTCCTAATTTCATTTTAAAGTTTTGGCCGCATTCCTAAAAAGACATTAAAAAATTAAAAAATAAAACAACGTTTGGTCATTAAAAATAAAAGTTTAAAAATATATTACAACTTTCAATGATGCATGGCACTCCGATTTTAAGAGCCAATTGCCTAACGTTGCTGAACTGAAAAAAAAAATAAAACTACAAACAAAAGGCAAGTACTCAACCACTTTGTCGAAAAAAAAAATAAAAATAAAAGCGTGAGGTCTAACAACAAAAGAAGCCAATTACAATGACCATTGAAGCAATCGACAAGTGATATTGTCGCCAGCATGAGTATGTCCTCGTATTTGACCGAAGGACGCAAGAAGCCGTGGCTATGCTGGCGGCAGTCACAGACAAAGCCGCATTCCAAACTGCGTTGCACACAATCGATGCTTGAATGGGCGGCTACAACAATGGAGACAACAACAATAATGGCCATTGGGGAACAACTGGTCAACGGCCAGATGGCAATAGTTCTATAAATGCACGCATACATACATGCATATGTATCTAGACATCTAAGTAAACGTTCATGATATTCAATGAGGAAGTGACCGGCAATTGGGGCAGAAAGTATGTGGTTCAAAGCATTCACAAAGCTCGATTATCGACATACATACATATGTATGTGTATATGTAAACATACAGAGGGATATGCTTGTACAACAGTTATGTATAAAATGTATCTATTTATATACAATTTTGTAGCTATATACATACATAAGTATGTACATGTGGTTAAACATTAGGGTGGTCCAAGAATTAATGTGAAAAAGTGAATTTCTATGCTCTCACCAACCAGGATTGTTCTATACCGAAAAAAACACCCCCTATTTTTTTAATTTGACATCAAAAAATATTTAGAGGTCGCTCAAAGCGCTCAATATTTTTCGAACGGAAATTTCTGTTTCTCTTCAGGAGATTCCCAATAATAATATCAAACTATTTATTTAACCATTTTTTTCATAGTAACTATATCTTATAGATCCGCCAAAACCCCCAGAAAATGCCAGAAGATGCAATGGGATATAAATAAAAAATCTTTAGTACTAAAAAATTGTTAAATAAACCATTTGATGTTATTATTGGAATTCTCCTGAAGAGTATTAGAGTTTACCGATCGAAAAATATTGATTTTCGAGAGTTCTATACTATTCCTACGAAAAGTTGTTTTTTCCCATATAAAATACTTTGAAAACTTTGAGCGCTTTGAGCGCCCCTAAATACTTTTTGAATTAAAAATAAAAATATTTGAGTATATTTTTTTCGATATAGAACAATCCTAGGGGGTTGGAGCATTAAAATTCCGACTTCACTTATTTTGGACCACCCTAGTAAATATGCAAGTCCTCCTGTAATACACAATAGATTTCTATTTCATGCGTTCGTAGTTGCGTGGCTATTTTGTATGGAAGTGTCTACGCGGAAGTGATAAAAAAACGGCAATGATCTCTATCGCAGGATTTCTTTTATGTTCAACTCAAGTGGCGCAATTCATTGAACGCGAATTACGTTGTGGGTGTAGAGAGAAAGAGTCTGGCCTTGATGTGGCATGGTGTACGTTTAAATATTTTAGTGGTATTTGTATCTTAAAATACTATTATTTTTTAATAGTAATACTTACACTTACTACATTACATTGAACACATTATCGTAAAATTTTTTACACGAAACACTTCAATTGATTCGTTTATTTTGAAAGTGGCATAAACCACCTTTTCAAAAAAACCGAGCTAAAAATAACACTAATTACATTTTAACGGTATCCCTTCATTAAAAAGTTTGGAGAAATATATTCACTACCTGAATCAAGATTACCCCCTATCCGCGTACCAGGATAAAAATAATCTTATACCCGGGTATCCGAATAAATTAAACCTCTTACCCGAGTAACTCCCTAATACATACATACATATATTAAGAACCGCCCGCTACCCAAGTACACAGATAAAATCTAACTCTACCCGGGTACTAAATATAACCATCTATACGGGTACACGGATAAAGAAAACGCCGTACCCGGGAATCTGGCACATTTAACCCGCTATCCGTGTACCAGGATGAAGATAACCGCCTACCCGTATACTCGGATAAAGATAACCCTATATCGGGGTACCCAGACAAATACAACTCGCTATTCAAGTACCTGGAAAAAGATACCAGTATCCGGGTACCCAGGTAAAGATATCACTATCCGGGTACCCGGATATATATTAGCCTTTACCCTAATTCATTACCTCTACTCTATGGAGTCCAAAATTACATGATAAACCAGACAGAATAACTTACTACCTTTTTGCCATTTACACAGATAACTCCGAAGGAAAAAAAAAAACAAACAAACAATTCCTCGAATACCTATTAGCTTATTTCATATATAGAACCCATAAAAAATTGTAAGCCAATCGAAAGTGTGACTCCAAAGTAACGTCATTGCAATGAAATTGTTAACATTGAAGACTTAGTCTTGTTTTCAATAAATTTAATTAATGTATTTGAAAAAAAAAGTTATATACGTAAATTGCTATGTGTATATATACGTAGCCTTGAGGCGGTAGACTTCCTTTTTTACTCGTAAAATAAATTTTTAAATTGAATTATGCATTGTGATAAATTGATTTTCACCAACCATTTACACCCTCCACCTGTCAACGTATGAAATTTATATGTGTAAATGAGTTTTCTTCATTTTTTCAACATTTACGTGTACTGCAGCTCACTTTACGCTAACTGGCGCCACCCTTTTGCACATTTCTAACTAATCGTAATTATCGCCATTGAAGGCGTTTATTTGCGCAAATACGCTTCCTCTAAGCTTGTTTGTTACTGATTTGGCTGTCATCAGTCATCATTGCAGCTGTCAAATTTTACATTTGACGGAACTGCAATGTACAAAGTGAAGTTGGTGTGAGCAAGTGACTTATTTGCTTTGTGTGCGTATAGATTATAGGTAGGTAGGTACATACATGTGTGTGCATTAAGGTGAAGTTGAATAAGTTTTGAAAAAAACTTACAAAACGTTATTTACATATGTTTAAGTGACATTTAAATAATTTTTTTTTAACTAATTTGTACCTACTGAACACCGATTTCCTATCCACTTATTTTTCCAAAAATAGTTTTCAAGATATAGATGAAAACTCTGCGCTCGGGGAGTTTCCCGAGTGTTATTGCTAACGAAAAACGTTCTTAGCGGAATTAAATGGATACCAAATTCGTGTTCAGCAGGTTCAAATTTGTCTAAAAAAAAAAGTTAAGAAAAGTCAGTTCGAAAGCTGTGAATGGATTTTTGTACGTTTTTTTTTTTCAAAACTTAATCCTATCGGGAACAAATCTAAATATAAAATGAAGCAAATAATATTTAGCATCCTTAGTTTTGGACAAGAAAGGCAGCTTTCTGCAGACATTTTTGAAAATAGTGATTTTCGTAAAAGCATAACTCCACTCCATCATAGTGTACATGTAATTTAGAGTGGCCCACAGAAAATTTTTTAGATAGGGGTTGGGGCACCATCCAGAATTTTTCCTCTCGCCGAAAGACGTACTGGTATCAAACCTTACGTTTCTAAGTATAAATTTAGAGGATGCTCACGATGCCGCTGTGGTGTAGTGGTAAGCAGTGTGTGCTTCCACTCCGCACGAGAAGAACCTCGGCCAAACACTAACATACATATGTGTGGGCGCCAATTCATTATTATTTCATGATGCTCTTATTTTTTAAGTAACCTAACATTTCTAATCTAAATTATATATTAATATATCACAAGCTTCAGTAGTCATGGCAACAGTAGCTTTTTATGAAAATCGCCAATATTTTTGCAAATTTCACAGCGATTCAGTAGTATTACAAATATCAAAAGGAAAAAAAAACTATGGGAGTGCCCCGTTTTCTAGGATGAAATTTTTTCCCCCATACAAAAATTGGACCACTCTAATGTAGTCAGATACATACATATGTTTGTAAGCGGTAATGGCACGCAAACTGTTTGTGACTGCCACATTAACATGAGGTACGCATAAGTCAACACCAATCGTGTTTTGTAACAATTTGAAATTTTGACAGCAGGGTATGCATAAAAGCTAAATTAAATACATATCTATACATATACAAATGTATTGGTATGCAGTTAAAGTGCAAGCGCATATGAAACGCCATGGAACACTTCATTAAGTTTGCCCAGTTCTTTTGTCGCGGTGCTTCCTCTTCTTGTGAATTTTCGCAGCACTTTAAACTCTAATTGCACTGTTGCGTGATAAATACGTCGATTAAGTGCAAATAGATTAGGTCATGCTTATGGAATTTCAAAAGCAAAACACTTTCAAGCGCAGTGAAATGTAATAAGTGAGTGAGTTTGTGAGTGGCTGAGCGGCTGAGTGGGGGATATGGTGTATGGCATGTAGAAAAAAAAGGAATAAGTGCCGTGCTGCAATACGTGCGTCTTGGAAAAGGGTGTTTTTAGCAACGCTCATACTTAGCGATAATGATAGCAACAACGAAAAAATAACTCTTACTTATCTTTAGCGCCGATAACATTCAGCCACCCCAGTTGCATGTTGCTTTTTGATGTTGTTTGCCAATCTTTGCATCTTACGTACCTCGCTATCCTTCCTTCCTGCCTTCACCTCTTCAATTTCTCATTTACAATTTTGAAATTTTCAACGCTTCGTTATTGATGCTTTCATTGCAAATTGTTTTGTTTTTATTTATTTTTTTTTTTGGTTTAAATAGCTCAAGGGCTGTCCCCGCTGTGAATGCTTTGCATAACTACCCTTCTTCTTCTTCATCTTCGTCTTTCGCTGTCATAATATTGTGTGCTTTCACCCTCGCCAACTCGACTACCCTTGTTATACATAAGTTTAAGGTTTGTTAAATATTTTTTAACATTTTATCGCCAAAGGCTGTTTGTTTACCAAAATCATTTGTAACATTTGTGATTTTTAGGTCTAATTCGGGGCAAACTTTGATTAATTGGTGTTGTTATTAATCTGGATATGGGTGCATGTGTACGTATGTTTGCTTGAAGGGTTGCTAGAATATTTGGCCGTAGGCTATTCAGGATTATTACAAATCAATGGGTGTTAGCGGCTCAAGCAAATCCAATAAGAATTGCATAAATTATAAAATTTATTGTCATCCAAATTCAAAAAAAAAACTATAAAAAATATGGGACTTGCAAATCCATATAAACTTGCACTAACTTCCAATAATAAGAATTGCGAAAGCCCAAAAGAGCTAGCTGGCCAAATAACAGCGGGGAAATAAAAAGCTTCCCAGTGGCAGTTACCTCCAAAAAGCTTGAAATATGGAACCCAAGAATAACTAGAATCGATACTCTAAAGAAATCAAAGGGTCAATATACTCAGCATCCGGATGAGACTCGCAGACTTTTGCTAGACACTCACTTCCTGAGCTGTAAGGCAGGCTATTGTCAACCGGAATTTCGGGGACCCAACATGCACTTCTGGTAGAGAACAAAGCCTTCCAATAACACTCACCAAGGAAGAAAGAGTGCAATAGGTGGTATATACCTTTAGCCCATACAAATAACCAGGACCATATGGGATCGCCCTTGTCTACTTCAATAAGCCCCGTCTACTTAAACAAGCACCAGTCCACTCTAGACAGAGCCAGTAGATGGACATAGGTTAAGGTCGCATTTTACCCAAGACAAGTAAACCTGAACAGTTGCTTTCATCCTACAGACCAATTTACCTCAGCTCGTTTTTCAGAAAAGGCCTGGTGCAAACCACTGAACAAGAACTAGTTTGACTATTAACTAGACAAATCTACTGAGACTGCCATTCATAGTCTTACGTTGAAAATTGAGAAGGCTTTGGAGTCTGAAAACATAGCCTTCTGTCTCTTCATGGACAGCACATCCTTCGAGGCAATAAGAGTTGCCCTGTTATGCAAAGTTGTGCTTTCCATGCTAAAAACAAGGAAGATCAGTATGGAACTGGAAGGCACGAGTAGATTTTTGTGGACTATGGTTATAGACAAACTTCTCTTCCAACGGAATGACCATGGCTTTGACAGGCGATCTGGTGATCTGCGTAACAGGTCTGCATTGCGAAATGAAACCGCATGCAGTAGGCCCTGCGCATTACACAAAGGCGGTGTTAACAAAAGATTAAAAGATTATTGAATGGCACTAGAATAGGTTTTTCAATTGAAGAAAAATATTTACCTGGGAGGGAGGCTGGATAAGGCACTTACCTGGAACGCAAAAGGCGATGAGAGCTTTCTCCGCTGGCATGCGACTTTTTGGAAAACCTGGGGCTGTCTTCCAAAATGACCTACTGGTTTTTAATCCTATAGTCATCATCTCATATGATAGGTTCCATCCAGCTCTTAATGATAACTGAAAACCAGAAATATCTAGAAATTTTAACAAAATGTATGTAAATTATTTTGCTTTTTTATTAAAAAAAAACGCCGAAGCCAAAAATTCCACATAAAAAAGAGAATGATTTACATAACTATACTTTAATATATTTTTTGTGATTTTGACTAATCATGTAATTGTTCAAATCGTTATACATACATATATCGGATTCTGCTCATCGCAGAGACTTCACCTTAACGTCGTTTTAAAGCTAAAAAAAGCTGGCTTAACACTTATCTGTATATGTAAGATCGCCGCCTGAGTAAAAGATTGTCGTATGTTAATTTCAACAAAGTCTCCGAAAATGTTACTACTTCACAAAATTCTTAAAGTATTTAATTTTTAATGTTTATTGCTAATTAGTTTTGAGTTTTTGAAGGATTTTCTTTAGTAAAATTTTTTTCGTAAGCGTCATTTGTCCACAATTTGGCAACCACTTTGTATGAAATACGACAAATGTGATCGAAATTTCTACTAAATTAACGACACTTTTTACTCAATATCTCGGAAACTAAAGGAGATATCCAAAAATGGAGAACGCCATTTTTAAGGTATTGATTACTTCAATATCACTGCATTACTAACTAAATTTTAAATAAATAAAATCGTCAAAATTTCGCTTACGACAATCTTTTTTGCCAGGCGACGAGATGGTGATGATTGTCCTTAAGCTAACTTAACTATTAAAGTTGAACTTTTTGAAGTTAAATAAAGTGAAATAATTTAATTGAAATAAACTCAACAAACATTTTGAAATAAAGTAAATAATGCTATTTCCTCATTCAAATGGAAATAGCGTCAACAACTCTTAAAGGATGGTGATTCAAAGAAAAAAATGTTGTTCTTGTATCGTAAGTGAGATAAGCATGTTTTTACAATAATAAACTGTCCACTAAGTGTTGTTTCCATAGATAAACTGGTATAATTTCACATGCAATTGGAAGTGTAAGAGTGTTTAAATACGACAGATTTCCTTGTAGCTAAATGCCGCTAAAGGTGTTCATACGCGATATGTATTTGCATCTGTAAATTTGCGTATATCTGTCGTGTAAGAACATCTTAACTAGTATAGTTTTTCTATTTGACTTCTACCTTTCTCCAGACTAGGTGCGTATAATTTTCTGGGCTGGGCTAGGTTGAAAATTTTACTTTTTTCTAGGAAAATTACTTTATTTTTATTAAACTCTGTGCGTCTGTACTGTCGTACAATTCCATAAGTAACGTAAGGAAAAATTGGGTTAGGATTGGGTCCCGATACGAGTATTTTGTTCTTGGTATCGAACGAAAAGTATCTCTAGATGTGCGACTCCATTGAGCATTTAATGCGTTTATACTATTTTTTTTTTATCTAAAATTATTTCAATCTCGCCCCTTGTGTTGCATAATTTTCGCATATACATACATAAATAACACAAAATGGCAAAATAAAAATAAGCAAAATCTCCCAGATGTACTTAATGAGATGCCAGGCGTGTCGCTTTGCGGTCACGCAGCAGGCAGCAGAGGCGAACGCTGAAATGCCGCCATGTGGGGGATTAAAAGCGTTGGTGTGTGCTCTCAAATGTATGCAACTTTTAATAAATTCCAGTAACCCCCACTACGCTACGCGCTCAACTACGCCTCTTTGAAGCAACTTACCCGTTACCAACTGTCTGCCTAACAACGTTCACTTTGAAACTTACCACAAATGTGCACGAGCACACAAACTTATAATGCAAAGTTGCTTACTGTCATTGCCGTTTTTTTTTTTTATTCGTGCAGCGCGCTATAAGGTAAAAAAGTACAACAAAAACACACAAGTATCTAACATGGCAAGATGACACTTGGAAATAAACATTAACCGCAACTGTGATGCGCTTGAAAAGCGCATTTATGCAACAGACAGTCAAAAATAAGAAGAACAAGCAACCTTAAATGAACCAAATAGTATGTCTGAGTAAAAAAAAGTGTTGCAGACTGAAAGTTGCAAGCAAGTATGTGCACTTTTTATGTATATGAACTTCGTAATCTGCACAAGATCTTTTACGCTCGCACACTCATCCGCCACAGGGATTGCATGAATACTTTTGCTTGCCACTTGTTCTTGCACTTGCATGCCATAACAGCGCCTCCATTGCTTGCTTCTGTTTAAATCTGTATGCATGTATGTATGTACATACATATGTTGTGCAATACTCTCTAAGGCGTTCCTGAAGTTGCTTGTTAAGCCGCATAAATACACATAAATATGTAGATGAAAGGCATTTATACAGCACTTGAGACCAAAAGCGGTATTTTTTGTTTAAAAAAAAAAAAAAAAAAAAATACGAAAGTGTTGTCTAGTGGCGTTAAAATCATATGTGATGGTTTTAAATTTGATACTTTTATAACTTTTTTTAAATGTGTTTAAAAGCGTTATGGAGCTAAGAAAACCCTAAATTGTTATACCGTTATTTAATATTTAATTTCATTATTTTTGATTGAGAGTCGAGAATTTATAAGAGCGTATGAGTATGAAATTGACATTGTCGGTCTTAACATCAGGGCCTCCAACTTTCAAATCTGAGTAAAAAAGTAAGAAAAAGTGGTTGGTCGAGTAGCTCTGAAGTTTTGAAAGATTTTTATATTCGGCTTCAGCACCTCTAAAAACGTCTGCCTGGTTATGAAGCCAAGAACAAATCTTAAAAATATGTAGCTTCTAAATTTTACTCGGTAGCTCGGGTAGAGAAAAACTTATCGCGTACGACTCAGAAAAGTTGTCGAGAAAGTAAGAAAGTTTTGAGTACTTTTCTGAGAGCATTTCTACGCGAGATAAATTGCCCTTACGGCGTGGGCGACGCTTATAAAAGTTCTTAGATGTAATGACGAATAGTTTTTGATTTCTATTGACATGAACCGTAGTCACGATGGCAATGAAGCTATTGAGCAAATGATTCACTGAATTGCTGATCGACGAACAAACTACTTAAGCCCTCGCAACCTGTACTTTGTACTATGGTCTGGAGACTACTGTTTGCTGCCCAAATGGATTTGAAAGTTGGTGTTTGGGGTCGCTGATTTCTAATCTGATGTAAGATTTTTGAAAATGGTGGATCTAATATGACGACCAAATTTTATAATTTTTTCTATTCAGCAAAATGTATATACATATAATGCAAAATGGCAGATCCAAGGGGGGTTATCGGGTTCTCAGAAAACCAATTCCAATTTAAAATAGCGGACCACATTTTTGCCATAACGTAACGATCAAGTTTGAAAAAAAGATGCAAAAATGCATTTTTCACCTATGTAAGTACTTACATATCATTCTTGATCTTTTTTTTGCGTAGGTTTTATATTCTTCGGGGAGCACCCCTTTAATAATATTTTTCAGCAAAAAGGTGACTGCTAATTTTTAAACATCTAAAAGCATGGAAAACATCACTAGTTTTTGGCATCACATGCCCCTAAGTTAGATCAAATTCATGCCGCATGTGTTCAACGAATGAGGTGAGTGACTAAACCTTGTATGCTCAGTCTCGGGAGTAGTTTTTTATTCGAATCTATGGGCAGTTGCCAAAAAATTTCACAAAATGTTGTTCTAACAAAAGTGCCCTGTTCTGGTCCCACTGATTATTTTGGTCAGTTTTTAGACGCAGTTTTTCTGGTAACATTGCGAACCTTAATCGTCTGTGCGAAGCTACACAGTCGCTAACCCAACCGATATCCAAGCGTACTTGGGCACGATAATGTTCTTTACTTTTTTTCAGTCCAATCGAAAGGAAGTATAAACTCACGTCCCAAAAACACCGTTTAATCAAAATGAATAAGTAACGGGTGATTTTTTTGAGGTTAGGATTTTCATGCATTAGTATTTGACAGATCACGTGGGATTTCAGACATGGTGTCAAAGAGAAAGATGCTCAGTATGCTTTGACATTTCATCATGAATAGACTTACTAACGAGCAACGCTTGCAAATCATTGAATTTTATTACCTAGAAAAGTTGGCAGAAAATCCGCTTTTTTATCGACAAATTTTGTTCAGCGATGAGGCTCATTTCTGGTTGAATGGCTTCGTAAATAAGCAAAATTGCCGCATTTGGAGTGAAGAGCAACCAGAAGCCGTTCAAGAACTGCCCATGCATCCCGAAAAATGCACTGCTTGGTGTGGTTTGTACGCTGGTGGAATCATTGGACCGTATTTTTTCAAAGATGCTGTTGGACGCAACGTTACGGTGAATGGCGATCGCTATCGTTCGATGCTAACAAACTTTTTGTTGCCAAAAATGGAAGAACTGAACTTGGTTGACATGTGGTTTCAACAAGATGGCGCTACATGCCACACAGCTCGCGATTCTATGGCCATTTTGAGGGAAAACTTCGGAGAACAATTCATCTCAAGAAATGGACCGGTAAGTTGGCCACCAAGATCATGCGATTTGACGCCTTTAGACTATTTTTTGTGGGGCTACGTCAAGTCTAAAGTCTACAGAAATAAGCCAGCAACTATTCCAGCTTTGGAAGACAACATTTCCGAAGAAATTCGGGCTATTCCGGCCGAAATGCTCGAAAAAGTTGCCCAAAATTGGACTTTCCGAATGGACCACCTAAGACGCAGCCGCGGTCAACATTTAAATGAAATTATCTTCAAAAAGTAAATGTCATGGACCAATCTAACGTTTCAAATAAAGAACCGATGAGATTTTGCAAATTTTATGCGTTTTTTTTAAAAAAAAGGTATCAAGCTCTTAAAAAATCACCCGTTATTTGCAAAGAAATCACCAATTCCATCTTGATCAAAAAGGGCTTAGTTGCTACTAGCCTGCGTCTACTTGAAGAGACTAGAAAATATTTTAATGCGGTAAACTCTTTGCCTTAATAAAATAGGAAATACAATGGGCAGCTCTCACAACAGGAATTCTATTCCAAATAAGAAAACAAACAAAGACTAGGTCAGATTCAATAAATTAAATTAAATGATAGTGCGATAAGAAGAAACTCGAGCTCGTCGTTTGCTTCACTGAGGCATGCGTCATAGAACTACGCACTTCAGTTGATTTCAAGTCTTGCCTGCGATCGCATTACTAAATAGTTTCCGTGCGTGTACGGTACACATCTATCGCAAGATGCTAAACATTGCCAAGGCATTACTTGCACTCTTGCTACTGCAAATTAGAGTAGATGCTTCATTAGCCAAAGCACCGTCGCCACAGTACAACAATGCAACACTTAAACTCTCGCGGGGCATACAAATGGCAGCATACATGAATGTGAAGGCAAATCCGTGCGATGATTTCTACAGCTGGGCCTGTGGACGTTGGCCACTTAATCATCCAGCGACACAATCGAAACGAAAAACATCATTCATAGGACTGTTGGAAGATTTGTATGTCAGTAAATGTGCGCAAGCGCTACAGCAGCCCATTAGTAGTAACGGCGCAGCTGCGACTGATATATATTTGGATAATTTGTTGAAAACGGTATTCGATTCATGTCAGGGCATTCAGTCAATAAATATCGTGGGCTACGCGCCTATTTGGGATACTTTGGAGCTGCATGGCGGTTGGCCACTCATAACTGACGGCGAGTGGTTTGAAACCGAATTTGACTGGCTGAGATCGGTGGTGCTGGCGAAACGCAAATTCAATGCTGATGTTTTTATTGGCTTCAAAGTGGTGAAAGACTTGCAAAACTCGGAAACGAATCGCATACAATTAGGCGCACCGCAGCTAACGTTGGAGAATCCCGCTGAGCAACGCAAGTATATAGCGGGCAAGTTGGCGCGCTTCTTTCCCGAAATGTCAAACGCTTGGTCACAGGAAATCGCATCGCAGGTAATTCAAGTCGAAGAGCAATTGGCCAGGGCAGTGTCAAATGCCAGCAGCGAAGATACGCCTCTTGACCGATACGTTGCCGAACTAAAGGTGTCTTATGGCAATTTCGTGGATTTGAGTCGTTACCTCCAACTCATGTTTGATCATTCAATTAACGAGAAGGTCTACGAAACACCAAAAGGTTACTTCAAGAACCTAGTTGATATCATCAGACTAACACCCAAACTGACGCTGGCTAATTATACAATCTGGAAGGTTTTGGATCAATTCGATCTGGGTGGCAGCAAGCATTTCTGCGTGCGTAAACTTATGGAACTTCTGCCACAAGAGCTCGAATATTTTTTCTATCGCAATTACGAAGACTCGCAGCTGTTCGTGGAGGTACAGACCCTATTTCACAATCTAAAATACAACCTTTATGATGAAATTCAAACTTCGCCCAGCTTCAATTGGATATCGCCGCCAACACTGCACAGCTTAAGAGAAAAGCTGAGATCTATGCGCATGGAAGTTTTGCAGCCGCAGGATAAGGTTAGCCTCTTCCAAGGTGGAATTAAACCCGCCGACATGCAAGTCGATCAGTACTACAGCAACCTTATCAATCTATTGGAGTGGCAGAATGAGAAGCAGCTATTGAAATTGCATCAGGCCGCCTCGCTGCTTAGTGCGCCACAAAGTAGCACACACTACGAACAGAAATTGCTGCCCGCTTACAATGCGCGCACGAATACCATACAATTCCCAGTGATGTCCTTACAAAAGCGCTTCTTCTGGGACCCCGCCTATCCTATGGCCATCAAGCACGGCACATTCGGGTTCATTCTGGCGCAACAAATTGTACGTGGCCTAAGTGAAGATAATAGCGAAAATGACGAACATAAATTGTGGGATGTTGCCTCTGAATTGGCGCTCGCTAAGCGTACCAGCTGTTATGCGCAGCAGGCGCCTTATGCTGCAAAGGAGTTTCACGGCAGAAATGTGACTGATCGCGAGCGGCTGAAGAAGGCACTCATCGATAACGGTGGCCTTTCGATAGCTTACCGCTTATATGAGAAGTGGGCACGCGGCCGACACGAGCGTGAGCTAGACGTGCTCCCACGACTATCGGTGACGCACAGGCAGCAGTTTTTCCTTGCCTATGCGCAGCTGTTCTGTGCGACGGACTATGAAGATGTAACGCAGTACGAGAATCTACCGGAAGCGTTGCGCGTAAATGGTGCGGCAACGAATTTGGAAGAGTTTGCAAAGGAATTTCAATGCAGTGACGAGAGTAAACTGAAGCCAAAAGACAAATGTGTTATTTTTTAGTTTGTTAAACTTTTGTGTTGAATTTAGTTTTAATTTGCGATATGCATATTTATGTCTTTTACTTAAATTACACTAAAACGTGTACTAAAATACAATTCATTGAAGCATTTTAGTGAACTAATATTTTCAATTTTTATCTTATGTTACGATTCACTTGTTACTTGGACTGAATAGTCGATGTTAGCAATCGTGTATTAATGAATCTCCATAAGATTTGCGAGAAGAATTCATGGTGTATCGAGCAAATCGATTTTTCGATCGACTACATTCGCGTTTAAAGCAAACGCTTTAATACACTTAAGGAAAACTGCAACTTTGTATGAAGGTGGAAAATCAGAAGCTTGATAAGCTAAATTTATTAGATAAGAGTTTATTTAAAATATTTGCGGATTTATCATACGAGTTTTTAAATTTCAATTTTTTTCTTTAGTCGCGATATTGATGCAGTGGTGTTAAATGAGCATTTTTCAATCAAAATTTTCTAAAACTTAGTCAAACAAAGCTCAGTCAAACAGCTCAGCAAACTGCAGTTTAAAGTAAGTTTTGTAAAAACACATTTTCTGAGCCACAGTAGCGAAAGTTAGAAAATATTTATAAAGAGGTTTTTAAAAAGTAAGAAAAAAATCTGTGGATCCCAGAACTTATAAATACCATAAATACGAGTAACCTTGAATCTGTTTGAATTAAATTTCTTTTAAATAAGAGCCTTACCTAATTTTCATAGTTTTTTTCCATTTTCGGCTTTCATTTCTGGCTTTAAGTTACCCAAAACGCGAAAAATTAAAAGCAAGTCTAAACCGTTTCTTAAATAAAAATTAAGAAACGGTTTTTTGTTTAGAATAACTCTAAAACCCGGTTTGGAAAAATTTGAATAATCGAACAATCTAGGACGGATCTATGACTTATTGGTTTTGGAATTAAAACAACTTTGACTTTTTTTTAGTTTTTTTGGACTGTAAATTGAGGTGAAGCTGGAGTTCCATAGAATTTTTTTCGTACCCTATACGCGAATGACGTCCAAGTCCATGACTTAAATTTTCGGCCACAAAAAATTGTTTATCATGCGTAAAACGCTTCATTTCGTTCCGCGGAGGTATGTTACTAACTTTCTGTCAATATTTATACTATTAAAAAAAAAAATAGTAAATGGACTACCCGTTACATACATACATAAGTATAAAAACATCTATTTACTTTTTAGGAGCATTTATCTACTTTGGGGTAAAATTTTTTCCGAAAATTAAGAACAATTTGAAAATCTAGCTGTTATTTGTTTATAAAATCAAACTCTAACCTACTTGGAAGAGTGGCATGTAAATTTCGACTCGATTTACCTTTAATAAAGCACTAATGTGGCAATTATTAATTTTATTTAACTGCAGTACATTTCAGTTATTCCATTTTTAAAACTCATCAACATTTTAATATAAACAAACTTAAAACTTAATTAGAACATTTAAGTATGTCGCAAGAGTCTATTAAAAGTTTCGAGATAACCACTTGACCCGCCCTACTCAGGGAGCGTGACGCTGCGGTTTAGCAAATATTTTAGTTTAGAAATGCGTCCAAGCAAAGCAAAAATACTTTCTGGTTTCATTCACAAACGGTAGAAAAAAAATGAAATACAACAACAGTGAAACACTTATCTACACGTTAAGCAGCTGGTATGCAAACAATCATACGCACCATGAAATAAGCAACAGGCTACTGATAACATTTACATAGTAGGCAACAAGCGGCTGACGAGATATGAATACAATAAGTGGATGACACAATAAATACCCCAGGCATCGATTAGGCCAATTAATGGGTGCATATACATACATACACAGATATCGACATATGCCCATTAGATGCAACAAGCTGAGCAGATCGATATAATGTGGCAAATGTTTGAAACTCAAACCGATTAGAACGCCGCCAAATAGCTGTCAGACAAAGCAAATATAGTCCCAAAATTTATGCGAAATTTAGGGCAAGAGTACGTGTCTAGTACATACATATGTATGTAGAAAATAATCAGAGCGAGTGTGTGTGTGTGTGTGTGTGTGTGTAACACTTATGTTGCATTTATACACTGACTGACCGACCGAACAATCGACCGACCAAAGTGATGATATGTTGGCAGATGTTGTACTCCTAACCCAAAGCTATCATTACCGCATTATGCACACAGAGGCATGCTTAAAGATGCCAGCTGACATGAACATGAACAAACAAACACACCCGCATATGTACCTACTTATACATAAATAAGTGCAGTTTTGCGTAGCCTTGCGACTCGGGGAACTTCATTAGCAGCTGAGGTTGTTTGGGCAGGGCGTTGAGTGCTTAGCTCTGTGCTTACTCGCACTCTTGTTATTGCTATTTTTACTATCCAGCAAACCTTTTTGTTTGAGCTTTCCTTACAGGACACTGCACACTGAGAGGGCAACTCTAAAAGCTGGGCATATGGTCAACTTATCTTTGTCGGTTTAGCGACTCGACCAGTGAGACACTGCTACATATTTTCAGCGAGTGTGCGCCATCTGCAGGAAGACTCGATGTGACTTGAGCACATTCGTATCATATCTCCGAAGGCGCTACCGCTATTCCCGAGGGATCTAAGTTTATAAAAATAATTGTGAAGAGGTCACACGAGTGTACCCCTTATTTTAATATCTGTCAGTATATCCAAATTTGGAGACAATTTTTTCTTGCGTTTGCTGGGTAGTAACGCTCGCAACTCGACAACTTCGGTTGTGTGTGTGTGTCTAGATATTCATTGTTGTCATTGCCAACGTTGTCCTTGTCATCGTCGTCGTCGTCGTCGTCGTCGTCGTCGAGTTGTTTTCATTATTGCATTAACTCTTCTCCGTAGGCGAAAGTGACCAAACGGGCGTAGAATAAAAAGCAGAAAAGCATAGTGAAAAACCTAGAAAATTAGATCTGTTGCTCGTTGACCAGCTACTCAATTCACCGCCAACAACACCGTAATCAACCAAAGTAAGCAACAGCCTCATTGGCTCCTCAGCTCGCCTGCCGGCAATCGCTTGCTCTGCGCCGGAATAAAAATGCAATAATTAAGCCTGTATTGGTTGGCTACTGTAAATTGGCCTCGACTGCTGGTTGAGCTGGTTGGTTGTCTTCAATGAGGCTCGAATAACCTACTGAGTTGCTTGCTTAGAGTACACAGCAGCCTCCAAACGACATAATTGCATGCAAAAGTCATTACCATACGTCCACTGCTTTTTCTCCACTTACTTAAAAGTTTCTAGCCTAACACCGCTTTTGCTGCTGCCTTGTACTAATACGTTGGTCCAAGTTGAACTCACAGAGACGTGTACTTAATACACGACGGGCAGTTAGTTTGGAAGGCAAGCGATTTTGTGCCAACATTTGTGCGTTTTGTGATGAACTCACGAACAACAAGTAAGAATGATTGCAGCCCCAATTTAGAGTACATAAAACTTCAGTTAAAATAGCTCAGGCAAATAGAGGGAAAAAAAATCAATTATGTAATATACATACATTTACATATATGTAGTCATAGGACTACAATATATTGCTGGAAAATACTTAGAACCCAAAAGTTTATAAAAATTTCAAATAAAGTATGAATATGAACGAACAATGCCATAAGTTTGCTCATTCATTACATCCTTGAACAATTCCAAAAGTTTGCGAAAAATATACATTCAGGTATTACAGATTGCATTAGATGGCATACAAATTTGTTTCGCCTATATGGAGGCAGGTGGAAAGAGTCGTGGTGTCAGTTGGTTTAAAAAACTGATTAGACATAGAGAGAGAAAAATAAAAGTCATATACACTTAGGTCTCTTTTTATGCGGTTTTTTAAACTATTTTTTCGATGCAGTGATTTTGCTTTTTTGAGAGTTATTATTACTTTTTTCAGTATGTAAGAGACAATGCTTTTGATAAATAATTTGTCTTTGTATTCTTACATAATTTATTGATTTCTTTAATATTCAGTTTTCGCGCGACTTTGCAATTGTATGTAATGTATGATTTTCTTAATTTTTTTGTTTTCGAAAAATCGCACCAAACTTTGAGAGAAAAGAGAATATTTATATCAATGTAGCTTTTGAAGTACAATGTTAGCTTTTCAGAGAGAATGGAAAGCAGAAAACAAAAATTAATCAAAATTACACCGTTTTTAATGATGAGCCATATTTTCTACGAACTCTAGACGTTATAGTGATCCAATCTTCCCCGTATTTTATATTTAGGGTTTTCTAATAAAAGAAAGAGTACAAATTGAATTTCATCGAAATCGGATAAAATTTAAGGTTTCCGCCCACAAGCAAGGAGGGCGTAACAATCATCCCATCTTTACCAAATTTCAAAACTCCCTATTTCTAAGTAAAATTAGAGCACATGTTAAGTTTCAGCAAAATCGGTGTAGGTTAACTATTATTTCCCCCTACCTTCATATAGACGAAACACTCTGCGCTGGTTCAAAAACGCCCTATCCCAGAAAACTTTTGAGGAACGCTCTACCTCAGAATTTGGTTGAAGAACGCCTTATGTCGGAATTTAATTCAAAAACGCCCTATCTAAGAATTTCTTTCAAAACCGGGCGTTTCTGAACCGAATTCTGGAATAGGGCTTTCTTCAATCAAATTCTGAAATAGGGCGTTCCACTCAAACGTCAAAATATAAATATACATGCGCATATGCATATAAAAAAGCCTACGACTTATCGTTCGGTTCGGCTTTGGCTTCGGCTTCGGCAAAAAGAATTGAACTATCTCTAGCTCAACATGCTGCAGCCTTAATACGGATTAACGGCGCGGTTTATCCGCTTTTTACTTTCTTCTAAAGCTATATATCCCCCTTTTACTTCTACTCTTTAAATCTACCTTAGCTAATCACTATAACAATTTCTAAAATATCTCTTTTAGAACAATCAACCTTCACCGTTTTTCCTTGAATTCAAAGAAAGTCCTTATCCCCATTGCATACTCATACATACGTACATACAAACATATATAAATGCCTACAAACAAATGCCTCCGCTCCACGTAAAGCCAATGATTCAGTTTTATCGCAATCGATTTCTATGGCGACAAATCTACAATCTACGCCCGTAATTTTCTAAACACATTAAAGAAGATTTGTTGATTTGCTATTTGTTGTTTCCGCTGTGTGACTTAAGAAGCAAACAAAAACAGCAGAAAAAGCAAAGGCAATACTTATGTAACAAAGTGCAAGTTATCGTAGAAATCAGCGGTGGAACTGCAGGCAGACGCCATTTCAGTGCCACACAAATTAAATCAATTTAATCCTAATTTTATCGCCAGCAAAGCGACAATCAGTGGTACACATTTATAAATCGAGTTTGAGTTTGAATTTGAGTTTACGTTTAAATGCCACACCGCAGAGCCAAGCAATCCAAGCGATGGAATGCAGTAGGTGATGGTGCTCTAAAACTCCTCTACAGTTATGTGCGTGGCTGTGTGCGTTTGCGTGCAACAAAGACGACGAGGTACAACCAACCGCGCTGCGCCAATGTCGCATTAAGATAACTGCCACAATTGGTTGACTGCATAGAATAAGGCAAGAAATGTGTATTTGCTGCCTGCCGATGGCGAAGTGCTGGCTTGCCATTGCAAAGGAGCAGTTGCGAAATGGATGTACTATGGAGTGGCAAAAGTTCAGGTTGAGGCAGGTGAATAAAGGCGACAAATAAACTTAGCTATGTGTATGTGTTGTTATGAGTATGAACAGTTTGTTACAGTTTGTAAATTCAATTTCTTTCTTTTTTTTTTTTCAATTTATTTGCTGTGCGATCTGTTTGCATATGGATGTAGAGTGAATATGTATGTATGTTAGGCATCCGCTTCGCCTATTCGCCTGTCGTGCATAAAAGCAGTTTTATCGCCAAAGAGAAGGACGTTTCGCTTTCAATGCTTTTTACAATCGAAGCATTGGAAAGCGCCAATGGTAAAGTGATACCTTTTTCCATATCTCACCAACACACGTACATATATGCACGTAAACAATAGGTAAGTTTCATATTGCAATCGTGCTGTCTGTTTTCTTACCTTTTGCTTTGAATGAAAAATGCTTTTTGTAAAATTTTTTTTGAGCCAAGTTTATACCTTCAAAGTTATGAAATTTAAGCGTTTAATCTGCAACAAATTTATGTATCTATAAGCTTCGCTATAAGCTCAGTACTGAGTCAATGGAAATTAGAAAGATATGTATATGCAGCCCATCCTTCAACAGCATCACATGCTTGGGCTCTTCCTTAGCGAAGGTGGTTAATAAGCTCTAAGGTACTATAATAAAACAAATTTTATCGTCTGGTATCTTCAATAGTTGGAAAACGCTAGATAAGGCCACAACGGTGGAACAATTTGCTAGATAACACTGAAGATGACACATTGCCGCAACCCGTTTGTCTCCAAACCAAACTTAACAAAGGGATGACGGAAACTCGTTCTAAAATACCTCATAATCAACGTTGCTCGTATCGATATAGCAAAATAAGCTACGAGACGTTGGCTATAAGGCAACTTCTAAATATGGACGCTACGAAATTCCCAACAGGTTTTAATTATTTCTTCCTTAACCCACCACTTCGCACCGTTACTGGGTTCTGCTGGATTCCTTAGCATTTACGCTCCTTTCAAGGGAGATATACCGCAATGAAATCTTTGGTAATTATAAACGGATGGATCGCAGTTGGATGGTAAGATAGAGGTGTATTATGCAAAAAATCCGTAGGCTTCTTCATAACTTCAGTGCTTTCCAAGCAGCGGCAGCCTGCAAAAAAAAGCAGCGGAATGAATACTCTCTGCATTATTTTAATACTCGTATTTCAAAACTCAGCGCAAAAAGGCGTGCACTTGAATATTTGCCTCCTGTATGCCAAAGTTACTGGCTTGCCATGGCGTATGAGTGACGCGCGTATCTTTTTCGGACAAAAAACTGTATAATTCTGCGAAAAAATTCGGTTGCGCAGTATGCCCATAAAAAAAAAAACGAAAAAAAAATTACACTGCAGTATTTTGTGAAACAGTTTTTCAACATATAAGAACTGTTTACACCCCGAAACAAAAGGATACGGTTTTAAAAAAGCCATGCAAATCCAAAAAACTAGCTTTGTACAAAATTTAGAAATGATTCTCCAAAGTTCCTCACCGCCAATTCTAATTTCAGGTGTCTACTACAATCTACCGCTCATTTTTGATTTTTTTTTTTTTTTTTTTTTTGCTGGCGGCATCACGCATTTGCTTCCATACAATGTTCGAAATTTTTTTTTTTGTATGGAAAAAAATAGTGTTTTTTCTAAGCGTGGAAAACAGAAACCAAAAATCAACAATAACAACCAATGGAAGATAATAACAAATGTAATAAATTTGCTGTTTTGTGTAAACGTGCAACCCAAATATTTGAATTGGTTTTGGTTAATTACTATGGCGCAGCCTACTTAACAAAATAAAAGTACATAAAACTCAAAATAAAATTGGTCAAAAAAGTTCAAACTTCATTTTTAATAATCAAAATTTTTAAATAAGTAGTTATTTTGTTGAAGGTTTATCTTCAACTAAATTTTCCCTTAAAAGTCTTAAAAGGTATTTCGACATTTTTAATAACACTGCGTCTTTTGAAAACTCGATTTTTTTCTATTTAATTATTTTTTTAATAAAAGGAATTTTCACAAATAATAGGTACACAAAATTCTGACATAAATGCAAAAAGAAACACGAAAAATGAAATACCCGTACGCTTGTCAGACTTATTGCTAGCCAGCTAGTAACAGCTTTTCGCTACTCTAACTACACTTAATCTATAGGTTAGTTTAAAACAATGCGCTAACTCAGTTAAAGCCTCCTTTTTCTCAACTATGATTATGCGCCGCGGCGCGCCGTTGGGTTAATTTTTTTTTTATCTGTTGAGGGTATGAAATGTTGCGCTACAGTCAAGTCCAACTAAGTCGTACACACACTCATGCAAAATGTTGCAAGCAAGCGAAGTGTACGAGAGTAAATTGATATGCTAAGTACAGTCCCGCACACCTTCCGCACTCCTCCATTCCACTTGTATTGCTGCGAGAACTTCAATGGGACGTTGCCACTTCAACTGCTAAATATTGTCATTTTTCTTTTCAATTTCAGCGCAATATTTCTTACCTGCGCCACCATTGTTATTGGCAACTGCAGCTACTTGAGTTAGCCGACGCCATAATAATGGCCTTAAATACGAGTATCCTTCGTAGTTGGAGGCGAGTTTGCAAAAGTCGTAAATTCAAATTGATTTCTATACTTCGAACGCTGATATTTAACACTTCAACAATAGCTTGATTGTCATGCATTGTAAATATGTGCGCGCTATATATATATATGTAAATATACAAACACACACTTAAGAGCGCTTAAATTGAATGCATGTAGCAAATGCATTTTTATTTATTTCGTTTCCTGCCGTTTTAGAAATCAACAGCAAATTTGCATTTAGCACTTCGTTACTGGTGTTTTACGGTTAATCAGAAGAAATGTAAAAGAAGTTGTTTAAGGAAGGTGAAAATATGTATGTGCTTAGTTTAAGCCACAAAAGCGCTGACCGGTGAATTATAATGACAGCTAGAATGCCTGGTTGAATTGATGGAAATGGGCCTATTACTTAGAGTGGCGATGCAGGTAGTGAATACTTGTAAGTGAGCATGTGAAATTCATACCTAGAACTGGACTTGCCTTACATCACATTACTGAGTCATCGACAACAGTGATTTCTTAAGCACCAACTACAATCATTTCAGGTGATTTACAAAGCTTATTAAAATTATTTTTATACCCAAGTGCACTTGTGCACAAGTGTCGCCCCTGATCTAGTTTAGCCTAGGAAAAACTAGCATGGCTTACCAGCCGAAAAGACCGACTGACACGAAACTCCAAACCACAGTCCATCTTGGACCCGTCAGTGCAGAAGACATAGTCCATTACAAACCCTGATAACCTCATATCAACTTCATACTTTTTTACTTCATTGCTTGCGGTGTTCGGTTTATTTCGTCTATTGTAAAGGTCTGAAAATGTTTACACGCAGGTTCGTGAAGTACAAAAGTATTTAATAAAGAGCACGCCAGTGGTTTCTCTTCTATGTCAACTGCCACCATTTGGTAATGCAAAGCGAAGCCAACTCCATCTCCACCTGGTATTTCCATTTTGTTTTCATTGGGCGGGGTTTAATGTGGGATCACAGAAACCTAGCGCTCGTTACCAAACGGTTGTTTGATCGCTACCCAAAGCATACGTGGATATAAATATCTGAACGTCGTGAACTACGATTTGAGTCGTTCGCAAAATAATCACAGGTAAATAAGAGTCAAAAGCTTTCCCCACTTACGTGGACTTCTGCGCAGGGAACTTCCTCCAAAAATCTCGTTGCCGGGTAATTTCGCCAGCGTAAACCATTTCGTTAAACTTTGCTTTTGTTGTTGGTCCAAGAGACCCTACAAAAACTGATATTTGCTTCTTCGAGAGCCTGAAAAAGGTGCATTGACCTAGTCCATATTCGGCTCATTGCAGTTTCCTGAAATATCACTGAAGGCTCAACACCATATATGTATGTATGTATGTAGGTCTGACTAGGAAATGCCGAGATGAAACTGAAAGTGAGATCAGGCAGCTTTGATACTAGCTTTCATCATTCTTATAATATTTTATACTCTTATCCGTTAATTTGATAATTCAACTCTAGCGACTACAGACATATGTAAAATTTATTTTTGGAATGTTATATGTATGTACAAATGGAATATAAGCACTCTAAGCTTCGATCCTTGATTGAGTAAACGTTTACGGCATTCCAATTAGGCGTTTCATGTGCAAAAACAAAAAAAAATCAAAGGCATAAAAACGATTGTAGATTTTTTTTTTCAAATCGTAGCGTAACATTTAATAGCTTAACTCCTAGAAGTGTTAAACAACGCCACCTTCCCTCTGCCAAGCTGTGGAAAATTTCGTGCGCGATTGAACACAACAATCACCTACATACGAATACATGCATACAGTCAGTTGCACTTTATCGTAACAAATGAAGAAAGCAAAATAAAGAGGCAAATATGAAGTGAACCTGCGAATCAAAAACTCAACCACCCACACACACACACACACACACACACACACACACACATGTAAACGTGATTTTACAAAAGTTCACAATCATCGCCGCATGTTCAGAAGTCAAGTGATGAAGCGTAGATTGAAGGCAAATATTGAAGTAGCGTATTACAAACAGTAGACATTCTGCACTACAGTGATGGAAAAATAGACGCAATTGTAGTTTTTTCAGCGCTATGTTAATTTGAAAGTACTAAATATTTTGGGTAAAAGCACTTCATTTTAGGTACCTTTGGAAAGTAGCGAAATAATTCTATTCTATGAGAATTCCTTTCTTACACATATCTTGGTGCAGTTTATTATGTACCGCATTAAAGCGGGAACCGGCGATAGAGCCTTGTGCTCAAATCCGATAAACATCTGATTTAAGGACTTAGGGGAAATTGTTAACCTTTTACAAAACATGGTTTAGTTCTGAAATGATCAAATAGATTACATCGAACGTAATTTTCTATAGCCAAATTTGTTCAATGTGAGTACAAATGGATTGAATGCGAAGGATCCTCCTTTTACTATCAGTACGCATACTCTTCTGTGATTATTATTTTTTTTTTTTGAAAGCCAATAGTACATTTTAGTTGAAGCGTTTATATGTATGTATAAGGATAACATTAATAGTATCGACGATAGCTGAGTCTAAGCTCATTTTTGTAACAATTGGAAATAAAAGGTTTTATAAATAAGCAACTCGATATTTCTTCTTAGTTAAATTTGTCTTTTTTAAACTAAAACTTTTGCACAACTTTAAACACATTCGGTCCTATAGGAAATCTTAATTTTCCATCCCTGGTTCATACTTCCAGAGCTGGAAGCTCTATGCTCTATGCGATTGCAAGCAATCCAGGTGTGCGGTGCGCGCCAAACAACGAAGGAGGGTGCTTACTTTATCTTACTCACCTTACCAATCAATTCTCTTCCGCCTTTGGCATTGACATCCTCGTCGATTGGCTTACCTCCAACACAGCAGTTTGTTGCAAAGCTTCAATGTACAACAAATACGAGTATATCGATATACTATACATACATATCTATGTTTAAATGAGATATATGTACAGACATACAATATTTGCGCGTCTCACGTTTAACTTGGTTCATTCACGCTTGTAAACTGAGAAAATGCCGAGTTATGTAAACGTCGTTGAATAAATGAATTTTGGCGTACAACTTTGTAGAATTAAATTAAAATATTGCCTGAATACGAGATTCGAAAATTTTCTCGGAAAAGCAATCATTCGTATAATTAATGAACTAAATTTGTTTAAGGTTTCAAGTTTAAAGCTATGTACAAAAAGTCATAACTTTTATGTGCATTTTTCATGGAGATGGGGCAGTACGACTATAATTAAAAATTTAAAATTAAATGGTTTAAGCAAATGTTGCAAGTATGTAACCCATCATTTTGGTATTAGCAAAGAGTTTTTAATGGGTTTCGTAAAGGTTTCTAAGAAGGGCGCGTTGGTATCGAATTGAAATAAACCAAGGTTTGAAAGACTTAACTTTTGTCCAAGTGCTTCATGTAGAACTTGATGTGTTTACAACCTTTAAACAACGATGGGCTTCAGCGACGATGAATCACAAGAATAAAGCAGGATTTGATTATAAAGTATAAGCTAATTAAGGTCAAAAGGGTGGCTCGCATGTTGCTCACAGGGACTCTACCCTCAACGCAGACAATAGGCCTAGACACCTTGCTTTACTTTTCACTGATGGCTTTTTATGGAAAAGTCCCATTCTCCGCCTTAATAGGTTTTTAGATAGAAAAAACCCTGACTGTGTTAAAAAAGATCTGTCTAGCGTTAAAAAAATAACGCCCTTACCATAATTCCCTTTACAAAACCGTACAATAACTCATTTCAAGGGCCATACAGTATATTGAGAGGAGCTAACAAAAAACCCTCTATAGTGGCTAGATAGAGCGAAAAATACCTTTCGAAAAGCGGTAGAGGCCTGCGTTATATTGGTAGACGGCATTCGTTTATAAGCATAAACTTGCGACTATTGAAAACCCCATAAAAAAAGTATAACACGAGACCTTTGTATCCGATTCTCTTCATATCTTCGAGAGATACAAAAACCTTCAAATTGTTTATGTGGCATATCCATGGTGTCGTTCGCCTACATACAGTTTGGGCGTAAAAAATCAGTTATTACCGTAGCACTCGCCGTCGAGGAATCAACTACATATCTCGGTTTCATTTGAACACTATCAGGAATGGTGGCGAAGTTCTCGGCCATTTCAAATGTGGTGATAAAAGGTGCAGCCGCAATTTATTCTAAAAAACCGATGAAAATATTTGAAGGAAAAAAGTTTCTCGATTAACATAGCGATTCTTTCATTTCACACAAATATTGGCCTCTCAATAAAAGTTGTGAGTTTTTGGAAGCCTTCCAGGCTTTTTCCAGTTTAAATGTATGTTTGGTGCTTAAAAGTTCTCTACGTGTTTGGCCGAGCATCTCCTCCAATTCGTATTCTTTGTACTTTTATTCCACCACCGAAGAAGCTTTTTTTATAGCTGAAATAAACTAGGAGAATTGCCGCCATCTGCCGAGGTGCGACCACTATTTGAAAAAAATAAAAATAAACTTTTTTGATAATGCAGGGACCCGAAACTTAATCATAGATCTCCAGAGTGGCAATAAGCACCAAAATAGCCCATATTCGCTCTGAATATTGCAGCAGGCTAAACTGAGCAGAGTGAACGCAAATGTGTCCAACGAGTGCCCGTCATGCGGAGAGTCACAACATGACTCACGGGATCTCTATGCATGCCCCCAAAACCCCACCCGGCGAACGCCCTTGTCCCAATGGACAAACCTAGTTGGAGTTGTACACTTCCTGGGTCTCCCGTTAGTTGAGCTTGACGACAACAAATGATAGACAAGCCGATCTAGGCAGGGCTAAGTAAGTCGCTACAAGAACAACAACAATACTAGATACCTCTAAGCACTCAATTACGGTGGCAAGAGCATTTCTCAAATCGGATAAAATCAGAAAAAATGCAATAAAGTATCAAAAGAAGTTAAAATAATACTAAGCGTTTTTTTTCGAGGATTGTTATTGTTTTTACTTTTGATTTAAAAAAAATGTTTTACTTATTTTGCTTTGCTCTTTTCTAAATGTAAGCTTTCTTTACTGTTAATAGTTTTATTGTTATTTTGGGTCTTGACTTCATACCAGCATAACCGTCTCATTGTAAGAAAACTATGTAAAATAAAACCGGTTTATTCAGTTTTTTCTTAATTTCAAAATTGGGCACCGGGGTTTTTGTTTTAATTGCAGTTTTTCGAACAACTCAAAAATCCGGTTTTGAAAAAAGGCGAATAATCGAACACTCTTTTTTGACCACCCTATTCTTAAATATTATGGCTTGCTGATTCCAGAGTTTAAAATTTGACTTGTTTTTTTTTTCAAATCATAAAAATCTTACCCCTAATATTTAAACAAAAATATAAGATTTTTGGAGGTAAAAAAGAAAGAGTTCAATTAAGTTCGATTCCAGTGACATTATATCAATGAGAATTGACTAATCTCGATGGGCCAACTTATTTTCGTGGTGCTGTTTAGATGTTGATATAACGTGGCTTTCTAACTTTGAATGTTAAAACTTGGTAAAATTGTGATTTAAATGGCTTAATAAATAGCAATTAGGTCCCTTAATTTATTCGTACTTATTTCAGTCCTTTGTTTTTTTTTCTGTTCTCTTTCGTGCCACTTAGAAATGAAAACAGACATTAAAATCGCTTTTTCTATAGTGTCAGAGATATACCTGTGCAATAAAACCCCAAACATGTTTTTTTTTTTTAATAAAGTTACTCACTTGCCACAAATCGAAGTATAGCCTGACTGCCACATTTGATCCATTCGCAGCGTACATTGCTCCAAAAGCACAACATATTCAAATGAGCTGCCTTAAGTGTGGCCACATCGCTTAGTCAAACGGAATATGGGCCGTGGGTAGAAATGCACTTCATCTTCATTTTGTTTATTTCCGTTCACAAAAAAAAAAAAACTTCATCCATTCAGCGCGCGAATGCTGGATTGGATTATTTTATGCAAAACATGCACGTGCTCAAACACTCGCTGCTGTTTGTACGGATGTCGGTACTTGTACGTACATATATTTATATTTTTGGTTTCTTATATTAACCTATTTTGATTACATGCCCACCAAAAATCCACTCGCATACATGACAAGACTCAGGAACATCCAGCGTGCTTGTGCACTTGTCAAGGCCATTTGCCGCAATAACTACAGGCAAGCCACGCCAGCATTTCAGCCTTGACGCCACCTGAACACCTCAATTGTCTTGGCTAGCAAATTTATGTGTACTATGGCCACAGACACAGTGTGCCGAAATTTTGGACTACTCCTTTCCCCGCAACAGATTGGTATTTTTGACACACCCGCTTTCCAGCGCTTTCTCTGTTTCATCATCTTAGCATTTCGGTCACGCAAAACCCATCAGCGTAAACTAATGTTCATCTTAAGTTGTATGTGGCGTCTGACTGAAATGCTTGGCCAATTTCGCCAACTGCATAAAAAGAATGGACTTCTGCAGTGACGTTGGTCACTTGTCGTCGATGGCAGTGCTCTTAAGTGTCTTCGAATTTCAGCGCAAAGCACACAACGTTCTGCCATTTGTGGTCATTTTCTGTTCTATTCTTTCCCCCTTTCTTATATCTGCAGATCCTCTCGTTTACACTCGCTTCGTAAAGCTTTCAATAAGCTATCATCATTGATTTCGATATTCATCGCTTTTGGCCAACAGAAGCTGCCATAACAGCCACCAAAAACTTAATCAAGCCACCTGCATTCGACGAAAAGATGGTGGGTTTAAAGCCACTACGAGAGCAGGCCGTGCTCAACTTGAAGTCATCTGTGCGAATCGTTGCCATTTCCTTTGAAATTCGTTGCTCTTCTAGAATTTTTGTCGCTTGCTTTTATCATTTGTTGACAAAATAAGTTAAGCGCTTATGTGCGATGTTATCGATTACTTTTATCTGTTGGCTGCAATACATAGTAAATTGTTATTCGAAATATTTGTTAGGTGAAGGTTACTATTAGTGCATAGACGGCTACAAATCGTCGTTTAAAGTACAAAATCGCATAACAACAAAATGCAAAACCGCGTATGTGAGGTTGCATAAATTATTTTCTAGAGTGTGAAATCACTCATATTTCAAAATGGTTCTCTTTTTTATAAAGCAATCGTATTTCTGGCTAGTTTATTTCATGACGAATGGATACGGATTGAGCCAAGAGCTTGTGTGAGCAAATCCACTTTTCGGCAGCAAATGTCAGTTACGCGGTTTTGCAGAATAACAACACGCGGGTTTTACACTTTAAACGACGATATGTATATATCTACCACGTTTTTTTGTATGTATGTACAAGTTTTTAAGCTGCTGATTTTCTTCCGTTCTTTGAGCGGAAGTTGGCAACTTGATAGAGTAATTCTTTTCGCTTAGAGGAGAAAAAAAAACAAATTGCCTTCAAGAAGCACAAATAAGGACAATTTGCTTATTTGTAGATAAATATTACATAGTGTGCTGAAGATTTTAATACGCCACACAAAGGTGGCTTACTGCGTAAAAATTGCGTGGTTCTCGTATATTGGGAAAAAAACACGCAGGTTCCAATCCGCGGGCGTCTACATGGGCTGGCATATATATAAGACTTTTTGAAGTCCAACCCAGTGTTGCTATGAACACAAAAATACCTTTTAGGCGCAAATGCAGTGCAATACAGCACGCCGGGAATCTGCTTGTATGCATTACATACAATTAGGTGTTTCATTAAAACCAAAATGCTAAATCAATAGCGCACAGTACACAGCTCTCACATCGAAGTTGGCCATAATATTCATTAATTAGAATTCATAAGAAGCTGCCTTTACAGCAGAACTTAATTGAGTACAGTCTATAATTGCAATTATAAAGTTTCCAAGGAGTACGCCAAAAAGTATGCACAAGAGAATAAGTGTAACTTCAGAATATTTTCAAGAATTCAGAACCAACGTTTTTTAGTAAGCAAACAACTTTTAATTGTGTCCAAAAATGCTTGAATGCATTGCAACTATTCGTTAGTATGCGAGAGTACGTTTGTCAGTACGTGAATGAGGTCTTGAAATTGCATTTCGTGCAACTGCGTGTGCAACGTGCAAACAATAAATGAAAAAGTAAACGCAAAAAGCACAACGTGACCTGTGTATACATATGTATGTGTGTACACAACACTGTGCGCTAGCCGAAACCAGCCCGAACTTTGTTAACATTTTCTAAAGGTATACCCATCCAGTAGTAAGTAAAACACTCGATATATTTGCAAAAGTTAGATCGTTATTTTATTTTATGGCCTACTTAAGTTTTCATGTCCCGGAAAAATTTGTTAAAATAAATGTCTGAGCGAAATGAAAGGTTAGAACATAAATAGTAAAATTTCATGGGAAATATTTTCATAGAATATTTTAACCCATTAGCTCCGCCGGAAAGGGTCGTTTTGACCCTTACTTCAAGGAACCCCACATAAAGCCAATTTGGAAGGTCGTTAGAGGATTAATGTATACTTGAAAATTTTTCTTGGGATAATTTTACTAGGACTCTTCTCAGGCAAAAACTTCATGACACCAACGTAAAAGTCTCTATAAAATTAAAAAAAAATCTATGCCATGAATGAATGACAGCTAAACTCAATTAAAAAAAAAATATTAGAAAAAAGCTAAGTTTTTTTTTTAGAGGCTTTTAGACTGATGGCATGAAGTGTTTGTCTGAGAAGAGAACTAGTAAAGTTTTCCGAAGAATAATTTTCTGGAATATATTAGTCCCCCAACGACCTTACAAATTCCGGCTTAAAATGTTCTAAGTAAATATTTTCAATGAAATTTTACTATATATAATTTTGATCAGATATTTATTTTAGCTATTTATTCCACTTTTTTAAAACGACTTAGGCCGGGACATGAAAACTTTACTAAGCCATAAAATAAAAATACGAGCAAACTTTTGCAAATCCATCCAACGTTTTATTATTGGATATGTATACGTTCAGAAAATATTAGCAATATCCGTACTTGTTTGAATTGTCAGAAAATTGTCGCACAGTGTAATCGTACTTATGTACATACATATGTATGTATCGGTGTTCTTCCATTACAAATTACAACAAACATGCCGGCCTTTGTCCAACTAATTGCCGAAAATTTGCGTTGTGTAATGCGACACTTTTAATTGCGAAGAATAGCTGGTGGAATGCGGAGTTAGCAGCGAATTTGGTTAATAATGCTGAATTCAAAGGATTGCTAGTGCATTTTGTAATTGGAATTCTGCGTGCGCCGTTGTTGAAGCAATTAGCTTGCACAAAGGGCATTCATTGAAAAGAGGTCTCGAAATTAATTAATTGGCATTTCTTAGCTGCGTTAGTATTTGTAGAAAAAAATATAAAACGATATTTTCTAATTAAAATCTGAGCTAAATAAAACTTTATTATATTATCCTTCGCAGGTGATACTGCAATTGTTTGTTGATAAAGACCGATGCCAAAAAGATTGGATATACCTATCGTCTATCATGAGCCACCGATACTTTAAGTCGAAAGAATATCAAGGGAAGAATAACTCTTGCCACAGATGCGTTATTCAATGAAATTCTGAAGTAGGGCGTTCCTGAAAAATTATCTGGTATAGGGCGTTTTCGCGAACCGGCTACCGAGATAGGTCGATCTTCTACTTAGCCAGATATGTTTTATTTACTCAAATCGGTCGAATGCACCGATTGAGATATCTCAGTCGGAAAAATTAAATGGAGGAACAAAATGTTGGGACATCGTGACTATGTAATTTCACTACAAAGCAAAAGAATGCACCATAAATCGTTATAAAGGATATGTCCAGGAAAACCATATTTCTTATAATTTTAAGAGTATCCTGGCAATGCTCAGAACGGACCAGTTGAGTCAGCGCTGAAAAATGTTCAGCAAGTTGTTCGAATGGTTCGGAAAACATTTAAGGCCATGAAAGTGCAATCGCCGTTCGGAGTCGACATAATACTATCTATAAGCTTAGAAAACGGTCAAGAAAAAATTGCCATTATTTCGCGTGTGTGTCCAAGGAATTTTGACATTTTTGATAACGCACAGCCTGTTGCCTCACTCTTTCCTCAAGAAATAATGGAACGGGCATATATTTCTGTTGCAAACCTGGGTTGCCTTGTGCTCTTTTTTCACAAAAAACTTTGGAAACCGTAGTAGAAAGCGTACTAAATTTCTGAAGAACTGCGTACTGCCTTAAGGAAATTTGACTCAAGAAAATTTCTTAGCCATTTCTTGTACGTCATTTTATATGGAGTTTTTGCTTTTCTTAAGAGCTGGATACTAAGCTATAGGCACAACATCAAGGCGCACGCCGAAAATTGGAGAAAAAGCTCGGCCAAACACTTACATATTATGTAAGAGTCAATCTATTATTAAAAAATCATTCGACTCTTCACTTCATCAGTCTGATACTTCTAAGGTCAGCGCAAAATTAATGCTAAGAATGTTCACTAGTCCCCGTACCCCCTTCAAAGCAAACAAAAACGTTCTCCGTACACCCCTGGCTCTGAAATATTTTGCGAGGCATTTTCGTAAACAAAAATGGTGTCGAATATTGGGTTCGCTTTTTACATTTTTCGGTGGCATTTACATTCGGCAATAATTATTTCTACCAAAAGCTTAATTATTTTGGGAGAATTTTAATTTACTAACGTTGGGTGCTACGTACTAGAACGAAGTACTTGAGGTCAATTAACTTAGGAACATAAAAATTTCTTCTTCGAGACTAAAATATCGGCACTTTATAATTTAATATATGACTGCAAATGCCAAAGATATAACGAAAAATATCACAAAACGACCCCTGCGCTCCGCAAAAAAAAATATAAATTATCTTCCAATCGAAATTTTTCCATAGCGAAAGTTAAATGATTTCACCGGCACACAAAAAAAAGTGGTGGTTTGCTTCTAACCAGACCCAACTACCGACATGTATTTTGACAATTTCGACTAAATTACGAAACCCCTAAAATATGGCAAAAAGTTCGCCATTTTCTCAATTTAGTCGAAATTTTGAGAGTGTACGAGTCAAACGGACCTCACATTCGCATTCAGTGGGTGTCGAAATACATGTATTTAGGTATGTGAGTCTGGTTAAAAGCTCAAACCATTTGTTTTTGTGTGCGAGCTTTAATTTAGATTTCGTGAAATTGTTTTTTTTCACAGACAGAAAATTCAGCTCGATTTAAACCAGCTTTTATATATGCAAATAGCAGTTAATATACGTACATACATATAAAAACCCGTATAACGCAATAAAAACTTAACACTGCGCGTCGTCGTCGTACCCACCAAATACCGTTAATATTGACGCTGTCCAAAGTCACGTGGCGACTTGGAATTCAGTCCATAGCACGCTTGGCTGCCGCATTGGTCATTGAAATTTAATGAAATCGGAAATACGAAACCGTAAGGAATTTAATCAAATTTGTGTGAAAAAGGTATCGATGATTAGATGCCGTTACTTGCGGGCAGGGATGCAGACTAACTGTTATTATGCGTTCATTTCAATCTAAGCTTATTTTTGTTTGTATTCGCTGCTGGCTTATGGCAATGATGCGATTTGCTTACAGTTGATAATAGCAAATTTATTATTTTCCCTTGAAAGTTTGGCACAACAATGAAAATCAAATTTTCCTCATGATTTGTTAGCCGAAAGCCATTAAAATTGAGTGGCCTATTTCGCATCGCAATAATAAAATAATATGGCGCGAAGAGATACACATGTGTGTAGGTTTGTTTGCGTTTATGTGCAAATAATTTGCTGATAAAAGAGGTAATGTTAAAGGCGCTTGATTTCATTTTATGACAAAGTTTACCCAAACGAATAAAATGAGAAAATCCGTGGAAAATTATTGGGACCTTATCTTTAAAAAACGTATGTAGTTTAAAAAGACTTCCATCACAAAAAAGTGTAAATACTTTTTTAATTAAAAAATATATAGCGACCTTAGAAACTTAACGCTTAAAAGTAGTTTTGTGTGTAAATATATTTGAGTTGAGGAAATACCGCATATGTAGCTACCGCGCTGGGTTTCATTTATATTGAGTAATACACTATTTACTTCTAAATCATCCGCGTAATATCTAAGAGACAGTAAATTGATATGGAGGTTGAATAGAGAAGAAATGGTTAACCACAGGAAGTGGGGCCGAGCAGAGCGAAGCCTTTCTGATCGGAGCGAAGCTTTCAAATTAATGTAGCTACATATTTATGTACATATATGAGAGTGTTCATACAGCGAGCTTTTTCAGAAGCGTTTTTGCGATTAAAACTGATGCCAGATAAAACTTTGTGACTTTAAACTTTGTGAATTTAAACTTCGTTTTTCAAACAGGTGAAAACTCTCTATTCTTTTTTTCATTCCATATTTTAAGTTAGACCTCTAGCAATGCGTCAGAGTGATGTGCTTACAAATATACAGACAAAAATTCTAAAAATTGTTGATTTGGCTTCTGTTGCTCTAATAATTATGTTCTAATATATATAATGTAGAGACATCGTCCTTTTACAATTTTACTATATGAATATGTGTGTAAACAAATTATATGGCAACACGATTCTATCAAGACTTTGCACTTAGAAACTTAACTTAGAAATAAAAAATCTATAGTTCTCCAAGTTTCTGAATGAAGTTGTTGTTTTTTTTTTTTGGTAAATACATACACGCATTGCTCAATTGCCAGCAATACCATTTTTCAAGTTAAGCCAAGTGTAGGTCTTACATAACCAGGCTTTAAAATATGTTTTTTTTTCAAGTATATTAATGTCAAAATCTCATATGTCGAACACTCAGAAATTTAAGAAACCATGTGTTTACAGTTAGCAATCATTTGTTTGCGTAAAATATATCTTTAGCATATATTTATATACAATTTTCATAAAATATTTTCAAACATTTAAATTTAATGCTTTCGTACGAAAAAGAGTACTAAATTTGCCCAACATCCTTCTGTGCTTCCCTTTTCTCTCGCGCTTCGTAAGCTTCCACAGTATAACCCTGAGCTAAAGGACCGTCGAAGCGAATCGTCACTACCCTTCAGTACAGCTGGAGATAATCGCTATGTTTGGACCGCTACTGCACCGACTTCTAGGGTAGTAGCACCTTAATTAACCCGTGGTAGTGCGCAGGGTAGTGCAGAGTCGAACCAGTCGGAAGCGGAATTGCCAGTAACTAGTTTAGTAACTCCTGGTACTCCAGAGAGAGCCGATATGGATTTATTAATTAACACGGCAAGTAATCGATCGGTAGTCGACGAAGTTGACTTGGTAGCTACCGATTCATCAGTCCTGTACTGCAGGGTACGTATATCACCTTGGTGCCGAGCATTTCGCTGAGAATCAAATGCAAAACTACAGAAAAATTTAACAGCTGATAGCCTTTCTTTACATTTATTCAGAAGATTTATTGAAAATAAAAATTTCGTTTGATCATTTTTATTTTTTGTTCACAACAGCATCAGGGCGCTAAAAAATCAAATAGAATTCCAGCTCCGAAACTCTCCTGAACAAGCTTGCTGTATGAATACTGTGATGCCGTCTTCCATTTATTTGAGATTTTATGTGTATTTATCTTAGTCTCTTCGCCCGTCTGCTCGACTTGACAGACATCCTTGGATAAGAGGTGTGACTATTTACTAGGTAGCAAGGTATCATGAAAACCATTAGAACGAGAAGGCTGATGCACTAGCGAAAACAATATAATAAAATGTTAGACACAGTAATGAAGTTTAAGCCAAATCCCCTAACAGATTTGTGTGTGTGTGAATAGTGACAGTTTCTCCAATTATGATTAGTGGGGAGTAAAATGCGCATGTAGTATAGACACTGGGAAGGGTGCCCTTAACTTACCTTGGAAGATATAGTGGAGCAAGCGATCAACATATTATTACTTTATTCTCACACAACAATACATCATAACCCGAATAAAAACTATCTATGCCTCCACACGATCTTGACGAAACTAAAGACCGATTATAATCTTTGTGCGGAATCTAGGTCTAAGCCATCCTAACCTAACCTTAAGACTTTAATTCAAAAATGGAGCGTTAAAAATCGATTTTGTTTCGTGACGTTTATAAATTTAAGTCGACCGCTGTGGTGTAGTGGTAAGCAGTGCGCGATTTCACTCATCAGCACCTGGGTTCAAGCCCTGTCAAAGCAACATACCAAAAAATATAGAAAAAGTTTTTTTCTTAACAGCGGTTGTCCCTCGGCAGGCAATGGCACACCTCCGAATGTATTTCTGCCATGAAAAACAGCTTCTCATAAAATCGGCGTTCGGAATCGGCGTAAAACTGTACGTCCCTCCGCTTTGTGTAACAACATCAAGGCGCACGCCACAAATCGGAGGAGAGGCTCGGCCAAACACTAACATATGTGTAAGCGCCAATCTATTATTATATTAATATTAAAAATTTCCACTTCTAATTTCTGCTTACATTTAAATCTAATGGTAACAGATTCTAGAAGAAAAATGTGTGACGATTCCATTAGATTTGGAAATTATTTTATATTAGGAAATTATTTTGGAAATCCCTTCCACATTTCTCCAAATAAGTAATGCGAGTATTTTAGTTAAATTTTAAATTAAGGTAATTTATGGCAACTCTGTTAACACAAGTTTAGAGTTACATTGCAAATAGATACAATTGAAAAAATATTATAAAATAAGTAAAAATACATTAAAATTACTTTACAAAGATCAATTACTGGCCTGACAACGCCAACGCCGCTACTACTCCAGCCCATCGATCGAACTCTCACACTCTGCCCCCGCTACTCAACCCAAATGCGCCGCATGTGTGTAATGCAGATTGGGCAGTGCATTATGTGTGCTCAGGTGTTGGTGTTGTAAATGGTACTGGCCCAAAGAGAACGGATGTGATGAGCTTGCATGTGGCTGATATGCGCCGTAGCTGTGATGGCGTCGTGGCACTTTGTGCACAATGGTCTTCACGATGGGTACCTGCACAGGATAGGGATAGTAGACGGGTTTCGCCACCTGTTTCTCCACCATATAGGGTACGCTACGCTCCACCACGAACGGCACGGGTCGCTCCACGGGAAAGGGTTTCACCTTCTCTATCGGTATGCGCACCTCCTGCACTTTCGGCACGACAACATTCCTTGCAACGGGCACACGAATGGCGTAGGGTCGCGGAATGGTTGTCACAACGGGTTGTGGTATACGGATGGGTACGCTCTGGTTGTAGGGCACATGTATGCGCTCATAGTCGGTGACAGCAGCAATATGCTTGGTCACCTCAACGTGACGTGCGAGTGGTATGCCAGCAAGCGCGGCAGAGCTGGCGGGCGTATGACGTACGGTGGTTGTGATGGGTGGCAGCGTGTAGTGCTGGTGGTGGTATGGCGCTGCCGGTTGATGGTGTGACACTGACACGAAATCCTGGTCGAGGTGGTTGCCACGGCGGTTGGTGACGTCGCTGTCGCTGCCGCTATTCCTGTCGCTTACACTGTCGTCGATATTGTTATGCGTGTCATCAATTTCGTTTACGCTGTCATCGAGCGTGAGCCGTGACACATGCGCTGGCTGTGAATGGCCGTGTGCGTGTGCGTGTGCGTGTGTCAGTGCATAGTGCAAATGCGATGGTGCGCTCGTGCTGTCGGCAACTTTTTCGCTGATGCTTCTTTTGTCGCTGCCTGAACGGCTTCGAATGCTGTCAATATTTAAATTGCCACTGTTGTTGCTGCTGCTGATGTCACTGTCAACGTGCGAATTCTCCGTTGTTGGCGACAAGCTGAGCCGCGCCATATTGCCCATAATGCGCAGCGCCGGCAGCGATGCGGCGACACGCCTTTGATGCTGTAGCTGTTGTTGCTGGCGACGGCGCGCGGATAGCGGCACTTTGTGATTTGAACGCGTTGCTTTTGCTGGCACTTTGACTGGGCGCTGTTCTGGATGCGGCAAGTGCTGATGCAGGGAAAAATGCATAAGCTCGGGAAATTTGCGCAGCTGAGGCGATAATTGTAGTTGCTGTTGTTGTTGGTGTTGGTGTTCCATGCGATGTTGTTGTAGTGGTTGCTGCTCTTGTTGCAGTTGCGATTGTTTTGCGTAGTAAAGCAATTTTTGCTTGTCATTTGCATAATTTTCGATATTCGCGCCTTTATTAAATTGTCGCAGCACAGCGTTTTTGTCCACATCGCTGTTGTCGAACGAACCCAATGACCCTAACTGTGGCTGCTCGCGCCCCTCTTCATCCGCCGTATGCTGCACTGCTACTTGCTGCTCTTGCTGTCCACCATCCTGCGGCTGCTCTTGATTATGGTAATTGGAAAATTGTTCAATCTGGTAAGTGGGCATAAAATAATTTTCATAGGCCGGTAAACGATTCTCGAAATATGCACTTGCGCCTCCTTGATTGCTACTGTCAGCACCAGCTGTCGTTTCATGACGCCCCTCGCCGGTGCCCGCGCTGGCCGCTAAGGCGCGTTGCATATGTTCGGCGTATTCGTTCATGTCATACTTGTACATTTCATATGCATCAGCTGTGTGCAAACCCGATCCGCTGCTACCGGTAACTGCAGCTTGACCAAAGCCATAACTGTCGCCATTTTTCCTACTCTCGTAATTATCCTCATTGATTTCATAATCAATTTTTCCGGCAGACCCTGCATATGCGTAGTCATTGCTCGCGGCGTCTGGGCCACGCTCCGCCTTGACCATTTCCCCGCCGCCTACGCTCGCTGGAAAGTCAAAGCCTACAGACATACTCGTAGCATAATGTTGACCTGCAGCTGTCATTGTTGTTGGCACAAATCCAGCTGCTGTCATTACCGCCGCCCCATCTGTGGCGATTGCCGCTTGTTCGCTTCCAGCAGCCGGCATGCGCCATTGTGCCATTTGATCGCGCGTAATTACTGTCCTTGCGCCAATTTTGTCACTACCCGCATCAGTATTTTCGAAATAATTTCGGTATAGCGGTGCCACAGCCACATCTGCCGCGTCTACATCTCGTGTTGTGGTCGTCAACGGCGCGGATGGCGCTTGATAATACCGCGGTAATTGTTGTGAGTAATCTTTTGCGGTTGCCGCCGCTGGCAATGCGGCTGCGGTCATGGCTGCTGTCACTGCAGCCGCTGCTGCCTCAGCCGCCGTCGCATCCTCGTAATTTCTATTACTGCGGTAAGTAGTGCTGGTGGTTGCTGTAGCGGCGGTAATTGCCGCCACATTGCGCATTAGTAGCGGCAATATAGTACAAACGCCGATTAGCAGCGAGCGATTGTCGCTGCCTAAATTACGAATATTACCCATTTTATTTGGGAAGAATTTTGCTTGAATTGCCGGTATTTTCCACTTGATGTTTGAATATCCTTGCGGCTCCACGGCACATATGTATGACGCGTTGGCGCGATGAGTGCTTGTGCGTGGTTTGAAGTCCTGAATATTTAGCGCCTTGCCGACAGCAATTTAATAGTTGTGTTGTGTGCAGATTTTACATCGAATGTGGCAATGCGTACCTGCAACAGCAACTTTTATATGCATTTCCAAACTAAGTAGTGGCATTGGCGCCTATGAAGTTGGGTATAGATTTTCATAAACATATGTACGCAAATACTTATTTTCCAATACACAGGTGTACATACTTACGTACTAACTTGGCTTATGTTCCTTCACTTTACTTTCTACGTTTTGCATACCTACTTACGTATTTGCCTGTTTGTAATGTAAAATGTATAAATGTATATGTAATTTAATATCGTTTGAAGAGATCCAGATGACCGCTGCAAGTTCATTGTACACTTTTTTATATGTTTTATGTCTCCTTTTTTCTGTTGTTTTTTTTTATTTTTTTCCGAGAAACAAATGCAAGTATGTAGTTGCATAATTTTTATATCTACTGTCGGACGCGCATTTTCTTTGGTGGAAATAGTTTGCATGCAAATTCACCGAAGTCAATTTTCTATATGATGTAATTTAGATAAGATTAGGTTAGTTTGGCTGATCCGTAAGACTGGCAGTCAGTAATACCTGGCAAGTGGAGGCAGAAGCTTAAACCGTGGTATTAATACACTTTGTTCTGCAAGTTTGTTCATCAAAAATAACAAAGAAGAGTCAAAATAGCTACGACGCTACCTACCATTCACTTGAAAAAATCTACCAAATCTGGAAAATATCTATCAATAACCTTTTTAATTACTTTAATAAAAAGCATAGATTTGTTTTATCTTTTTTTAAGTAGTTCATGTAAAATTTAAATTTTGTATTAAGGAACTATCTGTTTAACTAACGCTGAGGTATTTGAGATCATATTAATGGCATCTTCGCGGCAAACTTCTATCAAAAGCGAAAATGATGAAACTAAAGGCGACTGCGATTCTTTGTCATATAAAAAAACTGCAACTGAAGTTACAATAGACAAATACAGTGACTCAAAAAATCGTTTTATATTGGTTTTTAATATTCAAAATGTTTTTCAAGTAAATTTTTATTCTTTATTTTGTTTTATAAGAATTTAAGCAAACCCAAAAACATCAAGAGTTCAAGCTATATACAACATTTAAAAAAAAAATTAACAAATTCTTACATACATTTCGAACTGCTTACTCTGAAGTTTAGAACGTTTTGGGTACACAATTTTATAGCCCGTTGAATTGAATTTTGTTTGCAACCGGTTTTTTGTTGTTTTTTTATTTTTTTTCATGTAAAGAATCATTTAAAATATTTAAGCAATCAAAGCTCCCCAGGATTTCATTTAACATTTAATAAGAGTCCATTAGGGTTTGTTTAATCTCGTTGATTTATCGCCAGTGAAAAATCGTAACCGGTAAAAATTACCGGAGGTCCGTGCTCATGTAAGCATTTTTGTTAATTTATGATGTAATAAAACTGGGTAACAAAGTTTTTTTGTATCATTTTTTTTTATATTTTTTTTTATGATATGCAAATCAACTGTGGAAGTTATCGTGGACCTTCTGAAAGAATTGAAGTTAGAGAGGATTTGCCAGGAGTGTCAGATTGATTTTTTCAATTCTTTGGCGCCTGCAGGTTTTTCCGTAAATGTTTATGTTTCAATTATAGCGCAATATTTTGCATCTGTAATTATTGTATTTTAAGTTTTCTTAAAAGAAATAAATTGTATTTTGTTTTGAAATCTCATTTATAATCGTTTTTCTACAAGATTCCAAAAAAAAAAATACTAAAAAATATCATTTATTATATTCTTCTCATAAAAGTGGTATTTCTTTATTAAAATAAATAATTTGACTACTTTCAAAAACATACCATAATGGAAAAAACTTACCTTTTTATCGACCCACAATTTTTTTACTGATTTTGGTACTAATTTACCAACGTAGCAACCCTGGCCGGGACCAATAAAGCCGGACACCCTATCCCTGAAATTTATAATATAAAGAGAAACTGTTTTAAGAATGCAAAAAGCTTTTTCAAGAAAAAAATGTAAATGTTCTCTCCATCTACATTCTACACAATGACATCCTAAATGATTCAATGGACTTTTACATATATATTATTTGTTTTAGAAGTTAAACTTTTTTGCTTAAGATTGCGCTGGCCCAAAAAATCCTTTGCCAAACCAAAAATAAATCTACCAAACCACTAGAATTAAAATCTAGAAAAATAGTAAACCAAATTGGTTAAAATCATACCAAAGTAAATGTAAGAGCGGCTGCCCACTCAACTTGTTCATAGAACGTTTTCAGAAAAATGTTGCAGTAGAACGAGAGTTTGTAGGGCAGGGCAATCCCATGTTTCACACGAAATGAGCAGCTCTCCTTCTTTCACTCATTTTAGATTTGTCCGTAAAAAATAATAAATTTTGGTGATTTGATCGTAGTTCCTTATTCCATCTGTCATGCTGATTTAGGATTTGATTTAGATTTTTCCGGTTTTTACGTAATTAAATATATTTCAAATTCTCTAATTATTCTTCATAAAAACTTGCATAACATAAATCCACAGATCTGCCGTGGAATATTGTACAAGACTTTACGATTTCCATTGAAATAGAAAAGGAAATTTCAAATGATACTTGAAAAAAAAACAAGAACAACAAAACCCACTGAACAAAAGTTACAACACCAACCAAAGAGTCACCGAAGCGTGGCAACTACAAGCTGCGCACACAAAACATTGACACTGACATTCTTTCATACCGCCAAGCAATCAGTGATTCATCTCAGCGACCGCATTTGCTTTCCCGCAAGCCCTTTGTTTTGGCATTGCTAGCAGTGCAGCGAACAAAGCATGGCACCAGCAATAAGCGTCAACTACTGATTATGTTGCATGGAAAGTGAATGTGGAACTGTGTACAAAAACACATTCACCTGATAATGTACTCCATACATACATACATACATACATGCATTTGTACTTGCAACATACGTGTGCAATACGCTGCCATTCAGAGCTAGCGCGCGCATCGCTGGCGGATACAATTTCACTTAGTGTGGTGTTGTGCCCTTTGTGTCACACATTTTGTATGTTTGTATATTTGTATTTGTTTGCGCGTAAATGCGTTTTGTGGCGGCAACCTTGCCACTGAATTGCAGCAGCAAAGTGGTGTACTTGTGCTTTAGTGGAGACGAATTTCTAATACCCAATACGTTGCTGTCAAGCTCTGTGGCACCAATTCAAATGTGCCATTATGTATGGCAAATGAAAGTGAGTAGTTTTGCTTTTGTTGGAAATGTGAAACCAATTTCCGCCTTTGTTTCGATTTGGGAGTGCAAATTGTTTTGGATAACTTTAAAGTGATACATTTGTTCCTGGATATACATATATAAGTCTACATAAGTATGGAGTACTCGTGTTGTGTTTAAAGTGTGGTTACTCATTTTGCATGTAAGATCTTGTGTTTTAATTCGAAGGTAGGTAAACAACTTAAATATTATCTTAATCAACTAAGTAATTTTTAACATAGTTGTCCCTTTTGGTGCGTTATTTGCAAATAAGATTATTTTGGAGAGGATACCTCGCTACACACAGGACTTAAGAAGCCACTAGCGACATTTTATAAAATTGACAGAGCCACTACTTTATCTCCATCTTTAACATCTCTTGAAGATCTTTAAAGAATACTAATCTTATTTTACTCAAAGCCGGGCAGTAGCGAAAAAAATTTGTAGATTTTCTTCTTTTATTTGTCTATAATAACCACCTATCTCGACTTTGCCCTTGCAACTGCGACCATAGTGCGCTGTGTCCACCCCTAGTCTCATGGCGTGTAACCAATTAGCAATTGGCCCATAAAAGTCGCGAATGATATTAAATAAGTCACCCAACTATTAGAGATGCCGTCATTAAATCGAAGATCGATTAATCGAGACCTTCCGATTAGATTTTTTATCGATTTTTCTGTTCCGATTCGATCCGTGAAGTGCTCAGTAGTTTTTTATAATCTGAATTTCACACTATAAACCATTAAAAAAAAGAAAAATCAGCAAAGGATGCAACTATACAAATAACCGGCAGTGTATAGTTAAATAATAATTTCTAGAATATTGTCGGGTATTCTGTTTTGTATCCAAGTATAAAGTTTCATTTTCGCCAATTTTAAAGTAGCCTTCGAATCGCTTAGGCAGTACTACATATCTCAATGTTCGTTTTTGAAATAATGCTGTATTTACAGCACCTTCTGAACCACAATCAGGGCTAATCTATTTGAAGGAAATATACAAACAGCAAAATTTAGAACGGAGAATAATAAAGGAACAAACACCGGATCCGACGTATATAATACATATTCGAACCAGTGCGCTGGGGCTACTCTTTGGAAAACAATTAATGAAGAAGATTAACGGTAATAACGGATTTATATCTGCCTGCAAATACAAGTTCAAAAAACCAGCTACCAGCTAGATATGGTAGTTACAAATGAAGAGAAACACGACTATATCGAAATTTTGTTTAGGTTCTACTATTTATTTACAAAGCAATTCTAACCAATTTAAAAGAAAGCTGGAGAATCAAGTAGGAAACTAACGAATTTGGTATGTAATAAATTATTCAAAATCTATTTAGCAGCAGCTCAGATGCCTAAAGCAACCACAAACTCAACCGTGACTCCAGCCTTAGCAACAATGAGCAATCCTAACATAATTTTTTAATAATATTCAGCAAATTTTTAACAATCTAAATATATTAAGTTTAAAAATAACGTTGAATTACAAAAAAAAATTTTAGAAATTTATTTATTAAATATTTATTATGTGCTTCATAATCTAAAGAAAAAAATAAATCAATTGTTAAGAAAAAAAAAATTTTATTTGTTGCTTCGAATTAATTAATACCTAACTTGATAAACCGCTGCTTCAATATCTATCGCAATTACAATTTTTCTTTTATCAGTCTATCCACCTGTCTGTCAACAGAAGCAAGCAAAACAGTTCCCAAATTGTGGCGCTAAAAAGAGTAACAGCAGTTTGTAAAATTTGAGTATGAATGACGAAAAACTTTCGTGTGGAAAAATATTCGATAACGGCTCTGCTGCCGCAACACAGCTAGAGCAACATTCCCGCACAACTTCTATTTACTATTTTACAACAAAAATCAGCGAAAGCTGATACGCAGACGTAGGGACCTATGTATATAGGCGACTTGAGACATTCGCGCTCCGGCAAGGAATTTATCAACTTTATTTCTAATTACATCCGTTGCAACATTATGTGTGCATATTGCGACGGGAGCATGCAATGACTTACATACATACATGCATACGTACATATATAGATACCAATAGCGAAAGCAATATCAACACCAAAAAAATATAAAACAACAACATCGCTAGTAACCGCAAGCTTAAAATGTATAAACAAATTGAAAACATTTTATGAGCAGCTGTTGCACAGTGTTCTGATGGCGATGAAAAATGCAATACGAGCGGATATGATGGGCGAAAAGGCATAAATACGTGGCTTCACATAAATCAAGCAGGTTCACATTTTCTTTCATAATTTCTATAGATATGTGATTAGCAAGTGTACGTACGAGTGGTATGGTTTGTACTTGATTAAAAAAAATGGTTGCATACCTTTAGGCATTTTTATAAATTTCCTCAACAATAGGGCTAAAATAAATCACAAATCTGTTTTCTTCATTTGGTTCTTGATTTATGACAAATTATTTCATTCCTATTTAATTGAATGGCTGATTTTACAAGTGAGCTGCAAATTACGTTAATGTGAACATGCTTTTATATTCGATACGTTCAGATAGTCTTCAGTCAAATTTGCGGAGGTTATACCTTGCATATATTGGCCTATTACCGGCTACTAGAAATCTCGCTGGGTGGCGCTGGAGTTGAGTTAATCATAAAACGCCATAAAGCTTCTGCAAGAAAATGGACCCAATAGATGGCGCTGCAGATGAAATATGGCTGCTTTGCTTTGGCCTTATGTTTATGTTATACGAATTTGTTTTTCAGGTGGCTAAACGAGGGAAGGGGCAGACACTAAATGAGCGAAAAATTGTGTAAGGTCACTATTGTTTGACGCGCTCATACACCCTAATTGTGTCTTGCATCTACGTCCGATTAACGAAAATTGCTCGGGGAGGCCGCTGTTGCAGAAGTTATACCCAAAGTAACCAGGTAATGGATCAAGGGAATTTGTGATCATTCACATATTTTATCATGAACGATTCCTCTGCTCCTTCTTATGCATATGCTAAGTAAATGAAACTTATTTTCGCAATTTGGCAAACTCCAAACTGATTTTAGAGCCATAGTTTCTGCGGAAAATTTGCTTTGAATAACACGTAGAATCCTCCTATGCGATACGCCTAGAGTCGAAAAGAATGTACCCACCCTAATGTACACCCTTTCTTATGTGACCTCTTTATAATAAGTCTTCCATAATACCATACGATTACGGATCGCTGTAAACTTAAATATTATGGAATGATCTAAAAAATTTACTTCAAAAGACTCATTCTTTTATGGACACTAAATAGATCATACACCATTTACTGTTCGACGACAAAATGCTGTTACTTAGCTTTCGTTTACTTCAGTTTCTCCCGCTTTGCACTTTGTATGTACGTGAATTGTTTTGCTTCTACCGAACTGCGCCAAACCGGTAGCGGCTGCCATTTTTCACGCTTAAAAAGTGCAATAAAAGTGTATTTTATTTATCGTTACGCCGCAAGTTTCCTGCTTTTACTGCACCACTACACCAGCCGCGACGCTCCGTCTGAGAAGGTGAACAATCGCTTCCTGCGCGCAGCGCACTTACGGTAAGCATGATTTAGAAGACTTTCGCAACAACAACACAACAACAAGGGAAACAATATTAATAGAGAATATTGCGAACCTAAAAAGATTTGAGACTATGTACATGGAGTTGACTTGAAGTAGCGGACTGTGGTGGATGCCAGTGCGGCGCCTTATGGTTGTAATGCTAAGTGTTGCATAAACAAGCGGTAACAGCAAGGTGACGACACCACCACAAAGAACAACACTAATAACAAAGGTGCTTTTCGAGACAACGAAAGTGAAGAAGAAGAAGAAGCAGTGCAAGGAGTTACAGCCTTATGTTATCTACATACAGTCAACACTTTTGGGGCGCTTCAATGTGAAGGACTGCCAGGCGGTCGGTTCGACGGCGGTTGCACGAAAAGTTGTTAAGGGAAAAGCATGCATACATACATTTCTACTTATGTGTAAGTATGTATCAAATAACGGCAGCAGTGCGTTGTTGTGCATAACTGAGCATTTGAGTGAGAGTACAAATAAACGGAAGAGTAACTGAGTGCAGTTATCGATAAAATGTTGGCTGCAGCCCGCCAGTGCAGCACTGAGTAGTTATGTTATGGCAGTATATATTTTTGGCGTATATGCATTTTTGAATTGTGAAGAAGAAGAGTGAACATGATAGCCCAAATGCGCTTTGCCGTAAAATTTTGCGCAAATAAGTAGAGCACCGCACTTACAACTTACACTTTTCGCGTTTTGTAGTGAGTTACACGCAAATTTTGCTCAATACATACTTATCTATATACTATGTATAACAAAGGCATTTTTTATATGGCATATACACATACGTAGTACAAAGTTATTTGAAAGCATTCAACTAAAAGTGGAAAATCTACTTCGATTTTTTAGGGTTGACGTTAATATTTGTTCTGAGTTAGAATTTTTGGGTGCACGAACGACGGACTAACAAAGGAATTTTGCGTACGACTCGCTAAGAGTTCGAACAACATTCCACAAACACTAAAGCACACATAAACGCCGTCATGGTTCGACTTTTTGGGTATTTTCAACTGGCAACTGCAATATGTAGTCGTTTGCATTACTCATACGCCATGTAGAGCAGACAATATATATAAGTTGCCCTCCAGTACTGCTGGAGTCAATCGTTACTTTTGCACCGCTACTGCACCGACTCCTAGATAAGTAGCTAATCTATTAACCAGTGATAGGGCAGAGTCGAACCAGTCGGAAGCAGAATAGCGAAAACCTACGACAGAGGGCCACTACTTTAGTAACTGCCGAGAGTGTAGTGAGTGCCGATGGTGACTACCGCCTATGGCACAGCCTTGTAAAAGTAATCGCTGAAATACATTACACTCATCAGACCTGTAGTCGCTCCCCCGTACTGCAGGGTATACTCAATATTGCGAATATACAATATGTAAATAGATTTGAAACCAAACACGTGTAGAGTATAGAATTACAAATATGAATATGACGAATACGAGTATGATTATGGAAAGGATTATAATTATAGTTACGAATACGAATGCGAACCCGATTACGAATACGAATACGATTATGATTACGATTATGGAAACGATGATGAATAAAATTGCGATTATGGTTACGAATACGATTGAAAGTGCGATTATGAATGCGATTACGAATACCATTAAGATTACGTTTAAGACTACGATAAAAAATGCGATTACGAGTGCACATCATTGAAAGTGATTCAATTTGAAAAGTATATTCTGCATCGACCAAAACAAGTAGTAGGACACTGTAGCATTTCTCAGTTCTGGCCTTCCAAATAGTTTTCCACTCATAAAGTAAAATGTGATATGGGGTTTGTAGTTAGTGTTGTCACTTCCGAAACCAAATTAGTGGTAGTTTATTAGTAAAAACTGTGTGGTAGGATATTAAACACATTTTGTTAACTTTCTATTCGTCATATTACACTTTAGGAAGTAAAAAAGTCTAAGTTCGGGCGAAGTCGAACATCAAATACTCGGCGCACGTATTAAATACTATATCCATTTAGACTTAATGACACCACGCACATTTCCAAAAATGCATAATAATCTTACTTAAACACACGTTTTTTTAGGGTTTTGTTTTCGATATATGTATTTCGATTATGCTTTGGTAACCATTCTCAGAGCAACTATTGACAAATATGTAAAACATAAAATATACATAAATACAAAATTCAAAACAATTATTAAACACAAAATGCATACATATTTATATACATTAATTTTCACATCCGCACTGTTTGACGTGCAGTTTGGTACTGTCGATTTGTTTGTAAGCAAGTGTCTGAACAAGTGAGTGCAGTTTTGAGTGTCCGTTTTGACAGTGACAAATCTGTTCGATAATTTGTCAAAATAAAGGCATTTACCAACACTTTCTACTTCTAACTTAAACAAATACAAAATATTTAAATTTTGTAAAGTTGCCAACTCTTTCATTAAACGCTTTTAAAATTATCCGATTGCGATATTTCACTTAAGATAGAAGCTGAATAGAATTTGTATTTTAAACAGGAATTATAAATACATAAATTTTTATGTAAATGAAACTTTTAGTTTGAAGCTCATATAAATTAAACTCAAATTAAATTTTTAACAGTTAGCAGCTCTGTTCACAAAATATCTTTTTTATTAATTCAGATTAAAAGCTGTTTTGTGGCAATTCTTTTCCAAATCCGCTTAGCCATTTTAAAGGAAAGGAGCGACTCATTCACTCACTCGCCCGCTCACTCACTCACTCGTTCACTGGTTCACTCACTAAGTGGCTCACTCATGCACTCATTCAATCATGCACTAACTGGCTAACTTTCTCATCCCCAATGTTCACTCACTCACTCACCTACCTATTCATTCACTTCCTTACATATTCACTCACTCAATAACTCATTCACTAACTCACTCACTCGCTCACTCACCCTCCTGCTTAATCACTCACGCACTTACCATCGCAAGTTTTTAATTACTCTAAGATCACAACAAATTATAAAGTATCAATATTTTTGTGATTGAAGTAACCTTTTTGAAGGCTTTTCAATTTTTTTTGTCAGCAAATAGAAACGACATGTGTGTTGTAGTGCTTACAATAACTTGTGCGTCAGTAAAAGCTTGCATATCCGCACCCGCATTAGCTCATCCATCATCTCGCGCATTACAGAGAGTCTCAAAAGTTTGCGGAAACTTTACACTTGATTCTGTTTCAAAATGGCTTAAGCACATTTTAACAATTGCAGCAAAAGCCAACATCAGCAGCAGCAGAGGTGGCAGCTAACAACAACAAAAACGTTGTGAGCACCCTGCAGTGAAAAGCGAAGCCAGTAAAAATACTAGTTCATTAACTAGTATGTGCAAAAGCGATGGCAGCCCTGCGCCAGGAATTGAACCTTGGAACTCACGAATACCACGTCAGTGCTCTGCTGCTCTGTCGGCCAATGAGACTGTTGACGGCCCGCGAACAAAATGGCATACTTATGCTTTTAACCGGGGATGAATTGGTAGACTATCTCATCAACTGGTATGATGCTACTAGTATTTTTACTAGTAGAAGCTGATGCATAGCCTGACACTTGACATCTCGTAGGACATCGCCATATTAAAAATGCCAATCGCTAACAGAACGTGAACTAGTGGGGCTGAAAAGCAAACTGGTAGAATTCTAGTTCACAACTACATAGTAGCTTTCCCTGCAGGCCACATAAGCCAACAAATATAGCTTCTTACATACACACGCACACACAAATGTTTATGTACATACATATAACCACCATAATTTACTATGAAGAGTGAATAGCGCATAAACGCGCTTTAGTAGCGCATAAAGTATTTCCTGCACCGCCACCACCGCAACTACATAAAGCAGCAAAGTTCGCTGAAAGGGAAATGCAGAGTAAGCGGATAGCAAAGACAACAATTTGGCGAAAGGTGTAAGGAAAGCGCACCAACTGTGTGAGCGCTGTTCAGCTTCGCTGAATTTTAAATCCTTTCAACAACTTTTACCGGGCACACACACACAGACGCACGCATACACCATCACACACACACACACACAAATGCACTCGCGTTTTGCAAGTGTTGCTGTTGAAAATTTGCGGTGTTCAAAACTGGCATTAATGTGCCGTTTACTGGCTACCACTTCCACGCTTTATGCAACACTCTTCCCGGCTTTTTATTTATGTACATACATACATATATTTTTCTTTTCCTTTCTGAAGTTTATTTTTATTTTTGAAAAGTCATCGCCTAAGTGTAAATGGCGCGCGAATTTTTATATGCTAGACGCTTGCTTGCGTTGTGCGGTTGAGGCAATAAATTGATGCTTTATAGCAGCACTGAATAGCATGCCACCCACGCAAAGAAATACACACACACACACAAACAAATACTTGGATGTGTATTCTATATAAAGTTATAGTTTAAGAGCGTTTTAAGTCGTTGTTTCGGCATTCTTTCACTTGTATGCATATGTATGTGTAAGATCACACACACTCGCTTTTCAATAAGTACTTTAATTTTAGCTCAAATATACTCTTTTTTCGCACTCATTCGCAAGGCAGTTGAAAACAATTACTCCAACGCCTTACGTTATGCTTCGATAAATAATACATTGAATGTTCGAGTGAGCAAAGCGGAGGCATTATGGCACGTTGAAGCTTTGATTTTCATGCTTTTTGATATTTTTTTTTCATGTAAAGAGTAGAAGAGAAACAACAAAACGAAAAAAACCAATGCCAATAAAATAAAAGCCAAATTCATTTGTGGCCGCAACACTGCAAGTGACTATTTTAAGTGTATAAAAATAAAAACAATTTTCCATGCAAACAACACACACTCGCACGCTGAGAGAGCCTAGTACTTCTCTGCCAACGTACTTCAAAAGTATTCTACATGCATACACACATATAAGCACTTACTTGCTACTGTCGCGCTCCAACCATCCACTCAGACTCATCGCCTCTGCAGTAAGTTTGACTATGACTCTTATAGTTTTATAGCTTGGCTTTCCTTCACCTATGTCGTTGCGTCTTGTTTACTGTTGGTTGGCGAATTTAATCGAGTCATGCAATAATATTTACGGTTTGTGATTTTGAAGTCAATTTAGTTGCTTTTGTTTTCGTTCGTGTAGTGAGTGCGCTGGCCTGTCACATGGAGAAGGCCTGGTCATTCCGTGTTTCCTTAATGTTTTCGCTTGCTTTAACACAGCCATGTATTTTCGTATTTTTTAAAGCTTTACGTATTTTCTTTCGTGAAATTTGATCTCATTTCAAGTTTGCCAAAAGTATGTAGTTGGCTTAGCTTTCATTACATTTGTTAGCAAAGACTCCTGGTAATCCTGGTCATTGTAATGCCAGCTAATGTGATTTTGTATGAGGAGTATATCCATTAGCAAAAAAATAAGTGGCATTTAGTTTTATTTCTGTAAAAAAATTTAAGTGCAGATTCAAGTCTGTTATAGTAGATGGAAATAAATGGGGTGTTAATAGTGATAGGGCAATAAGTTTTTCTAAGGCAATTAAAAATCTCGCATTAAAAGCTCATTACCGTATATACTTGAACGAATAACCACAATATTGAATGGAGAGAAACCAAATCAAAGTCATCTTTTACTCAATGTAATTTGATGGCATACTAGTCTTATTGCACTTTTTAATTTTAACATTTAATTATAAAAATTAAAAAATCGTAAAATTTCAAAAATTACAAAATGGCTGCGACAGATATTCTGGATGCAGTCTTTTTTTTAATTTAGTGCCACACTCTTGACACTTCACAGATATTTTGTATTTGATGCTAACTTCCATTGACTCTAATATGAATATTCTCTTTGTGGACTTTCCACAGTTGTTAAACAAAAATAACGCGCAAGATGTGACTCTAGCTGTCGTAGGCTGCTGTGCAATGAGCTGGGATTTATTCAGGGTTGCATTTATGCAGAGCCCCAGTGTGGTTTGTAAACAGTAGCTTACTACCATACCAAAAATACTCCGGGAGTGGAGTGAGAGTGATGCTTAAAGAAGCGTGTGATAGCCAAGCTGGTTTAGCGTTGACCATAGCTGAAAATGCCAGCGACTTATCACTTCACTAAGTTCAGCGAAGAGATATTTGATAAATGCATACCCAATTAAGAACGAGCGAATTACTTTTAAACCCAAGTGCGTGTGTGATAAAGCGCTCTATTGGCCAAATACAGTACTTTCAGCTTTTAAAAATCCTTTTTTATTTAATAAATAACCAAAGTTGGACCACGCGACTATTTTTCGCATGTACGGAAGCAGCTCCCCTTCAAAATGAGATATCATTCCTTGAATTTGATAAAATACTTAAGAAGATATCGTTTGGTAACAGAAAAATATCTTTTAAAAATAAATAAATAGATAAAAGACTTTGCTCTCCATTTCCTCTTGAGGTTTTCTGCGTTAACAAATTGCAACAAGCGCGAAATTCTAACACTTCTTAGAAAAAAAACCTTGAAATTTGAATGAAAACGTGTTCGATTTCTTTTTCTTTTTTAAAAAGAATTTCTAACTTTCTAAGAATTTAAATTTTTTAACGTAACAATTTTAAATATTTTTACTTTTCATATAAATTCATAAACCAGCTGGGTTATATCCGGCCAAAGTAAACGGTTTTTTTTTCACATTTTGGCGATTTAAAAATAATCAAACCCCTAACCTTTTTTGTTTGTAGTTTTGAAATTTTCGCGGATGTTGATATTTTTAAGGTACACCCTAATATGTACGCATGTACTTTCTCGATTCCTGCAAATGTAGAAATGCGCATTCGAAAAAATACCTGCTGAAGAGTTTAATTTGGCTTTTCGATGGTTTTCACTTTCTCGTATCTATGGTGCTTACACTTCGTTTACAGTTGCAAGCGCGCTTTTTGGGTTTTAGCTGCCATGATCCTTCTGCAACCAGCAAACAGGCATTATCCTTTATTACTAGTCTCTCTGTGAAGGATACTCTATCACTCAACGCTATTTTCAAGTAAGCAACTCGATTGTTTTTGGTTTTTTTTCCCCCCTTATACATTTGCATATGTGAAAAATCCTTGAAGCCACACTTCTCTGTCTTTCATGTACATATTCTGCTTCTCAAATAAGCACCGAAATTTCAACGCAAACGCAGACAAATCAAGGTTGGTTTGCTAAAACGAAGCAGCAATTTCGCAATGGTTGTTTTCCTTAATTTTAGCCATTACCATAAACAAAACTACTCTACTTGGTTGTTCTTATTCTTTGGTTGTCTTTTGGCTGACATATTCATATGTATGTATGTATGAACGTGTGCAACGGTGAAAACGCAAATGCAGTCGCTGTTATTCGCATCCGCCATATAAGACTAATATAACTGGTATAATGCTTGCGTTAATTGGAAGACAGAAGAGGAGTAAGGGAGTGTACGATTTCAGGTAAACAGTGAAGCAGAGAAAGGTAGAACCACCAAAGCTGCATGTGTGTGCGCCAAAAATGATGAGTGGTTACAGCAACAGGCAATGGATGTAAATATGTAAGTGCAGATACCCACAGCTGAAGCGTAGATTTGAAGTGAGCGCACACTTTTTATGGCAAAGCGTAGTAAATAAAAATTAAGAAGCCAAAGAGTTTTCTGCAGTGAAAGCTAAATGCGAAAAGAACTGTATGTGTGTGTGTGTGTGTGTTGAGGTAAAACCATGTTTTACAAATGTTTTTGCTGGTTCTACGCAAATTCTTCCGTTTCAAATTTTTTTTCTTCGCTCGCTTGGCATAGAGAAACCTATTTTTTTCACATTTACTTTATTTTTGTTATTGTTACTTCGAAGTTCTTTTGGTTTTCTTTTGTTTTCGCCTTGCGATTTCCGTAAAATAACAATTGCAATTAAAGTGAGTCTGGTGCGGCTGCCAAGTGCAATAGAAGCGCCAGCAATTACAAAACGCAAAAAAAAAATAAAAAATAATACAAAAAGTAGTTAAAGTGACGCGGTACTCCTTTTTATTTTGTATTTCGCTTTAATTTAATATTTGCAACAGCCTTTCTTGATGTTCTTGTAACGTTTTAATTTTTTATTTATTTTTTGTTGCTGCCTCTGATGGTTTTAGCACTTTCGCATGTTCATTTCATTGCAGGTTTTTAATTTGTTAATGGAAAGCAAAGCGGTGAACATAAAACGCACTTAATGCGCCGCCACGTTTCACGTACCGCAACCACTCCACTCCACCGCGCCAACACATTTATTCTTCCACCTACCTTTATGTTTGCATTCTCTTGCAAGCAATGCGTTTGGCACATTCTATGTAATCTAAACTGGAATGGTTTCAGAAAGTACACATTTGAAACTAGTATCAGTGAATATGGATTGAAAAACTACTACTTGTCAGCAATTGGCATAAGAAATTAAAACTTTTCTTTCTATGTACCTTAACTGAGCCTCCCCGTCCCGCAGTGAAAATAATTTTCCGTTAGCTATCTATTCATTTAAGATTAAGACTTGTACTACTTCTTATTGAACCAGTTCTGCACTAATCTTATGTCGAACCGAAATTCTGTCGCCTTTTTTTCTTTGAGGTAAACACACACAAAAGCATCTGCACCTCGAAATACAACTATCCCACACATCCTGGCTAAGAAAATAAAAAAAGCGAAAATAAGTAGTTGGAAAGTAAGCAAAATACTTTAGGGCTAATTAAAATTAATTAAAGCAATGCCGTTACGTATTTTTACAATTCACATTTGTAACACTTTGATGTAGATTAGTGAAAACCAAAGCAGGAATGGGGGGATGGGGTGGGGTGTTAAGAAGTAAAGCACTCAGTTTCGCATAGCTTAATATTTAAAAGTGGGTACCTAAAGTTCTACGGCTGAGTTCATTAAAGACAAATAAAGACTCATAGAGTGATGTTGTCTAGAAATGTTTATCGAGAATGAGTTCAGCAGTGGAACTCTCACAATCGCCAAGCTAAATTTCCGTCGCCAAATTCTCTAAATAAAAACCGGTGGGGCCTTAAAGTACACAATATGAAAAAGTAACAGATACAATATGTAATCAGCCAAATCTTGCAGTGTGAAGGACATGTACATAACTACATGTGGCATGTTGTTAGGCGCGCCTGCTGTTCTTTTGGAGATTTTTGGCGATAGCGATAGGCAATGTTGGAATCCGGTAACAGGCGCTGGTCCCACTGGCTTCCTCCGTAACCTCCGTAGACCTGGGCCGCTTACTGAATGCAGCGATAAGAGAGGTTCGGTCCTCCACAGAAGAGGATTTCCACTGCTTGCATTTCGCTTTCCGGTACTTCCTCCTTCTCCTCCTCTTCTGGATTTGTACAAAAGGACCAACTCCGTCGTTGGAGAGTCATTAGCAGCGAGCTGCTTCTCAGCCCATATCCCCTGCAAGAGATTGGGATAACTACTAAAGGTAATTATATTAAACAAATGACCATTTGATTTTCGTGGAATTAAAGTTTGAAGAATTGCTTGAAGTGGTTTAATTGTTTTGACATGTTAAAATTGTTAAGATTAAAGTCAATTTGTATTTTTGTAACTGCACTGAAAAACGAAGTCATAAAGTGACTTCACCAAAGAACTAATAAGTCGGACTTCAGAAAAAGACTTCAGACTTCATTTTTACAGTCTTTAGTCAATGCGTTAGTCAATGACTGCATTCAAAAATTGGAGTCATTCATTGTAACTTCAAGGGAAGGGAGGTTTTAAAAAAATAAATTAAAGCTTAATTAACTGGATATCTGATCCATATGCAGGCCTAACTGAATTTTTTATTTTTTTTTTTTTTTTTCAAGCAAAAGAAATACAATTTAAAAAACCCTGTATATGAAACGGAACGTCGTAGATTGTTAATTCAGCATTATTTTCATGCATAGGCTTAGGTACATAAAAATATTAGTATATCTATTTGCTTCATCAAGAAGATAAAATATTTTATAACTCAATAAAAGAACTATGTCGTGGACAAGCGTAGGCAGGACAAAACGCCATGGGTCATATTAAAATTTATTACTTACGCATGCATACATATTTATGTATATATTTATGCACACACAAGGAAACATTTGATAGAATATGTTCGAAGGCAAAAACATCAACTAATTTTTCGAAAACATAAAACAAAGTTAATATAGAAATTATTCGTGCTAGAAGCATGACTTGAGGATTTAAGCTATAATTGGTGGCATAAAACAGGAGCAAAAGCAAATCGACAGCAACAAACAAAAAATACCAAAAATTAAAAATAAAAATCAAACGGAAATTGGATATTTAATTGCCGACATTAGCTTTTAATAACAAATTCCGTTTTATTACATACTTATATACCTTAAGGCAAATAGCAAGGGGGAGAGAGAATGAGAAAGCCATTGCAGATGCAGAGACAAGCTAATCGCTACGGTTATGGATTGGATAAATGGCGGCTGGCATTTGACGCTGCTGATGATAATTTGTTTTTGATGAGTGAAGCGATGGCAGCAAGCGTTTTGATGGACACACACTTCAGTGTAGGGCCTAATGACTTTGCGTAGTACTTAAACAATTTTTCCACCAAAAACAATATACCTAACACTCCAAAAATTATCCAAATTTCAGTTATGCGAAATATTTAATACCCAGCTTAAACGAACGATTTACTTACATATTTATATACATAAATTATTTTCCTATAAATAGCAATTATAATTAATAGTAGATAAATATTCAAGTGGCAATTTAGATTTGATATGGTCAAAGCAAGGGTAAAGAAGATAAATGCTTGTGCGCGTATACATACATACATATTTACGTATTTGCCGAAAGCGCCCACAATTTACAGTGCCATTTGTAAAAGTTTTCAAGTATGTATTTTGTTGGTACCGTTGGCGGGCGAATGTGTTTTGGTGTGACGCAACTAGAAATTGAAATTTCTACCACATTTGGTGGCGAGCATCCAAAAACCAGAGCACTCAGCAGCCACAAGGATAACCAGCGACACCACAACCAAGCACAATGATGAAGTGAACCAACCAGTTCATCGGGTTGTAAACGCC
>NW_023458558.1:11992215-12008321 GCF_013731165.1 Rhagoletis pomonella | reverse complement strand
TACACATCCTAAGTCCTTCGAAATTTTCTGCTAGGCTATGCGTTAGAGCTTCGCAAATTTTACCCTTACCGAAACCAAAGATGTGTACACATCAAAAATGTTTTTAATAATTGTATTTAGTATTTATTTGGCATGCATTTTTCCATCAATAACTTCATATCGAACTCTAACCGCCCAAATAACGAAAGCGAAATTTTTTTCAAAATTTTCTTTTTGGTGCAGATATATTTCTGGAGCATCTATATGCATTTCTGTATCAAAAAGAAAATTTTGAAAAAATGTCGCTTACGTTATTTTGATGGCTAGGACTCGATATACTCTGAAGCAATCTACAACAGAGCGTTTTAATATGCCTCCATCTGCCAACGAAATTTTTTGCCATCGAAAATGTTCATTTCCCAGTGCTGTCAAATGCAATGAAACATATTTCGACGTGTGGATATTTTCATTCATTTGTCAATATCGCACGGTGGTGACACAACGTAAATACATACATACATGAGGCATTCTTTTTCATATCGGCCACCAAATTTGGTATCACACTTTCGATTCGCTTCAAAGTTTTTTTTATGAGTTCGTGAAATAAGCTAAACGTAACCGGGAAACATTTTTGGTTTTTTCATTTTTTTCTTCGGAGATATGATCTGTCAAAGTTTGGATTTTTTCGTGATTCGCAATATCCCCGAAGCAAGAAAAAAAAATATTTCATCGAACACGTGTTAGCTTATTTCTTGTATAGAATCCATAAAAACTAAATTTGAAGCGAATCGGAGACATGAAATATTTTTTTTGCACGAAATCCGTCCGACTAAAAAAGAATGGCCCACATACATACATGTCTTCAATTTCATAGTCAACCAGCGCTGCCAATATCAATTAAAGCCTAAATATTAGTTGCAATTTTCAGTTATTAACAAAACGGATTTTTTTCTTCTTTTTAATTTGAAGCATTTTAATTTACCTTGCCACTCAGTGACACTTCAATAGCTACAGCGCAGCAGTGCTCCTGGGACTGTAACTCGTTGCCGTTTTTGGTATACGCTTCCTTCTTGGCTTGGCTTATTCAGCCCTCAATTCGGTTTCCACGTAAAAATAAGTTCGCAAGTGCAATTGCCAAAAAAAAAACAACAACACGTACATCAATTAGCTGTGGTAGCAAGGTTGGTGGCAAAATGAATGGCAGAAAGCAAAAACATATTTACTTAGGCATACATACAAACATGTGTACATGCATATGCATATGCATAGATAAGTATGCATGTATGTACCCAATACTAAGCCACATTTTGTGCACTTTCATCGGTGCATACTTGCCGGTGTAACCAGTGCACTCTGCTCATTTTTGTTTTTTTTTTGGTGTCGGTGCATTTAGGCAGAACCGGAAATTTCGTAAATGGCTAGAAAAGAGTCGAAATGAATTTTTCACATATCTACATTTATACATACTAACATCGCAGACCAAGTTGTAATTAGCAATGGGATTTTTACACTTAAAAAACTAAACGGGTGATTTAGTAAATCTACATTTCTTGATTTTATATTTTTTTTTAAGAAATTTCAATGCTACAACCAGCTCGTAAAACGTTTAGTTCGCTTACTCAGAAAAGTTTAAAATTATGGTAACCTAGCTTAAAAGCCTCTGGCAAAGGTTAGACAATCGCTAAGGACCTTCGAAAGACGGAGTTATAAATTCCATCTCATTACGCGATATTACCTTCTATTGCCATGTGGCCGGGTATACATGCTATCGGATATTGTTGTGCATGTCAAAGAATTGAAGATTACCAATGCACTCAAGCACTAATGATGAATTAATTTCAGATGACAGCATTGCCTGGAGGCGCATGAATCAGATTGATCTACTACTCTCAGGGACAATGGGTGGCTCATCATCTAGGTCCGAGAGGACTATGTCGTTCTCGCTCATCGCCCCCTCCCGTCGAGCTAAAGTCGTTTCAGTTAGCTCTAGCATCGTTGGGTCGTGCCTCTGTGACCATGTGAAATATTCTGGCTACCAGTCAACCGTTCTCGGTAGGAAAATGGTCATGGTATATGTATGTGCGCTCTTTTTAACCTTAAAAACTCTACGTAGCAGAACTGCTTATCTTGCTTGCTCTATCGTTGCTAACCTCTTGAATGGGTCAGTTGATTGCCCTAACCTCTTGGAAAGAATAACTTTTAATGTTCCTATGCGTAACTTATACAGTGATTCTTATTTCCACTTCGGTTTTTCTAAAACTCACTATGCAATGTATGCTCCCTCCCCAGCGAAGCTAAACAATATTCCAACGTTTGACCCGTCTCTATCCTGTGGAGCAGTACGAAGCCTATTATTTTAATTGGTTTTGTGCACATACATTTTATTTATAATCAGTAAGAATTTATTGCTCAATTGATTGAAATTAAAAAAATATGAAAATGTAAAGTAGCTGTTAGACGTGGCAAGCGCCCCTTACCTTCTCAAAAGTTTGTCAAGCTCAATCCAAAAAAAAAAACTCGTCAGCACTTGCAGCAGATATGAAAATTGCTAGTGCACCACGGGAAAGTTGAAATTATTTCTCGAAAGCGATTTGCGTAATTTCGGATGCAGTTACACCTTGCAATTTTTATTTCCGAAAGTGATTTCTGCAAATCTGCAAAAAAGGACTTTCTGGCTGTTTGCACGGCAAAGTAGACTTTCCATTTCGAATTTTGACAGCAAAATTTATAGAAAAAGCGTTTGCATTGCCACGTTTAACCGCACCTTAAGTATGTACTACTTTGGAAGAATGTGCTACCACACATACTTGTATATTTACCATTTTAGATTTTACATCTTGATGCCAGAAATAACAAAAACATTAATTCGGAAATCGCACAACAATCCCGTTTATTGTGAAGACGAATGAAACTACGGACGAGCTAACATCAATATATCATGAAAAAGCCATTAATTTCTCTCAGTATGTACATTAGACCGCGCCAACTTTTGAGCAAACAAAAAAAAAGTACACCCCCAAGTCTAAAGTATTTTTGCAAGGCAATTTCGAAAGAAATTTTTTTTGAGCCAACCTAGTGACACCTAAATTCGTCAATAATTTCTATTTCAATAGTTCTATTAGAATAAACTAAAAACTTTCTTGGCAAAAGCTTATTGATTTTTGCGAGCTTTAATTTACTAATATTAGGGTGGTACGTGAAGGCAATCAGAACTGAGATCTTGTGCTTAAATACGAGAACGGGGAAATTGAGATCAATGAACTTTGGAACAAAAAGATCGTCATCTTGAGGCAAAAACATCGCTATAACATAATAAAAACCCACCTGTAAATGCCGAGGATATGACGGAAAATGTAAAAAGGCGACCTCTACGTTCGGCAAAACAATTTGTTTTTTTTTCAGAATTGGCTTGCAAAAATACTTTACGCTCAAAGGTGTACGGCAAACTTTTTTTCAGGTACGTTCTAATGTACATACATACATATGTACATACATGTATGTATATGTGTGTACATGTTTACGAAATAAAAAGATGTGAGGTACATTAGGACTTCATTTCAGTTCCACCAATTCATCAACATATGAAATTTCTCTCACAATCAACAAGAAAATACCGGAATTACTCATAGTTAGTAAAGGTATAGCAGCACATGCAGCGCCATTGTTTTCGACAAGAAAAAAAAAACACAAATTGCAAACCCAACCAGCTGAGAACCAGTGAAATAAAAAGAGTGCATGTAAAATGCAATTGTGGTAAAGAAAGAAAAGCATCTCATTTTGTTAGTGTCTGCATATGGGAAATTGTTTGTGGCATATTTGCTAAAACGTAAAGCGGCCACCAAATAAAACCCAAAAAAAAACAAGAACGAATACAGCCGGCATTGTGGCATTGTGGGTGGTGTGGCAGTTAAATTAAAAAAGTTTGCTATTTGTTTGAGAAGAGAGGTGAGTCTGATAGAATAAATTAAAACCAAAAAAAAAAAAATGTGCTAAAAAAATTAGAATTCGAAAATTTATTTCAAATAGCAATTGAAGTATGTTTTAATGAACTCTGTGCATGCAAGAGCAATGAAGCAAAAACTTTGCAGTTTATTTCTACGCTGCCTCTAGTTTTAAGAAGAGTGAACAAAATGATAGAATAAGAGAAGGAATAATCAAACCAATTTAAGTCAGCATTTAATGATCAAATGTGGATTGCTATTTTATTAATCATAAAGACTTAGTCGTTATTTTCGATCAAAATATCCATTATTTGAAGAATTCACTGAATTAGTTCTAAAAGTACTTGTGGGTTTCCTCGTCCGACAATGCATCAACGCATGTCCTACGACTGTGTGGTCCTTAAAAAATATTAGTATACACTTTATGCTGATATGATATGGAAAAAACTCGTAACTTCCACAGTTTTGAGGTTTCCATTCTCAAATTTTTACAGCTTGACAACTATTGAGGTTGAAAAAAAATAAAAATCACACATGATGAAGTTAATAAAAAAAATATAAAAAAAAATAAAAAATGCGATTTTTTAACGCAAATTTTTTTAACAATTAATACCGTCAATGACTAATGTTGTATAAGCAATGAGAAGGTCTATTACGCAGTGTTATTTGAATAAGAAGTAATTTATTTATATACGTGGTTATTATACAGGATACGCATCTACATTCAAGCAAAAAAAGTATATTTGAAAAACATGTGACTTATGCGGTTTTTGAAATGACTGATTCAATTCCAGGTTACTCTTACGAAATTTAACACTAATAACACATAAAATTGTTGTTATTTATCCCATATATTTTATTTTTTTTTTATTAAAAATAATTAACGCATCGCCTTTCTCGATATTTAAGCTTTCTTCTAAAGTTTTACTTATCAAATTTAGTTTTACCGCACTTTTTCTTGCCAATTTTTGCTCCATAAAATAAACGCAAAAATTAATTAATACTTCGCAAAGTTGCGTATACATTTACGTATAGTAATTTGCAATGCTAAGTTATCGCAATGATGCATACTCTGAAATTCGTAACAGGTAGCTGTGGCATAATTCACAAACACCCAAAAGTTACTCATACGCCCCGACTTGCCCGATACGATAGGTACGTATTACGTACATAAGTAGTACGTATGTATCTTCTGCCGTACAGACACTTGTACGTATACATTGTTTCATAGGCATTAAAAATTCCAACAGGTAATGAGTTGCATGCAATATCCAAAGTTTTACCCAAGAATAACTATGAAATTCTACTGCTGATGCAGCTGCTGCTCTTGCGGTAGGCGCAACGTTTAAATATGTATGTATCTCTGTTACACTGAGTAGGAATTTTAAGCTAAATATGCATGTCAGCTACATTCATTCAGCTTGTAGCCTCTACGCTTTTGCTGCTGTGAAGTTTGCATTATTATTTTAATTTACACGCTCATACTTCCGTGTGAATATATTGAAAAACAAAATCAAATATTGCAAGCCTAAAAGCTACTCTATGTCGTATACCTGAAATCAAAGTAAAAACTTCTAATATAAATTTATTTTAAACTATGCTGGAAGTTATATAGGTACTTGCGAAAAATTTTGTGCTGCATTTTAATGGGGAACTTTAAAAAATCTTTGATGTCAACTAACTATCTCTCGCTTAAAATGAAAATGCTGCTTCTAATAAACACAAGAGTTGAAGTATGTATTCCTTAGCACTTTGATGACTGAGAGTGAGAAGCAAGAATAGCGACAGAAAATTATATGATGCTGCAGATAAATTAACGTAAATGGTTGAAAATGAGGAGGTCTAAAAAACTTGATTTAGTGCGATTTTTGGCAGGAAAGGATAAACTGACATTCCATTAAGGGCTATCTATAGGGCTGGGCTGTTATAAGGAAAACTTAAACATCTCTAAAAAGCTTCTTGTAAAGAAGTACTGAAATTAAGATGCAATTTCTGCTCATATATGGGATCTACTAAAGAATCTTCCGGAATAGAGAAGAGTCCTTCTAAGAAGCACACAAATTCGGTGGCGTGCATTAACACCTCAGGAAATAGCGCATACTGGCGCTGCTTCCCTTTTTTTGGAGTTATTTCTCTTTCAAAAAAGATACTGGTGACACATGGTGATAAATCTGGTCAAATTACGACAACAATTCGAGTCATTTTTTTTTTGTAGTATAGTATTCACGTTCCGGAAAACAAGGAGCATGTGATATTTATATCCACATAAGCAAATTAAATTGCCATCGAGTCAGTTTGATAGTCAACTTGGACGAGTTAAGGGTCTCTTAAACCACTTTAGGTAATATCTTATATGTATATACACAGGCAACGTGTTTTGTTTACACCCCTATTATGGCTAAAATATACTTCAATAGTATACAGAATTATATATCCTTAGAAAGCTATGTGTAGAAAATTACTCGAATTTCAAATTACTTAGTTTAAAGTAAAGCGCAAAAATCAATTTGAAAATGACACGATTAAAGTTAATTTAATTTATTTTCTTAATATGTACCCATGAACTGAATAACAAAATATCGATAAAATGTTTGCTTTATAAAAGTAATAGGCAACAAATTGCATTAATAAGTAAGTCTTTCTTCATACTGTTATGCACTTGAACCTAACTAATCCATTTTCATCAGATATTAAAATTCTACAGAAAACTGTAATGTTAATATATTTCGTGCATTTATATTGAAATAAACGCCGACGCAAAAGCCTACTTCCTGTAAGCTTTAATATTGACCGGAAGTTAAATAAACTTGCTAAGCAACAATCTATGACTAAGATTTATGAAAATTAAGAATCATACAAAGAAGAAGGAAAAGTTGAGTATTTAGAAGATGAAAGAGAAAAAGACAAACACTAAAGTGAAAGTAAAGAAACCTATAGATAAAGACAAAGACATGGTAATTTAAATACTGCATATCAGGACAAAGGTGGGGGTGAATATTAGGTGAAGAAAATAGCGAAGATAAAGATCACCATAAAGGTAAAGGAAAAGATAAAAAAAAGATAAATACGAAGATAAGTTTATTTACTTTCTATCTCAAAAATGTTTTTCTATATTTCAAAAACTAAAGTTGATACATTTAAATGGTCTTATTCGGAGTGAGGATATTAAACATATACTGAAAAGTTGCTTAATGTTTTGGAAAAGGAAATTGTAATTATATGCAATCAGAGCAGAGCAGTTACGTTAATTGCATCTATCCTTTGCGAATGTCCATCAGTGCCAGGCAGGGCATAATAATCTCGTAATGGAATAATATGGAAATTTAACCAGACCACCTATTAAAGCTTCAGCTTGCAAGATAAAACCATGTATGTAAGTTAAACAATTTAATACAAGATAATCTGGATATTTTTTAAAACAAGTGCGAAAAGTATCCCCCGCCTCCAGCTAATAAATCCAATATCTCTTTTCACCTTCGAATAGCAAGCGCACTTCAAAACCAAAACTGCTCTCGAATTCGATTATACACCTGTTAGAAGCTTCGTAGTAAAACTACTATACGTCAGCGACACAGGTAGTTCAGTTGGCATATAAATTTGCATTCAATCTACTCGCAACTTTGTGGGCGCATAAATTGGCTTGAACGATGAAACTGGTTGGCGTGGCGCACAAATACACTTAAATAACAAGGCGAATGTATGGCTGCAGGCCAATTCTAACAGATGAACTTTCAACATTCGTATGCATGTACCGATGTTTGTAGAACGTAGCAAAACAACGTAAGGGGCATATGAGCAAGCGAAGCGACTTGGCGTGCTTTTGTTGGTATAGTATATTTGATGTGAGCAGGAGTACTCATTCCATTGAGCTTTGCGCTGGTCGCACGCGAGTGTGTGTGTGTGTGTGTGCGGGCGCAACTGTTGCTCGAGAAAATACAACCAATTTAGGACTATTTTCAATCGTTATATTTTGCCCCGCACATTTACTTCCGTCTATTTTTATTTCCTTATAAAAAGTTTCAACTTATCTAAATAAATTCTTGGTAAAATGGAACAACTTGGGTATATTCATGCATTAGGTCATACCACGGCATGTGGAGCAAAAATGAGATAAAAATGTTTAAATTGAATACTTCGGCAATGTACAAATATTTACGAGGTTTCTCAACACTCTTATATAAGGCAACTGTTTTGTACAAAGTCAGAATGGTTTATTGCCTACAAGGTGCTAAGCCATTATTCTAAAATTGATAATTAATAAAAATGAGATAAAGAAAACTTCAAAGACTTATGTATAAGTGATAAATCTATTCATTTGGAGAAAAAAAGAGCACGCGTTCTGCCTTAAACGAAATCAAATGATATGGGCATTAACAAGGACCAGATAATTACAATGTAGGCACGCTAAAAATACACACACAAAAAAGCCGACAGAAGTAGACTTAATTTTGGATCGTAGAATACAGATCTACATACCGCTTTTGTAGATTAGGCCATTTTGCCAAGATACTTCCATTTTAAGTTTGATTTTCATAAATGAAAAAGTCAAACTTTAACATAGAAAATATTACACATACGCCATAAAGGAGTATGTACGAGTATGGTCATATATGTACCTGGCGTATGAGTGACATTATTTCCTGCCCCTATTTCATACAAAAATTTTTGCCATTTGACCATTCACAAATTGTTTATTTATTCATTGGATTCTCATCGTTAAAAAATTAATTTTTTTTACAAACAAAAGTCTCTGGAACGTTTTGGCAAAGAACAAAACGCAAATAATAATCTAAGAAACTTGCTCTCGAAGAACAATTTGGGAACTCTCAGAAAGTCTTAGGAACTTTCTGACAGAGAACGAAAGCGGAACAAATCTTCTCTAAACTAATTGCAAAAAAAAGAAAGCGAGAACAAAATTTTTCTCATAGCGTTCCATTAGAGAACTTTTCCCAGAGTTTTGTTCGCATTTTGTTTTTTACGAAAACGTTTCTCAATATTTTTGTTCCCATTTGGCCCTTTTGCGGGAACGTTCTTGATATTATATTTTATTCTCGTTGTACTAAACTAAATCAAAACTGGAAGGCATTCTCGGGTTCTGAAAAAAAAATCTATTATTCTTACAAGCTTTTGTTAAGTTTCACATGTGTGTAATCTAATCTTAGATACAGCTTTAACCTACATCCCGATGAGCTGAAAATCCCGAAAAAGTTCAGAAAATCCTTGGGAGTCCCAAAAAATATGACGAAAAATAATATAATAATACTCCGGAAAAAAACAATTCAGACTTGAAAATTTCCGCAAGTGTTCCAAATAAATACTAAAAATGGCTAAATGAAACCTTCAATTAAGGATCTTGAAACCTGTCTCGAAAAAGTCTCGAAATATTCCAACAATGTTCTGGAAAATTCTGAAAATTTTGGAATGAGTCCAAGAAAATAATGAAAACCCCTTCAAAGCCCCGATAAAATCTCTGATATATCCTGCAATTAAGAAACGAATCTAAAAACATCCCCAAAGAGCGAAAACTAGAACACAAAGAAAAATTAAACTGTACGAAAAGATTCCGAGAAGTCGCGACATATCACGAAAATTCTGAATAAAATACTTCAAAGTTTGTGAAAATTCCTTAGAAATTTACCAAAGCTCAAAATTAAATGCTAAGACCAAAAAAATATTATGCTGAACATAGCAGAAAAGTCCTGAAATCTACCAAAAGGCAAAATACGAATAAACCTTAAAAGTCGCGAGAATATTCCGAAAGCAGGCAATATTTGTTTTTTGAATATAATAAAAGTCAATGGAAGAGCTCTTTGTGGACATGTACGAATAAACTTTGCGGTAAATTTTCGGATTTTTATTTACAGTCAAGTTATTGATATTTTTGAACCGAAATTCAAATGGACACATTGCTAAACATCTTGCAAGCAGTGACTCCCCCGTATGTGTCAGTGCATAGACGGATCAACCCACAACGAAAATATCTAAACATCTTCCTTAATGGCTTTGAAGCAGCACTAAAGGTCGTCCTCCTCAATTAAATAAAAACATTTCTGATTCTTGCGTGCTTAGAGAAACCAAACCCCTTACCTGCAAAAGGACCCTGTGTGTCTCTTATCTGCAAACAAAGATTGCAGTAACAGAATCAATACGGTCTAAAACTTTTTTAATATTTCTGATCATGTTTTATTAAAGAAGAGCATAGAAAAGATCACGGAGCGAACAGGAACGAACGGAACAGCGAGGAAAAGATTAGGTGAACGTTTTTTTCTCTCTCTAAAAATACAAGAATCTTTAGCAGGTGAGCTAGCAAGCTACTGCAGTCTAGAAATTCGTACATAAGACAAGGAGTTCGGACTGAACGGGGTATTGCAAGGATTAAGCATTCGATACGGATTAGAGGAACCTTTTTGTGATACGGTTTAATGTATGTATACCCAATTATACGTACATACATACATGTACATATACTCGTAGAAGCGCGCTATTATTTCTAAACGGAATTACTCTTATGAAGAGAGCACTGTTTGGCAGTGAATTCATGAATATGTGTGTGTTGTCTTTAGAAATCATACTGTATCTTTACATATATATATGTACATATGTGTGAGATGGTGGCCCACATGGTTATTCTCAACATCGAAGCCACCACAAATATACGCTTCGCAGTCTGTCTGGTTCTGTTGAAAGTTAAGCGCACCGCCACATTTAGAGTTTAGCGTGGGAAGCATAAATACTCGTATTTCGAATGTATGGAGTTCTGCCCTCGCCTTTGTCCATACATACATACATATGTATGTATATATGTGTGAGCATGCATTGGTGCCAAACTGCACACACAATTCAATTTGAGGATATACTTGAAGCTTAGTGAAGCAGGAAAAAGACTTTTTGCAAAAGTTGCGGGCACAAATCAATTACAATTTTTTAAAAGCAAAGCAAAAAATACGTAAAGGGTTTCACAAGAAAATAGTAAAAACAAAAAAAAAAAAAAATAGGAGACCTTATTGCATTTGGAGGCATAAGCCGGGTTTCACGTTGAATGTTGCCATCTTTAGCTTTCCACTTTGAAGGCGTAAAATAAATGTTGCGGCGCTCATTTTGTGACCGGGTGATGTGGATTTGCTTTATCCTTTGTGCAGATTTTCAGAAGTGAAAAGAAATTTATGCACAATTTGTGTGAAAGTAACTGAGTTTAAAAGTTTGTTTGTTAAATGTTCACTTTGAGTGGTAAAAGTTTTGTTCCCGAAAAAAGCCTGTATTTGAGCAACAGATAATTTGAAAATAAATCGCTTTATAATAAGGGCTGAGGCAAATTTAAAAACGTATACATAGGTATGCAATGTTATGCGAACAGCACCGGAGAAAAACATTGTACCAATCAAGTCAGATTGAAATGTTTTCCGCGACTACACTTTTGGTGGTCCTTTCGGAAGGTCCAATATTCCATTACTCCTTCCATAATTACGCGAGAAATGTTGGCTTCCACACTTTGAATCATAGGTGGCTAATCGACGAAGACTTTTAACTTCACATCAGCCAAAAGAAAAAAATCCAAAGGTGTCACACTGTAACTTGCTGAAACCAAATGTTGCCAACATCACGGACATCAAGCAGCAAAAAGTCCGGTATTATAGTGTGGCAATGCTCGCCATTGACGGTTAAGTTCTGTCCGCGGCCAACATTTAATGAAATAATTTTCAAAAGTAAATTTCAGAGACAGATCTGGATAACCACTTCTGTTTTAAGTGTTTTATTTAAAATTAAAAAAAAACAAAGGTCTGGATGGATCGCGCCTTAAAATATTCTGCTCACGCTGCTCCAACAGTGCCAATGGAGGACTTTAAACCTTCGATGCCTCTCCTGATATCATCCTCCGTTAAAACGAACGAACCAAAAACAAGAGGGGATTCGGGAATAAAACACCTGTCACGAATATCATCCGAGTCTGAAATAAAGTTAGAGCATAAAAACTCGGCGAAAATATTAGCAGTCTCTTCAGTAGTATTAGTATGCTGTCGATATAAAAACCCGAAGAAGGCATATCAAAACTTGATTTCTCAGTTTTCCTTCGGATTACCTTTGATATTAGCTTCACACTTATTTTAAGTAAGTATTTTAGCGAGGCTATTAAATTGAGCTAAATATTGTTGGGACTGAATGTAGGAATATGCATTTACGGAGTCGTAGATTTCGAATCCAAATTCTGTTTTTCTAGATCATGTCATTTTCGCAAGATATTTAAATTTTTTAAATACAAATACATTAAGAACGTGAAAAAAATGAAGCTTCAAAAATTCCGACTTTACTTTTTTACATGCATTTTTTGAACACCCTATTTTTCATACTTATACATGGTGTATGAGTAACATTTTTCATGTTAAAGTTTGAATTTTTTTCATTTATAATTCAAACTTAAAATTAAAATATTTTGGGAAAATTACCTGATCTAGGAAAACGGTACACAGATCCGTTATCTACGACCCAAAATTAAGTTAACGTTTCTCGGCATTTTTTTTTTGTTATTTTAGCGGCCCTACTGTGTTATAGGTACCATCATGAAAACATTGTAGACATTTTCACCTTTATAAACAATATGTTTACCAATTTTACTAGGAATCGCTTCCAAAATATTCCCGCAGAGTTAGAGTCATGTAAAAGCTAGTGTTACGAAAGGAAAATGTCCACACTTAGGAATTAAAAATAATAATAATGTCATGCCTGTCTGGCCGAGTGTTTTCTCTATTATTTAGTGATTTAATGTATAATGGTGGGCAGTCTTGCGAGAAGCGATTTAATGACAGAAATACGCCAAAAGGTTTACCATTCTCTGCCAAAGGGTACCAATTGACATTTTTTGGATTTTCCACACAATTCCCAATTCAGCAGTTTTTGAAGGTTTTCCAGTTGAATTCATAAATGGCTTCAAACGGTCCGCGTATTTGGCAGCAAGGTTCTGCACATATAGAACGATAGGCAACAAACTGATAATTATTTTTTGAGCAGTTGTCGGTAAAGTTGAAAATTGGACAACTACAAGATATATTCTGTATTCTTTGGAAGTAAATTCGAGATTTCGAAGGTTCGGAAGCCTCCTGCACTACAGTGAATGGTATTGTATTTAGTTTATGTGCATTTACCGGCCGCTTTGCTCGAGATTCTGAAATCTTATAAAAGTTTTGTTTATGGCGTTTTCGTTTCTACCAAAAAATGTTACCTTCACCTTGCCCTCTATGCACAAATACTAAGAAGAGGGTAATGACAAATGGCAACCTTTTTTGTAGAAACGAAAACGCCTATAGTCACTGTAGGAAAAGCATCGCCAATCCTCAAAACAAATTATTTAGCAATCATTATAATTATTTCACAGGAGCTATGAGAGTGCTATAAAAGCAAACCCAACTCATTAATTTTCCAAAAGATAATTCTAATTAAAATGTTTTCATCATTGTAGGACGACAACAGCGGGAGGTCAACAAACCATATCACAAAGGAACGCACTGAAGTCAATGTACTTTGACAATATTTCAATAACAAAAACTGCCACTAATGGTGAAAGGTGAAAAATATGTTGTGAGCTATTTATGATTGTCAATATAAAGCAATTAGTTGCTTTCGAAATTAAAAAAAACTTCCTGCTGTTGCTACTACTGCTGCTGCTGTAGACGTCGAATACCAGGATTTCATAATTAGTTCTTGTGTGCACCTTTTGCCCTGCCATTAGCTGCTGCTTGCACTCAGCGCAACCCCTTGTTTTCCTTTTTGCTAATTTTTAATTTCTATTCTTGCATTTGCTTCTTCACTTTTTTGTTTTGTGTACTTTTTGCCGCCCTCCCACCTGCATCTACGTACATATGTATACAAACCGACAACTTCCGCTGTGCAATTTGCAATTTGCGTTCGCATAATTATGAGCAATCAGCACCTTGACTGCACAACCAAAAAGAAAGTGCGTGGTGCGCTGTAAAGAAAGTGAAAAATTAAAAAAAAAAGCTACGGTAAAACCAACTACAAGGCAAACAGTTATGGGTGAGTGCAACTGCAACAAAAACACAGTGATGGAAAAAAAAAGCGCGCGAATAGAGTGGAGGATGTCAACTACTTATTTTGTCTATGAAGCGAACAACATGTCTAGGAGCCTAATGAAGCCCTCTTCATTCCGGGTTGTAGCCTCCTTTTTACTAGTTGCCGTTAGCTGTCAACACAGTTGGCAAGACAGTGACAAAAAGTTGAAGAATAGCTTGCAAAAGATAAAGTCTGTAAGAAAATGCACTCAAAGTCAAAAGGCACTATGACTAAATAAGCAAAAGTCGAAAAGTTCAGCGGCAAATGAAGTGCTGCCGCCCTTGCTGTTGTTGTTTTTTTTTTTTTGTTTCCCAAAGCGTACTTCAAGCAATTATAATTAGAAGTTTACTTGAAGAAAGTGGCACAACAACTGCAGTTAGTCTTTTGCCACTGCGTTAAGTTGAAGTAGCAAACACATTTGTGAAAAATCCAAACACACACACACCACACCCATACAAACAAATGCATGTACGTAGCTTCCCAATAAACATTTTAGTCTGTTTAATAATATTTTTAAAGCGTTTTTTACAAAAGTTTTCCAAACTAGCTTGTGAAATATTAATTTTTCCAAACATTTCCAACTACATACATACATATTTTATAATTGGTTGGTTCTGTTGAAAAAAGCTTCAACATCTTGCTGTTTACAGCAATGCTATTGTAGCCGAGTGGTTTAAGATGCATGCTATCATGCAGAAAGTCCAAGAATCGATTCACGATGGTTAAGTAACAAAATAAAATAATATTTAAGAACTAGTATTTGCTTCATAGGAGAAAAGCTTTCTACCCACCTTTTTAGGAGCTTTGGAGAAGTCTTCTATCCTTGCAAGTTGTTTAGCTTATAAGGTACAAAATTACTTTCCGGAAAATCGCCTGCTTTAGCAATAAAACGTTACCACAATTTTGTATATCTTTGAAGGTCTTTGGAGGAATTTGTCTGGACAACACCCGATGCATTCCAGTTTTTCGATAAATTTTGACAATTTGATAAATATCGATACTGCGGAGAATTCTAAAATCCATTAACTCAACCAACTTCGATAACTCGACTAATTTTGATAAATTTCGATAACTGTTCATTTCGATAACTCGATAAATTTTGTTAACTCTATAAATAATGATAGTTGAATAATTATCGATAACTTATTAAATTTGATTAATTTGGCCAAATTTGATAATCCAATAAATTCTTAAACTATCCGTAAATTTCTACAAATAAACTTCTTTGTCTATAAATTTCGGCTAACTCAATAAACATGGATAACTCCATAAATTTCGATACCTATAAATTTCGATGCTTCGATAAGTTTCTCTAACAAGATAACTTTCGATAACTAAATTTTTTTATGAATGCATTTATTTCGATTGCTACCAAAAAAAATGTCATAAAATTTCTTACCCTTTCAATTAAATACCACCCTAGCTCTTATGTATATCTCATTGTTTTCATTTTAGTCTTTATCTTCAATGTTGCCTTCACTTTTTTGCAAAATTGTTTTTGTCATTTATTTCTTCATCATCACATTTTCTTTATTAAAAGGTTTAATTTCAAATTGAAATAAAACAAAATGTGAAAACAACTTAAACTGAACAGGTTGCAATAGCAACTGTACAAATACATATAGATACGAAAATGTTTGCCGTAATTTTCAACCACATAATTTTGAGATCATAAAAACTCCCCTCATCTATAGAAAAATACCTTTTTGTAAGTTACAAAGCTACATAGCATACCATCAAATTAATGAATAGGCGATCTTTAATTTAAAATTTATCACATTTGAAATTATTTAAAAAGTTAACTATAAAAAAAAAAAAAAAAGTGTGGGTTAGGCCAATTTAATGGAACACTTTTTGAGTTTCAAAATTTAGAGTAAACATTTTCCAACAGTCGGGCATACTAAAGTAAGTTTAGTGTAAGCTCGGCCCAAATGTATATTTTGCATATTGGGTTTCCTACAAAATGCTCGAGCTGAGTTAATGAGTTGAAGAGGTGCAAAATAAGTTGACTTTGTTTGCGAGCAAATGGTTGCACTAAGCCTTTTTGCGTTTATTTGTTGTTTTTGTGCTCATTGTAAGTTTCATTGCATGGCTTTGGTGTATAATTGTTTATGCAATATTTTT
>NW_023458558.1:11919606-11977215 GCF_013731165.1 Rhagoletis pomonella | reverse complement strand
GACATTTAGTTTCAAAGGAGGATTAACATGATCTTATGCGGTATTTAATATATAAACAATGGAATATCGTATAAAATGACTTTGAAATCGCGTTTCCACGGAAGAAAACCAGTTTAAAGTTAAAACAGACGGAGCAATTCTTTATATTTTTTTGTGAACCCGTCGCGAACAGATTTCCACAGTACTGCTTCAAAAACATTACTTGAAATAACTTCCCTTCAGTAAATATTTGTATACAAGTGTAACTGCAATGTAGGTGTATATTATTTATCTTGCATCGGTTTTTTGAACTTCCCCACACACACACACACACACTCTCTGCTGCCTCATTGCATCCCAGCCAACTGCAATCCGCAATTTGCAATCGACAATCGAAACCGTTCAGAGTCATTCGTTAGCAAAAATATGCCCCTAAAATAGAGTAGTACAACAACCGCAAGAACTACATACATACATACATACGTACTGATGTACATGCGCCACCAGCTGTGCAGCACTAGGCAATAGTCGTAAATCTCGCTGTCAACATGCTCAGCGGCGGTCGCCTCCAAAATTCATGGATTTTTAGTACAATTTTTTTATTTACCAACCAACAACATTGCGGTGCAATGATTTTTTATGATCGCCACCACTCAAGCGCATAGCATTTCGATGAAGTTATTTGATAGTAATAAATGTTACAAGTGCACCTGCAGGCAGAGTGCACAAGCAGAAGCGTATGCGCTCACATGCAAACACACCGACGAAAGCAAATGCACACATGTATGTATGTATGTACCCTGCAGTAAAATTTAGAGACAGTCTCTTAAAGCGCTAGTTACGTCCTACACATTTCAGAACCATCTCTGAACTAGTGCAAAACGGCTGCAGAGAGGGACAGTTGAAACTCTCGGTGTGTAAATGCACAAATTCTCACTTCTCGTACAATACGAAAATAGAAGACCTCCACCTCTAATATCGTTGGTAACGAGCTCAAATTGCGGTGGAGGCAGTTGTGATTTTCAGATTTAAAAAACTTAAATTGAGTGCCGCTTAATATAAACAAAATAAAAATAAATAAATAAAAATTTAATAGAATGCAATCTGTAAAAGAACAGAAAAAACGAGATAATATCAAAAAATCGAATAATCAGAATTTTTTTGAATAAAAAACTTATTGTCGCAGATCTGTCTAAATGGAACCAGTTTAGAATAGAAAAATAATCTAATAATCGATTTTTAAAATTTTTTCTCATAGAAAAACTTCCTGTCCCAGAACTGTCCGAAATGGAATCAGTTTAGAACTAGTTCGAAAGTTCTGCAGAGGGGGGCAATTTCCACTTCGTAGGACATCGCCATGTAAAAAGAGACAGTTGAAAGCATTGCGTTGGGATAGATCGAGAACCAGTACCGCCTCCTAAAGAGCTAGTTCTGCGCTAGTCCTGAACTAGCGCGATTTACTGCAGGGTAGGAACTCACATTTACGTGCGGGTGCAAGCTTCACACTTTGCATTGCGGAAATAGTAACTGAAACCGAAAAGAGGCAGAATTATTTTAGTTTCCTGTTTTCGTTTGCATATCTAATGTATGTATGTAGGCAATCTGCACGTTTGTGTATGTGGGAATATTTTTGCCAAGTGTGTGGTTGTTGCTTGAATCAGCAGCAACGATTACAAAAATTTCCACTTTCAAACATACACACAATATTTGTAAAATTTTTAAAGCGGGTCATGGCGTTTTGCCGCGGTAATCAAAATCGGATATCAACTTGAATTGCAAGTGGGCTCAACCACATACATCAATACAATGTATAGCACTTTTACTAGCCGGCAAAATCATTTTTTTTATTTTTTTAGATTTCATTGAAGGCTCGTTCATGCGCAACCCCAGCAAAAGTCTATGTCGAAACGTTTACTAAAATCGCTACAAAAAAAAAATAAAAATAAGCAAAATCCAAATGAAAAACTTTATGCAAACTCATGAGTGGATGATTCAGTTGGATTTGCATTCAGAGTTTTTCGGCTTTTAAGTGCTACATGTGTTTTGCCAAGTATTTTGAAGAGCTTTGAATTTTGCGATGATGAACACATTTCAAAACATTTGAGCATTTAGGCTTACTCATCTGCTTTCATATAATATTAAGTGCACAAATGCCACTTAACGGCATTCGGATGGTTATATTATTTAAAAGCTCTTATAAAGTGACATATTCATACAAAAATTGCGCTTTATAAAGCATTTATATTATTCTATATTTTCTATGATTTCGGATATAAAAATACAAAAAAAAAAAAGTGAAGAATTCGTAGACGAATATTTAATTGCCGGCGCATGCATTCAATACTCGCATTTATTTTATTTTTTACCTTTCTGAAAACTATCTTTAAGGCATAGGCAGACGGCAGCGTTTATCCTCACCGACTCGTTGATTAGGAATTATCTCGGAAATCAACTGCAGCTGTGCCGGATTAAATACAAAAGCTAATTCCCAAAATTAACTCGGATCAGGTGAATTTTCGATGACAACGCGACCAAAATGGGCAGAATTTGACTATAACGCTAGTAAGCAAACAAACAAAGCGAATTTGGCGTCCACTTTAGCCGAGTTGTTAGAGCTGCATACTGCAATTGCATAAAACTCAGGTTCCATCCTCGCTTTAAGCGATATAGCGATATCCAAAAATTTTTATTTTTTATTTTATTTTTTTATTTTGTATAATTTTATTTTTATATTTTTTTTAATTTTTTTTTTTTATTATTTCTGTTTACTTTATTTTATGTTATTCACATTTATTATAAAAAAAAATTTTAATTCTCTGGCTCGAACTCACGACCTTACGGCTCATTAGCCGCATTACTATCGTCTGTCAGGACACAATGTTGATCATCACCACGTTGCCTTCTGTCTTTGCTGTTACTTGGTAAGCGGGAGTGATTATACCCCCAGTTAGACTTAATTAGTTAAACTTATGTAGGCATAGGAGGACGGTACGGTACCGTCGGTAATGTGTCCTTTTTCTCAAAATTACACAATAATTTTATTTATTTTTAAGAAGCTGTTGTAAGTATGAAATTTTACTAAATTATCGTCCACATGTACATCTACCAAGTATCGATAAGATATCTCAATTTTTACTCAAGTTGTCGTGCACACAATGGCAGTGATCAGGTTACGTATACGTCGTGTACGCCAAAATTGTAAGGGAATACTTATATTCCCATATATGGGCAATCGCATTACCTATTACAATTATATGGTAAAAGCAAATGGTTTCAAACTTTACTTAACTATTCAAAATCAATAAAAGTACTTGAGCTTGGGGCCCTCTTTATGAGCAAATAAATTACATGCATAAATAAACACGATGCAAGTTGCACTTTGCGCCATGACAAAAAGAGCGCATTTCGTTTATAACTTCTTTTTCGTTTTTGTGTGACAAGACGCAAAGGTTTAACAGAGTGAAATCCAAAGCGAGATTTAAATAGTTCGTCAAAGTTTCCATATTTATTAATAAGAGATTTAGTAAATAGGAAATTAAGTAGTCGCCGAACGTCAGACAGGCAAGCTTTGGTAGTATGCAAAAATGAGTGCTATCCTAAAGATATTAAGGTACCGGAATTCTAGGCGGAAATAGAACTTTAAAGCCTCTTAGATACTTCCTTTTTGGTTGTTGTTGTTTCCGACAGGGTGGGTGTATGATGTATTTTGGAACGAATTTCCGTCATCTCTTGTCAAATTTCTTTTGGAGACAAACCGGTTTCAGCGTTGTGCCATCTTCAGTCTATCGATAATAATCAGTCTATCCAAATACAGAGTTTAAACTTTTTTAACAGTTCAAGCTAACATTTGCTCATACTCGCGTTCAACATATGTACGCCTCAGTAATCAAAACAATGCTTTGAATAATTTATAATTAGGAGATTAGAATTTGTAATTGTTTATCATTTGTTTAAAGCCGGTTCTTTTGTCAAAAAATGAAGCTACTAACAACCATCGTTGATGGATAAATAAACAACCGCTACCCTACCCCTGTTCTTTCTAATTACACTTATGTTATTCTGTTTTCCAACAAAATATCGATAACAAAACCGATAAAAACTCGATAACAAAATCGGTGAAACATTCGATAAAAATTCGATAGCAAAATCGATAGTAATTTTGGTAGCTAAATCTATTAGAAAATCAATAAAAAAGTCGATAAAAATATCGATCAAATATCGTTAGCAAAATCGATAAATAATCGATGACAAAATATATAACGAAATCGATAAACAATCGACAACAAAATCGAAAACAATATCGACAACAAAATCGATAAAAAATATCGATAACAAATTCGACAAATAATCGATAACAAAATTTGCTACCAAATCTATAAAAAATCGATAGATATTCGATAGAAAAATCTATAAAAACATCGATAAAAAAATTTATAAAAATAACGATAACAAAACGAACAACATAATCGATTAAAAGTATCAATAACAACGTCACGAAAAAATACCAGTTACAAAATCTATAACAAAATCGAAAGAAATATCGATTATTATATCGATAAGTTCTGAACATATCGATAGCAAAATCGATAACAGCATCGATAAGAATTTCGATCGCAAAATCGATAAAAAACCTCCATAACAAAACCGATAAAAATATCACTATTATCCCGAGAGTTTCGAAAGTCTCTAAAATCCCAAAATAGTTCCCTGCTTGAGTCTCTGTGTCTCTATCTATATCCTTTTCTTTATAATTACCTTTATTTTAATCTTTCTTCCTCTACATTCATCTTTATTTTTATCGGTATACTCGTCCTCATATTTTTCTTTATATTTGCCTTTGTTTTTACTATTACTTATGTTTATCTTTTCTTCATCTACACACATCTATTAACACGTTTTTGTTAAATTCATACCATGTGCATACACTCAAGAAGCACTTGTTTCAGCCCCAACCATTTCCGTTGGATTGCCAATTTTCCCCCAACCAACCAACTGCCACTAAAGAAGTTTCACTTTAAAAACTATTTTCGCATGACTACTCAGTTTACTAATTTTGTATTTGTATATCTTGTACGTGCGGACACGTATACTATACAGGTATGTATGCATGTTATTATCTACCTATAAATCATTATGCTTTAATTTCTACTAAAATAAATCGAAATGTGAACAATTTTCCACAAATAGGCAATTATTTAAATGTGGAGATATTTTTCATAACATTTGTGATAATTTATTATAAAACTGCAAAATTTTTCGTTTTATTTGCCAAAGTACTAATCGATTTACTTGCTTAAAAATTAAAACCGAGCAATAATCATTGCCTTAAAGTATGCATTGCATCAATTTATTGCAAAGAAATATGCTGTCAAATAATTAAAAGATTTATTCGCATTATTTATTAGCAATATCTAATTTTATGTATCAATGTATCTGTAGCTCATAACAAGTTGGCATGATTAATTTATAAAATTCAAAAGGCTTAGCTTCCAGCTAAGATCACTAAAAATAATACGCACAATGCTACGATATAATAAATATTATTAATTTGAAAGCGTGTGGATGAGTGAGCGTGTGCGTATGTTTGTTGCTATTTCACGCTATAATGGCTGGCTGTATTTCCATAAAATTTGGCTCACAGATAGGCTGTAACGTGGATTAAAAAAATAAATCGATATTCTTAGAACACAGCTGCCACATTTTTCAAAAGTTAAAATCGTAGAGATTCAAAAATGATTTATTTCGAAAATACTTTAGAAGGGGTTTGCAACCTGTTCCAAAATCTAAATCAGTTTAATTAACAAATTCAATGATTTTTTTAATAATGGATATCAAACGAGAGAAGCTTAAGAAAGCTTACTTTCAAAAATAGGTTCAAAATATTTTAAAACTAAAATTTACAAACCTTAAAGAATTTCGATTACATAGGGCATTATTTTAAGGCATATTTTCTGGGAAAATGATGCAACAAGTCGATAAATATCTCTGTAAATTTTTTACACCAAATTTAATGCAAGATATGTTGGGATTTTTTTCGAAATTTTCTATGTATTTATGAGTTGTAGCAGTTTGTACACTAGGGTTGCCCAAAAAAAGTTAAGTCAGAATTTTAATGCTCTCATCCCCTAGGATTGTTCTATACCGCAAAAATTATATCTTGTTTTTTTTGTAAATCAAAAAATATATAGAGGTCGCTCAAAGCGCTCAAAATTTTCCATATATATTATATTTGCAAAAAAAAACAAGTTTTCTTAGAAATGACATGAAACTCTTAAAAATCTATATTTTTTTATCGAAAAACTCTGCTTCTCTTCAGGAGACTTGTTTATTTAACCACATTCTATTATTAAATAGTTTTAATAGGACTCCTAAAAGCCCCAAATGGGTACCCAACGCGACCTCTAAGAATTTTTTTTTTTTTATTCAAATTAAAAAACAGTATTTTTTCCATATAGAACAATCCGACTTTACCTTTTCACATGCATTTTTGGACCACCCTTGTGTGCACTGCCGCTGAAACACAAAAATTTAGGATACTTATGAATTTTTCTCTCGGAAACTATGCATCCAACTAAATATGCGTGAATTATTTAATTAATTAATCAAAAAGTGCTTAATACATTTGCGAGAAGAAATATTTCAAATAATATAAAGAAATTTTTAATGTTTTAATTTCATATGTTTGTTTGAAATTTGGATCTGCAATTTTGAATTCAGGAAATTGCTAGACGGTTTTCGAAACTACATATTTAGACGAATAACCTTTTAATGGAACCATCGCACAATTTTTTATGATCAAATGAATTCTATCCAAAAAGGATGCCACAAATGTGTTTAAATTAAGGGTCTTCACACCGAAAAAAAATTCAAATTTAAAAAAAATTTTTTTTTTTTGTTTGCTTAATATGCCGAATTTCCACTATTTCTTCAACGAAATGACACGAATATTTTCTAATGCACAACTTTTTCATTACAATTTTTGCCATTTGATTCCTAGTGAAAATCCAGCATTATACTTTATGTACTTAAGAATATCTTTGCGGTATGAAAAAAATGTTGGTTTTTCCAATTAAAATCTCCAAAAAAGCACTTGTTTTAGAATTTTTTAAGATTTCGCACTAGCGTACAGTTTTACGCTACCTCCGAGCGGCGAATGGATTTTATGACAAGCTTTTTCATGACATAAATACCTAGGAATGCCCACTGCCCGAGGAATAATTTTATTTCAACTTAAAAAAGCGTCGCGTAAAAAATCTTCTTCTCTCAATGTGTACCACGTTATGCATTAATTAAACGACAGTTAAGTTTGCCAAAAGAGGAGCTTCAAATAACAAGAAAAAAGTATACGGAAATTATTTTACCAATTTATATACTTTCGCTAAAAGCATCAATAACTCGCAAAGACTAAATTTTACCGAAGCTTATGCGTATTTCCGATTGCAAGAGATATCCATTAAAAAGTTTCATTTTAACAACTCCCAAATATTCAAAGTAACTTCTGCTACACATGAACACATACATCCACACACTCATGTACATGCGTACATACCCTGCAGGAAATGTATCTAACTATAATCTAACTTTAAGTTGATTAGGAAGGAGCTAAATGTCACTTATTATCTGTACATTTTCTTTGACGAAAGCTAACTATATTTCTATGGTGATGACCGCGAAATAGTCAAGGGTGATTACCTCTGGGTAGATGTTACCAACTTGTAACTAACTACTTTTGGACATAAAATATCAATAGGAAAAAGAAAATATTTTTTATTTTATTATTTTTTTTTCATTTATCTATTTTATTACATATTTCATATTTGTTTACATATTCTGCTTCGAACTCCGTCAGACATAACTTCAAAATGATAATACGAAATTTCGATCTTCCATTTATTTGTCCGCAATTCGAAAAAGTATATGCGAAGTGCAGAATATTTTTTAATAGAAATGCGTTTAAAAAAAAAAAAACAATCTCCTGCATTACTTGTCAACTAGTTTCAAGTTAGCTTTTTGTAGCTAGCTTCAAGTTATAAATTTTATAGAAATACCGCAAAAAAGCTAACTACAATTGGGTTATTTTTTATTAATTGATATTTTTTTTTCTGCAGGGTACACATGTACATATATGAATATGCGCGCACATGTGTACGATCACTTCATAACTATAGTTTCGATGAAAGAAAAGTATTCATTTTCTATTGCAAAGTTTCCAAGCTGCTGTTCAGCGGAGCAAAGTATTCGCTGCAAAGTTGAATTCCACAGATGGATTAAAGAAATCAATTCAAAAGTGATTGTCAGAATATTTCAAATTGCATGAGAGTACACATGTACATAAATATGTATGTATGTATGTATGTAGTATATCATATTTCCACATTTCAGGTATTTAGAGTCAGCAACAATAAAAAAGTGCAGAATATGCGGAAGTGGGGAGTGGGGAGTGGGGAGTGGAAGAAAAGCAGCAGTTAGCGATGCACAGTAAGGTGATAACATATGTACGTAAAAGGTTGCCTTAAAGAGGAAGTTAAGCTAGAAAAAAATAAAAATAAATATTTCTTGAAATGTGCAGCTATATTTGCATAATTTTGCTTCATTTCCAGAAAAGATATCCAAAAATCCAAAGATTTATTAAGGACACATCGCACATCGTATTCAAAAGAGTCACAACTCATAATTTGGTATTTTTGAGATTATGCGCTAAAAATATACGCAGAGCTTTTATTTACCTTTCAGCAAGAGCTGTAGAAAATTTTTGTTATAATTTGTAAAAAAAAAAACCTAAGGTTAAGTCGTCCTTGCCCATAAGATTATCATGTGCTAAGAAATAGTTTTTCGCATTTTCTGACAAACGTGTTATTTTGAGTTGTGACTCTTTTGAAGACGGTGTGCGACATGTGTGAAGACGTTGCATCACGTTGATACGCTACAAGAAAATATACCTTCATTGAAGAGCAAAAATACTTGTAAGTATGTACATATGTGCGCATATACATACACATCTATTTATGCGGTTTTGTGTGAATTTTCACTAAACTTGCACTGAAAAACTACTTCGGCAAAAACGCGCGCTCATAAGCGGCAGAACCAACATTGACAAACTACTGCCGCTGACTTTGCCGTCGACTTTGGCGTTGACTGCATCGCTGACGTGCCATCGGTCGTCGGATGCATTTGGTAAATTCGCAGTCAAAGTTCACCGCAAGTTTTACAACGCTTTAGTCGCTTTTTGCACCACATCGTATACTTGCAACATTTTAGTATGCAACAGCCGGCTACGCACACACTCGCACACACATTTAAGAAATGGCTACATTAATACATACATAAGTATGTATGTATGTTTGTATGTCTGTGCTAACCATTTCACGCATGCCGGCAGCTGTGGCAAAAGTGCAGAAAGCTTCTAAAGCGCCGCACTGGCAAATGAAATGAAAAGGTGGCGACCGTGATGGTGCTGGCAATGATGCCGTAAGGAGCGACGAGAAGTTTGATAAAAGTTCCAAATTAACTTCTGGTGAAATGTTGGCTCTTGGATTTTGCGACTGGCAGTTAATCAATTGCAGATGTCAGTTGGGCCAAATGCCTTTACATACATATATACAAATGTATGTACATATGTATGTACATATATAGTAAATAAGAGGGTAAATAAGTAAATTTGCTATTGCTGGTTGTTTTTTCCGACAGGGTGGGTAGGCGAGGGTACGCACACATACATGTACATATGCTTGTGTGTTGTTCATACATGCATAGGTGCATTTACATATATGGGATGCGGGTGTGCGTGACCGTTGTAACTTGCAACTATTTCAAGTTGAAAGCAACCAAAGAAAATTGATTGGAAATTGCCTGCAACATTTGCAGCACCACGGAAATATTCGAACTGATGCTTGTAGTCGCACAAATAAATAAACACTTATTCTTACTAGGACTTAAATAGTACGATCTGTGCGCAAAAAGTTCTAATTAAATGTTCGATTTTCAAAAAGGTTTTGTAAATGATAAAAAAAAAGATTTACTCCACATTTTTTACAAATTTTAATTTGTGTTAATGATTTCCGCGCGCAGCCTTCAAGTAGCAAATCTGAGCAACTGCCGAAAACAAAAACAGAAGCAGTCAATTTTATTCAGCCTAAATATATGTATATGGGATCAGTGGATGGGAAAACTATGAGGACTAATGATACATATACATTAGGGTGATCAAAAAATGCATGAAAAGGTACATAAAGTCAGAATTTTTATGCTCTCACCCCCTCTCTGTACCGAAAAAAATTTATGCTTTTTTCAGTTTTAAATCAAAAAGTATTTAAAATCGTAAAAATGGTGTGGAATTCCTAAAACTCAATATTTTTCGTTCGGAAAACCCTCCTCCTTATCTACAGGATATTCCCTATAATAATACCCAATTGGTTATTTAACAATTTTTTTATAGTAACTATAATTTATAGGTCCGCCAAAAACCCAGAAAATGCAATGGAGTTTTTTTCCCTATATAAAATACATAGAAAACTTTGAACGCTTTGAGCGACATTTAATTTTTTTTTTTTTCAAAATACAAAAACGAGGTTTATTTTTTCGACAGAGAACAATTCTAGAGGGAGCAGCTGAAAACCATACAGCTGCTGAAGCCATCAGCCTACTTGCTGAGGCTTCAACCCGGGCGCCTCTCTTCCGTGTGATTTTCTTATTGTGATGCTCGTTTCTGATCGCTGTTTATAAGAGCGTACAACTCCTGGCGCATGATGACAACATCGACATCATCGGTAAAAAAAAACGCCTGCTATGCGTACTCAGAATTAGATATAGAAGCAAAGCGACTGGGTCTGGCAGTGAACGAGGAACAGTTAGAATTTTGAAAAAATAGATGACTTCGTTTATTTAAGAACCAGCATTAACACCAATAACTTGGAAACTCAAGAGAGAATCAACTTGCCAACAAGTGCTACTTTGGACTGAGTAGGCAGTTGGGGAGTAAAGTCATCTCTCGACGGAAGCATCTACAATTACAATATCCTATGAGGTGGCTCTTGGAGTATTCGAGAAACAGATTTTGAGGAAGATTTATAGGCCTTTACGCATTGGCGACGGCGAGTACAGCAGACGATGGAACGATGAGCTGCATGAGCTTTACAACAACATCTCTGAAAGTATTCAACTAGAAACCCGCTGGTTATAGCAGAGGAAGTGGGAGGCCCCAACTGCGATGGAAATACCAGGTGGAGAAAGACTTGGCTACGTTTGGCGCTTCCAATTGATGTCAATCACTTAAGCGGTTACAGCGCCAAATAAGTAGAAGAAGATGTACCTCGCAATAATAATTTGCCATAGTTATGTATGTATTTTCATCAAATTTTAAAGTCATGTGGGTAATGATCCGAAGGTTATGGTTTTCCGAATTTATTAAGTATATGGAAAGCGGCACTCCCTCTGGTAAACAGTCATCTCCTTCCAGTTTACCATAAATGCCTACCTTGGTACTGTCGCCGCACTAAATATCTCACACACAATCTCATATAACTTATTAGGTGCTACGTCCTCTTGTCGCAGCCCATTTTTTATGCCCTAATTTATGTCCGAGGTTACCGCCTAGTCACCAGTTACAGGCCTTCGAAAATCCATTCAGTCGTTTCGGAGATTGTGAGTTCAAACAGACAGAAAAAAATCCAAAAATTATCTAAATATATTCTATAACATTCCCTCTTTAGTTTTATGTTGTTTTTGTTTTAATTTTTCCTGATTATTGCGAAAAAAAATGTGTCAAAACTTTCCGCATAAATCGCCACAAATCGAAAGTGAACTTATAACTTTGACAACTACCAATTCAACCTCCTCTACTATCTCATTTGTAGTTTAAGTGTTATTAAGTCACAGCTAAAGGAAAACTGCAAGAGCAGCAAAATACTCAACTTTAATAATAATAAATCTGCGAAAGAGCACAAAATGTGAGACACAACAATAATAATAAAAGCAATGCGTATTTAACAACTTCGACACAAACTCCATCGGAGTAGTCACGAACAATTGCAGTATTATTAGAACCAACAACAAAATATTCCACTTACAAATAACAGAAACTGAATGCACCATCACTCGAATATGAAACACAAATGTGTATGTTCCAGTCATAGACACATTCACAATTACCCAACAACAACGGTTTGATACACCGCTGCTGATTTTGCACTACACATTTCGTAACTAGACTCCAACTGGTGACTGAATGGGCCTTATCGTCAATCCTGGCAAAACAGGACTGGTTTCATTGAAGGTGTTTGAGAAGGTATTGGTAAGAAATTGTAAATCCTATTTTATTTTATAGAGTTCTGGACTGAAAAAATTCGCGCGTACAGCCACCTACCCTCATTGGTATTAGTGGTGCATTGCGGATTTTCTGCAGCACCGGCTGGACACAGGCTTAGCAAAACTGGTAGCTTGGCAAACCCAGTATCTGAGTCCTATATAATTTATGAGGAGTTTTCATTTTCGTTCTTGATTGCCCGGATCGTAGAGTATCTGAAATGACTTCAGGCATCTTTGTTACGAGCTTGGGCTACTCAGAATGATGCTGCATTTTCCACGGGCGCGGCATGGCACACTCAAGATTGTGGAATCAGAAATCTTTAAGTAGGGCTAAACACCGCAAAGTAGTCTGAATGGAAATTTTTGGCGAGACGAAATACAAAAATTTTAAATCTTCAAACCGCGACAAGGACCTAATGTAATTCCTTAGCAATGTTAAGTAAGAAAGACCCTCCACTCTGTGATTTATATGGATGTCCAATTTTTGCATTCTGAACCGGTAAACGCTACGATCGTGAACGGATCAGAAATTCCGTAAAATTTCGAAGTTCGCTGGAGATGAGTCCAGCACCCAAGATTTTGCTTTGACCCAAAATTCATATTTTTTTTTTCGAAATAGTAGTAACTACACAAATACAGAAAATTATAGTCAACTCTTTCCAAATTTGTTTAACACTTGTATTTAGGAGGAAACTAATTTTCCTATCTTCTATTAAAATACACTCACTTTCTAAATTAAATTTTTTAGATTGGTAACCGGCTGCCATAAAAACTACTAAATACTACTAAAAATCCCTGAGCAACAAGTTCCGAGTGAGTTCAATAAATTTTTAAATATCATTTCAATTTTAGAAATTCATGGTGGCCAGTTTTTTGGGATATTTTTTTTTTTTTGAGACTTTTTCGCATTGTTTGGAGACTTTCTTAAATTTATATATATAACACTTTGCTAACTATAAAAAACACTTTGCTATTCACAAATTTTTCTAAGTGTTTCATTTAGTTTCAATTATTGTTGTCGGTTTTAATGCGGAACATAAAATTTTACGTTTCCTCCAAACGGCAGATATTATATGATAAGCTATTTTATGGAGTCTCGCTATCAGAATCAATTTTTTTGCAAATTTAAGCTTTTATTTTTGCCTTAAAATAATTATGATTGTTTTTTTTGTCTCGAAATATTAAACGTTTTGTAATTTGACTAAAAAAAAAATGCTGTTATTTCACTCGTGCGGTAGCATCGTTAGTAGAGCCGTGTTTCATTAATGTTGAATGTTTACCGATATTTAAAGATATACGAGTAAGGCTGATTTTAAGCTAAATCGATACTGGTTCTGAGCTTGTTATATTTTTCGCGTGGTTCTTTCAGCAAGTCCACTGTATATACCCAGCAAGAACAGTACCAGACAATCGATAGGATTTAACACCAACACTTCTGACAGAATGCGGCGTTAGTCGTTAGCAGATCAATGTAGTAATTTCTATTAGGATCACAGCAAAAAATTACCATCATCTGTTACTTTCATCAATACATGTGATTTCCTATCCCTCTTACCCTCATACCTAACCTACCCTCATGATCTGGCAAAACCTTTTGAAGAATAAATTTTTTCCCCGATTTTTGTGGTTTTAGTCAGCCTCGTCTTGCTGGGTAATTTCATAAAAACCAACACACATTCATTTGCTCACCTGTTCCCGATGAATGCTCTCACTACATCACTCACCGCTCCGTGACAGTCTGTCATTCATGCAACTTTGGCAGTTAGGAAAACACTTTGCCGGCATTGACAAAGTTTTTCATTTATTCACATTAAATCAAATTGAGTGGATAAGTAGCTCAGTGCTTAAGTGCCACAATGACCGTCATACGGTACATTCAATCTTCATAACTGCAAATTAAATAAGTTTTCAGCACGAAACAGCAAAACGAAATGAAAACAATAGTTTTGGCATAGTATTTTTTATATTTACTACTCGCTACATTTATTTGTTCGCTTGAAGTTAGTGCTTTATTTTCTCACCAATTTCCGTCACACCTTGTCAAATGTTGTTTGAAGACAAACCAGTTTTGGCAATGCCTTGTCCAGTTTGAGTTCTTCTCCATAGATACATATATTCATGAGAGCTATCTTCATAGCTTACAAATTTTTCTAACTTTTTCAAAAATACATACGCACATACGTACATATTTCCATTGCATTGTAAAAATATTCGATTTTCGATTGAATAAAAATATTGTTAAGAAATATTTTTCGAAATGAAAACTACTAAAGATTTTAATTTGTTATTATTTAACAATGAAAACTAATATAATTGGCGTATTTCTTGAACATATCGCAACGAAAATATAATCTAATACTAAGCGACAGCCAAGTCGCATTTAGGTCCCTTATTTCGGATGCAGTAGCAGGTCTGCATTGGTTCGCGAGTTCGTAGAGAGACTAAACGTTTTAGTAGCAAACAACAGAGTCGCCCTACTCTGGGTCCCCAAGACCTGGAGGCCCCGAGTGCTTCTTTCCAGTAGGACCACACACCATCACAAAAGAACTTAGGAGACAAGAAAGAACAAGCAGCGAACTGCACTGAGGACATGTCATTGGACATCGCCAGATAAAGAAACTATTAAGAGCATACAAAAGGAAAAGATATGATAAGCTCATTAACCTCCCAAAGAACAAACTAAGAATTCAAACAGGTATTTTAACAGGTCTTTTTTTTCAAATTAGAAGTCATCTACACCAACTCGGGATCTGGTCTAATTATTCATGCTCTGCCACATGCATTCGATGTCACCAAACAACCTACTGGACTTCCTGATGGAGCTAGAACTGCTCGAGGTAATGTAGGAATAAAGGGGCACAATAGCTCTCTTGGTCGAAGTTCATTCCTCAACCGAATATCTATCTCTCTCCATGTGATAATAATTAATATGCTTTTATTGACTTCTAACTATTTTTTTTATTAAATCAAAATTGAACTACTTGGCGTTTTTCATATTGTAAAATATATATTTTTTCGTATAATATTTTTACTTTTAACTCCTACTATAATGCAGCCCTTTCTAACTTTATTTAGAACCAGAAAATTTCGGAAGGAGTTTTCGGGGATGAAAAAAACATTCCATGAAACATTAGTATTCTATAGAATTTTATATATATAGAATTAGGTTAGTGCCATTGGAAAGGCAAGAAAATTGTTTTCAAATATAATTTTTGCCATCGAAGACCTATAGTAAAGTGAACAAGTATACCGTCAAACTTTGAATGCTTAGACTACTATCATTAGGGATCATTTCGGTACTTTCTTCAATCAGTTCTTTAAAATGGGCAGATCACACTGGTTTACAGCAGAAATGGCCAAGGGATGGCACTATCCAATTCCTATAAAGAATTGCTCGCTGATTCCGAAAATCTACTTAATTTTTTATTCTATGGATACGGTTTCAAGATATTTTAAATTTACGAACCAATTTAACAATCTTTATAAGAAATACGGCAAATGCAAACTAACAAAACTCTACATATACAAAATTCTACATTTCCGATAGGTCCGATAGTTTCCGACAAATTAATTAATCATTCCAGATTTTTTGTTTTTTTTTTTTATGAAAACACGAATAAAGCACTCTAACAGAAGGAAAATTAAAAAAAAAATTACAGGTTCTGTGTCAAATCTTTGCCTTTGCGCTAAAGCCTGTTCTGTTTGTGATCCAGTGTCATTAGACACTTTTGATTCCAATGATATTTTGCATGGAAAAGCAGCATAAAAACCTACGAGAAGAAATCTCAATTGCACACCCATCAAATGAGGTCATATTTTTGCCACAACCATCGTCTACAATGATGCAGAAACATTATCTTTTTATATACTATGTATGTAGAAGACGCCATATACTGAATACTTATTTATGTAAAAAAAAAACTACTGCATATCTGAAATAGTTGAAACGTTTACCAAATGTTGCACATACGCTCACACAAATACAACTCCAACACCCGCTTTTGCTGAATTTTTATTACATTTTCACAAGTTTACACATCGTTGAATGTGATTGAAATGGCATTTTTCAGCGATTCTAGTGTTATTGATTTCATTAAATTAACACTTGTCGAACGGACATTACGAGTGGTGTTGGATAAAAAAGGTTTAGATGCGAGCTGCGATGATGGCAATCGAAATGTGTGCTTACTCGAACGACACTTACGAATTTAATGCAAAGCGAAAATAAGGAAAATAATGCTAGAAATATGGAGAAGAAGAAGAAAAACAAAAATGTACGGGAAGTACGACTGAATATTTTGCTGGCTTACAGACATTAACTACCTGCAATAAAATATGGTTGCGAATCGGACTCATGCACTACATATAAATATGTGGACTATCTAACTACATGTACCCGATCCTGCACATTGAGATGAATTTCGCAGTGACTAGGCAAGAAGAGGTCGAACGTTAACGTGAGCACATGTGGCGAGCTGATGAGGTGAATGTCCCCACACATATGTATATATGGCTTCGAAGATGGACAAAAGTGTAGAAGTGGTAGTGTTTTGCGCAGAGCTCGCGTTTAGCAAATCCTTTTAGCTGAGGAAGTCTTTACCCATAAAAAATGTAGCGGAAGTATTGAAAAGTAAATGAATAAATGACAAGAAAGTACACTGCGAACTTATGATAAGCAAACACTGTTCGCGAGCTAAAAGTTATAGTGGCCAGTACTTGGCGATTTTCACTGTAAACTCGCTGGTTATTATGAGTGAAAATAGTGCGAAATTTCATGTCCTTAGCTGCTTAGGTGGAACAGTTATAACGCGAAATCTCATATCTGTACAACAAGTTTTTTTTTATCAAAGTCATGGTGACAACTTTTTTCTACCTGCCTCCATATAGTCGAAACACTGTGAGTTGTAGCCACGAAGTAGCTTTACTGCTGAACGTAACAGTAGTCCTGAACTGATCTATTGCATATTAAAAAAAAAAAAAAACACTTATTACAAGCTTTTATTATTTTTCATCTGTGTATAGTCAAAACTTTACAATCAATTTTTAACCAACCCTCCGATGATCAAAAGGCTTGAAAATTCAAGCTTAGCTCAGAACCCGAAGACAATGCAACTTGAAAGAGGAATTAATCCGCTAGATGGCGCAGGTGTATTTAACCCCGTATTTAGGATCCCATTGGGTACATATTTGGCATGTATTTTTATCACTTTCACGAAAGGGAGTAACTCCACAAAACACTATTCCTGAAAGGTAGCGCATAAGTCGAGATATTTGAAAAGTACTTGTTTATGGTCCGATTTATTTTAACATTTAGAAAATATATTACCTAAATAGAAAGAAATAATTTCACAAAAAAAATTCAACCATTAGATTGTGCGGAGGTGGATTTATATTTTTCTTGCTAACCAGTAATAAAAGCTTGTCTTTTAAATTTTAGTTCTTAGATGGTTCTTTTGTAGGATAATTAATTTTTTTTCTTTGAAGAAAGAAATAAAAATTTGCTTTGTTAATACTTATTTATCTGCACTAAGATGACCTGACTTTTGGTAGCTAATTTTAATCCGAATACACACGGTGGCGAAAATGTAAATAGGGAAGAGAAATTTTAGCAAGATTTGACTATTTTTCTTTGTTTGAAAATGGTTATCTATTATTTTTTTATGAAAATACAGCTTATTGTCTACGGATGTAATAGCCCATTTTCACCAAGAGATTAGCTGCAATTAAGAGCTCAGCTAAGTGCAAATAAAGTTAACATGGGGTGATCAGAAAAGCTTATCAGGTATATTCTGCAATTCACTTCCGAGTGAATTTCAACAAAACGACCTTGAATACAACACTCGGGGTTCTGTGTTTCACTTTACGAAAATTCTTTCAACTTTCTTTTGGATTACAGAACTTGCCTGTAAAACTCTGAAAGGGAAACATAAACTCCGAATTCCGGATTCAAAATGAGTTTTGCTGAAATTCTTCCACGCATTCTTCCATACAAAGTATATTCTAAAATTCTTTTTTATGGTGAAAATGAGCAATAACTTTAGAAAACAAAATTGCCAAAAAATCAACGGTAGGTCTTAACTGCTTTAATCCTGTTCCTAATTATACTAAAATTTAATGGGCTACAAAATTGCGACTCAGCATGTTTGTAAGAAATCTAAAAAGCTCAAAATTTTGATGCAACTATCCTAATTTTTGTAAAAAAAATTGAAATTTTGACTTACATGGTTTTTTTTAGATGACTAGCTACGATTTCATAAAAAAAAATAAACATGCGAAAGGATAACAGCCAAAGAGTGATAAAATGTCTCCTGTCTATTTATATTTTCGCCACTGTATATACTACCTACTTTTTAGCCATCAGAACATTTAAAATTCAGGTGTCGAAAAATGTATTAAAAACGTTATTAATTTTGTGGTTTTTTTAATTCGAATAACCTGTCAAGCAACCCACATCTTTTAGCCACCAAAATGAAACCACAACAAATAGCGCATAATTAAGCTTTGCCCAACCGCTAATAAACAGTTCAAAATCCCAAATGACATCTATGCATTCATGCCAATACACTTGCATGTATATATACACATACCCTGAGAGAAAGATTGGACCAATTGTAGGAAAAATTCAAACGTAAGTATAGTAGTTTTGTATCTAGACTATAGATAGTACAAAAAAAAATGTTTAATGAGTTTTGATCTAAAATTTATTAAAATAGCATACAGAAGTGGAAAATTGAACCGAGCATTGGACATTCAATGTTAAATGTAAATAAAATTATTACATATGTTTGGTCCATACTTTTTTAGTACTTACTGCGCTCTAAATCTATTCCGCTTTCCGACAGGGAATGTGTGTATTCATGTATGCCTATGTACATACATATATTGTGGTGACAGAAAAACTAAGCTCATCAAAGTGTTATGTGGCCATTGTTGCGGCATCATGCTCTAGTTTAGTTTATATTTACAATTCGAGTAGGCAAACAATCTCGTAACAAGTGAGTAGGCCACATTTGATGGACGTACACAGCCGCAAATTGTATCAGTTTGGTCAGTCACAATTTTGCTATTTGCCAAAATTAACGGCGGAAAAATATACCACTAAAATTTACGTGGCTAAAAACATAACAAGCAAATACATCACACATGGCATTTTCGGACCCACTAAGTAAATTTATTTCAGTATTTTCTTAGTAATTTTTAAAGCTAAGAGTAGTGGCGAACTTTTGATTCTGCTTAACAGCAGCATAAATTATAATAGAACAGCGATATTCTCCGAGCCTTGCAAGGCAAAAACATTCCCTTTTTCGGGGCAAAGTGTAACATCAAACACATTTTCCACTGTGAAAGGGTAACATTTTTGGGAAGAAACAAAATCACCATAATTGAAATACAACTGTTGCTACAACTGGGACCTCGTTTGCGGAATACATGTGTAATTCCATGTGTACATATTTACGCGCATGCCAGTTGCATCCATGTAGGCGGGTAAATCAATTGTTATTTAACTCCTGCCTATCGATGATGATAATCATAATTATTATTACTGTTGTAGCGCATTTTGGGCATATTGAATAAAGCAACTAATTGACACACAAATACAAACAGCAGCCATGTACTCATATTAAAGCACTTAGCCACATACACGAAAACACTAAATTTGTGCAGAATGCAACATCTGCTGCGAATGAAATTTCGTTTGTGTGCGCTCTAATTTAGCGTAACCAATACAAAATGTTTGGCGATTTAGCGGATTAGTAGTGGGCTCGAATACATGTACATATCTACATACATACAATGGCGATTATATCTGAAAATATTTTGTTGGTGTCTATATTCAAGTACTTAATAAAAATAAAACTGGTTTCTTATATAAACTGCCCTTTAATTCCCAGTTTATTAAATCTAAGCAATTTTGCTGGACCGGGTTGAAAACACTATTTTCTAAAAGTCCGGCCTTAATGCAGCTGTGATAGTGAGGATTCGGTATGATGTTGAATCTCACTGCATGAATTCTAATCAGAAATTGTTCTGTTAATAGACTTACTAGGATTGTGGCCTCTGGTTTTGTGGTGAGACTGAGCGCTCTGATCATCGCTTGGCTGCCGGAGTAGAAATGAAATTCTCCCACCTCCACGGCGCAATTGAATACGCGCATGCACTTTAAAAATACAATAGTGTTCTGTTAGTCTAAATTTATGGAAGACTCGGCAAGGAAACCTCTTAGCTTACTTTATCGACCTATACATCTCTACTTCTGGTATGTTGGTTGAATTAAGTTGACGTAGTGGATTGTAATCCTGGCGACAAGCCTTTAGCAAGTTTTGCCACCTAGAGCGATTTGCGACAGAACCTATTGAAGGGTAAGTCAATCCTTTCGGCGTGTACCCCCAACGGGCCAGACTGCTGTGAGTTGGCTCATTTCTAAAAATGCCAAGGTTTTAAGTGAGTCGTAGGACACCCTGAACTTCCGAGTAATCATATACGATCCTTTGCGGTATCACGTCTGTATATAGTTCGAATTATATATTTCGGCGATTCGGCCTTTGAACTCCCTGAGTAAAGGCCCCGATGCCCCGCGTGGCATACACTCAGTGCACAGTCGCAGCTCGCTGGTTCGTCTACTTTCTTGGTTTCCGGAAATTCGATTGTCAGATTCCCACTGTAGCTCTCTCCTGCAGTCATCCACTAGCTGAAAATTAACTAGGGATGGTGAGATTAATCAAATTAATAGCATCAATGTAAGAAGAGAATTTTGAAATTTTACATACAAATTTATTTTACTATACACATTGGATTGAATGCACACTTTGTGTTAAGGTTCTAATAAACTCCAACATGATTAGAAAAACTAAATTAATCGAAAATTCTTATTCAGCGATTAAAATCTCCTAATAAACTGCAATTAATTTTTTGATCTTGCATGTAATCATTTGCAAACGTTTTGGCCAGAAAAGCGCTTGCAAGGTCCACTAGGCGAAATGATACCTTAAGGTTATATTGTTCAAAGAAAACCTCTGCTTCAACCCGCATTCCATCTTTAATCCATCCGTGGTAATAGTTAATCGCTCCCAGAACCGGACCCTTCCTTGAGTCCTTTTATCTCTTATCTGACTTCTAAGCTATCGATTAAACTGATTTTTAATGTTATGAATAGTGGGAGAATGGAAAATATCCCCAAATACTTTTCTAATCAGAGAAGAATGTAAGAGTTCTTTCGTTCCAGCTCTATTCACTTCATTTTCGCACAATCTCGAAAAATTTTCTCAATTATTTTTCATATAAACGAAAGCACTTGCACATTAAAAAAATGCACGTAAAAAACGAATGCAGACTGTAAGCTTCTTAGGATGAATTCAATCATTTCATGCGTACTAAAAAAAAACAAACCTCTTACTCCCGTGTAATCTCTAACTCTAAGCCCTTATAGAACAAAAGACTCAGGAAAAGTGAAAAACGGTATTAAACAAAGCTGTGCACATAAGAAATAATAAGAGCAACTGCGATTTGCGATTTGCAGCAAATGTCGGCGGCCTGCAGGTGAAATTTTAAGATGAAAAAGTTTGCAAAATAAAAACGAACTCAAGGCGGAGATAACCAGTTAAAGCAAGTACAAATGTGTAAGGAATAATGAGAATGGAGAAAGTGGGAATAAAAGTGAGAAAAATAAATCCCAAATCCCAGATGAAGATATTCGCAGTCAAGTTGTAGCACTACAATAATCTCAATGCACCAGTTAAGCAAGGGTAAGAAGAGAGCACTCAAATGTGAAAAAGGAATGAGAAGTAGATAAAAGTGCGGAGGTGCAGCATGCACGAAAGATACGCATGAACGGCAGACACGTTGCCTTCCATATCCCGCCACTTGCGCAACGTTCGCTGGCCAAACGCAATTGCAGAAATGGCCAATTCAAGAGGTCCCTTCAGACAGGCACCCTCTCTACATTGGCCCTCAAATAGTTGCTACTATTGTGATTATTGTTTTCCTCTCATTGCACTCTTATCAGAGCAGCACAAAAAAAAAAATATTTAAAAAAAATCGCTGCAACGCGTGACCGCAAATGCATGGCTAGTACACAGAGCGAAAACTAGCTAAAAAATAGAACAAACTGAAGTAATAAAAGAAATTAAAAAAATGAAACGAAATTAAAAAAAATATATTTTCAAGACAAATAAATCTAGAGCTAAATTAGTAAAACAAAAATTTAATCAATAATGCTAAAAACAGGTCAGGAAAATAAAAAAAGGAAAGAAATATTTTTATTTTGCCTAAAATCTAAAAATTAAAATAAAATTAAATTAAAAAATAAATATAAATATATTATTATTATTATTATTATTTATTGATGAAATATAAAATATTTCACCAACAATTACTAGCACACTAGCTGCTGAGGCCTACGGTGTGAAAAAAATAAATAAAAAAGATAGTAAGAACTAAATGATATAAAAAAATTATTTTTTATTTTAAAATAATATAAAGTCTAAAAATTAAACCAATTAAATTAAAGAAAAAAAATATATAAAGTAAATTTCTAAAAGTTAAAATAAATTTAAAAAAAATTATCTTTTAAACAATAAAATCAAAAATTTAAAAGAAAATTACAAAAAAAAATAAAAAAGTTTCATTTGAAATGAAATAAAGAAATAGGCCTCTTTTTAAAGAGTATTACATCTAAAAACTAAAAGTAAATTAAATTAAAAAATGAAATGTAAATGCAAAACAGCAAAAAAATTTAAATTAAAAAAAGAATAAGAAAAATGCCGTTGCCCGAGGCTCGAACTCGGATCTCTCGAATGGCACGCCTGTACTCTGCCCACTCGACCAATGCGACTGTTGGAGGAACACGGGCTAAATAATATACTACAACTGCTTTCTCTCAAGACAGCTTTTCACCACGAGTGCTGACTGAGAGAGCTTTTTATCTACAATGCCAGAATAACAAAAGTCTTTCGGGGTATCTTGTCATCTATCTTTCATTTGTATTACGAAACACTTTTTGCTATCTTAGAAAGAATTGCTCCGAAAATCTTTAAGAATTTTCAAATAAAATCAGTAAGGAATCTGTATGGCATTTTCTTCGTTCTTTCGTCTGTTTTACCCGTAAGGCTAGAAACTTAGTTTCCATAATATTTTCCATATTTTTCTCTGTGTACTACTTAAGGGCGCTCTGGCTGTTTGGTTGGATGCGACCGCCTGCTGTCTTCACTTCCTTTACTTTTAAATGCACAGCGCTTTAAGTAATCTATTTGTGCAGCGTCTGAGTTTCACATTTTTCTTATTTTCATATTTTTTTCTGGCGATCCTTAAATACTTTCGTCTCCCACAAGTGCCCCTCTTAAAAATTTTCTTTTGCTACACGTTTTCCTTCTTTGCTGAATTTTTTACGTTCTTTGCATTCCTTTATTTGCTTCCGCTTTATTTCTTTAATCTTTTATTAGCCGTTTAATGCACAATTCAACACTCGATTTTGTGCATTTTGTACTGCATTTAACGGCCGCGCCATTTAGGTGCTGGCGCTCTGTGTGCGCTTTATACATACATATGTACAGTCATACATACGCATGCACTTGTATATTTACATATATGGATGCGTGTGCTCAAAATCAGTTGAGCTGCTTGGTACTGCCATCAAGATTGCAGAGCGCCACTTTGAAAACAGTTTGCATTTTGTAAAGCGACATTTGAAATCGAAATTTGTGTATAGATTATTTTCGGCGGTAAATATCTCGCAATTGCAGTGGAAGAGACACTTTTAACTGAAGTTACAAATAGTTTAGTTTCGTTAGTGATGAATATGTTGGTAAATGAAATTTTCACTTTCTCAACTTGGCATTTCCAATTGGCGTCAGTTGGCACAGAAGAGAAACGACTGGCGTTCTTTGTTGAACTCGCCCAAAATGACTTTGCATCCATGTATTATGCATAGAACTGTTGTACCAACTATAATTTCTGAAGTACGGGTCCGAACCGCGCAGAATATTCAATTATACGGGCGGTGTTATGCCCATTTTCCAAATATATATCTTGTGCACAGATGGAGGGCAAGACAATAACATCTAAATCGATTTTATTCGGAGCACTTGGTAAAAAAAACACTTGCAATGTGACCAGAATAAGACTCAAATTTTAGAATTTGGTATAGTAATCGAAACACCGAATATGGGACAAATACACGACATTAAAAGCAAAACAGAACATTTGGCGTCCCGTATAAAATAAATAAATTACCAGCAGAATGGGTCAAAAAAAGAGGACTGTCCTGTAAAATACAGGACGGATGGTCACCGTAGCTATCGTTCGTCAATACTAGCAAACTTTGTTGGGGCTTTTACATTCACAATTTTTCCATTAATCGAACTGAACACATAGCGTGCAGAAAAGTGGCGAATCCAAGACGGCTAATAATGCAGAAAAGTGATTTTTAAACATTTGCATTTCGAGTACAGGATAATTCAGTAGCATGGCCCCTAGTGACGGTACTAACATATAAGGAATTATTTTTTTGAGTTCTGACCACTTCAATTATTTTGGTCTCAGATGTCCTCACTTATCCCAAAGGGATTATTTCTAAAATTATGTACATTAGGGCAGATTAAAGTGTGGCAGTGAAATTTACATTCTACGATTAATTGTATGCGAAAATGGCAAACAAACTATTTACAAAAATTGACGTTTGACAGTTCCAATTTTCAAAAGAAAAAAAAAATTGCATACATAAATAATTTTCCAATTTCTCGGTTTTGTGAATATTCATAAAGATAAAGAGAACACAAAATTTTGTAAATGGAAAAATTTATTTCGTTCAGCAAAAAAAAATATAGTACACTGATTTTTATTTTTAAAATTGGAAGGGTCAAACTTAATTTTTGGTATATGGTTTGTTCACAATTTTTGCTTAGAATCGAACGTAGAATTCATGTATGCTACATATATACTCTTTCCTAAATAAAATTGCTCCGCCCTAATTTACATATTGTGTAAGTCAATATTTGTTTTTAATAATTAATTTACATACATATGTAGGTATCTATATAACTTAGTGTAAGTAGTTCTGCGTGCAAATTATTGGCATACCTTTGTTGACTTTCATGTGTAAAACTTAAACAGACGATACGTAAACACTTCGTTAAGCGTGTTTGCACAAAAAGCGACAACAAAGCCTCACGCACGTTAAGGCATATGTATGTATATACATACATATGTATGTACATATGCAAAATACGCACATAAATATTTATGAACACGTGAATGCTTGTTTGCTAAATTTGACACATGTAGAAATGCATTGCGTATTTACTTACACATAAATGAATAAATCACACAATAAATCAGAGGTGAATAACTCCGGCTTGACAATAACTTAACGCGCTGTCAACTCTTTGAGTGAATAGATGCGTGAATGCGCGCACAAAAAGGCTTAAATGCACGAACACAATGTGGCGGGAGCATCAATAACACAACACGCATGTACATATCTACTATAGAGGCATTACAATGGCAACGGTAAATAAATTTAAATATGCATACGATATAAAGAGCAGACGACACGTCAGCCAAATGGCGGCACAAAAAGCCGCATCAAAATGACAAAAATCGTCACATATGCGACAAATCAATGACATACTGCTACATACGTGCGCGAGCATTAAATGTCACGCAAAAAAAAATCATTCCACCAACAAATGCGAGTATGAGTATGAGCGCTGAAGAGGTGTGCTAGGACGTGAGTATGTGCGTGGAAGAAAGCGCCGCTGCATGTGTGTTTGTTTGGCGCCGACAGGTACCCAACCAAGCAACCCAGCGACGACAGACGGGCAGGCAAGCAGGCGTTTGGCTGAAAATAGCAGCGGCGGTGCTGCAATGAAGTGCCACCACACCGCCAGACATGCGTGACAATTTAACTAACAGCAACAGCAACAGCAACAATAAAAACAAAATTAAGTACGTATGCACATAAAAAAGCGACCGCCTGAACGAACCGCAAAGAGCGAACTATAGCGAAAAAAAACAACGCAAACAGCAATGAAGGTGGCAAAAAGATATGCATAAAACCACCAAAAAGGCGAAACGGAAACAGGCGAGTGAGTACACAACCAAGTTGATAAAAAAAAAAAAACAGCAACGCGCCATACGGACAGGGCAAAACAGCAGCAGCAGCAGCAGCGACCAACAACAATGTTGACAATGTTTAAAGAATTACAAGCGAACGACAAAAAGCTGACAGCGCAAACAATCCAAAGGAAATGGCGACGAAACAAAGCAGCATTGGATAAGAGATGGAGAGGAAGGAAACGCGAAGCGTTTGCAAGAAATCAACGTGCTGCGTGTGTGTGTGTGTGTGTTAGGATATACACCTATAGGGATGTGTATGTGGGCTTACAGTTTATCAGTGGGCGGTCGGAAACCTCTGACAGGTGTTTATATACACAAAAACACCTTCGGGCTGATACGCAAACATATTTTTTGAATTTCTTACTCACACTGCTTGAAATATACATACAATATACATACATACATACATACTTATTTTCCCCTTATGCAGCTTCATTCAAACACACATACATATGTATTGTTTGTGTATAAAGGAATCAACGTCGTTGTAAGTAAGCATTTTTTCCTCACTTTGCAATAACGCATAGCTTTCGCCCTTGGTCATTTATGCAAATTTAATAAAATATTAAACCTAAAAAAAATTAAAAAAAAAATTCAAAATACTGTGCTTGTAAGAAAATTATGTTTGTTTAATAGCAATGAGAGTAAAAGCATAGACAGACGGCAGCGTTGATTCGGTTAAGCCTGTTAATTCGGGAGGGTATTGTTGGTTCCAACTTAAAATATAGAATAGTTTTGAACCCGAGAAAAAATATATTTTTTTTTATCGAAATCTTTTCTATGCTCCTGGCAACGTGCTTATCTTAATATATAAAAATCCCGTGTCACTGTGTTCGTTTACGCTAATCTCCGAAATCGCTCAACTGATTTCAATGAAATTTTGCGGGTGTGCATTATTGGTTCCAACTTAAAAGATAGAATAGTCTTGAACTCGACATTTTTTCTATGCTCCTCGCAATCTGCCTACATCCGAAGCGGGTGTTTTCCAATGTTATTCGCAGCTACGTTTCATATGTATGTTTATGTTGGGAGAAATAGGTAAGATAGCAACAAAATAATGTACTATGTGTTTAAATATATACACTAACATGCGCACATCAACAGCAATAAGAAATTTGCCATTTGGATACCATCCAATGTTATCCATTTCCCTGGCTGATGTTTGAACCGTAACCAGAGATAGTTTTTTTTTTTCAAACGTATTAAAGACTAAATAATAACAACCATTTGTAAATTTCGATATCCAATGAAGCGTAAAAGCTTATACAGACGGCAGCGTTGATCCGGATAAACTCGGACTTAATCCGGATCAACTGCAGTTAATTCTCTAGTTGATCCGAATCAACGCTGCCGTCTATTTATGCTTTTAGAAACAATAAGGATCTTCACACTGAGCTGGGTATTCGGAAATTTTTTCTAATGTATTTTGTTTGAGTAAAATAGTGTAATACAAACAATTTGTTTTTATATGAAAGAACATCGTAACAACATTAGAAAATAAGTTTGAAATTTGGATGAAAACTTTTTTAACTTCCTTTAGTTTTATACAAAGTGTTAAAATTGGGTTTATATGATTTTTTTTTTTGGAGAATGAACTTTATTTCAATGAAAATTCTTAAAAATAAATAAATAAACATAAGTGGAAAACAATATCACTTTGATATGAGGTGCTGTTGATATCACCGATACTGCATATACATATCGTCGTTTAAAGCACAAAACCGCGTATGTGAGGTTGCATAAATTATTTTCTAGAGAGTAAAAATGTTCATATTTCAAAATGGTTCTCTTTTTTATCAAGCAATCGCATTTCTGGCTAGTATATTTCATGACTAATGGATAAGGCATAAGCCAAGAGTTTGTGTGAGCAAATTCAATTTGTGGCAGCCAATGTCAGTTATGCGGTTTTGTACTTCAAACGACGATATATGTTTCTCGAATACTTAATTTCATTTCATTTATTAATCTACGCATTAGTACAGTAAGATTAAGAAATCTTTTGTAGTACAACAGTAATTTATATATGTATGTAGAATAAATAAAATTTTGTGATATTCCTATGGCTAAATATAATTACATGTATATATACGTACGAAGAGAGCACATCTTAGTGTAACAGGTATTTAACTTAAGACAAACTAGCGAAAATATGAATACAAGAGACTCTTAAAGTTGCTTTTACTGTACTTTCTACGGATAGAGGCTGGAATAGCGTTCCATATACGAATAGCGTTGACAAAAAATAGCCTTGCAGAGCTGAGATAGTTATAGCTAAGGGCAATTAGGTCACTTACACGTTTTGATTTGAATATGAATAGATTCCCTAAGGAAGACGCGCGAATATGCGTCGAAACGTGTAGGAGGAAAATAAATGTTTATTTTATTTATAATAATAGACCGAAATGCTCCATATAGAATCTGAAACGTGCTACTCTTCCACGCAAAAATCTGAAATGTGCTAGTCTTTGAGATGTGCTACTCTTCGTTGGGAGCGATGATATGTGCACCACCCATATTCTAGAAATAATGTTCAAGCCCTTGTTGAGCGTTTAATACAAAAAAGTGCCAGTTTGAAGTAGCTAGGACTTACCGTTCGTTTTTGGCATTTTTATTTTTATAGTTTTTTTTTTGCTGAAAATGTCGCGCACTCAGTTCCATATTTATAAAATATCGTCAAATATAATTCATAGGGAAGGAAATGACTGACACCGTCAACAGCCGAAGCAAATTTTTTCTTTTCAAATTCTTATTTTTGCGAACTTGAATTTTTTATGTCTAAATATATGGTATAGAAATTGAGAGGTGCCTACTTTGCAGCTATACTATTTAACTGTTATTTCGATCTCATCTATAGCACGTTTGCCTGTGGCAAGGTGCAATACACAAATTTATCCTAAGGCGTTTCATGTTTGCATTTTTACAGACAGTCTTTTTCACACACACGCAAAAATGAAATTGTATGTATATATTAAAGATTTTAACGGTTCATATGTTTACATATGCAATATTCGCACAAAAGCTGCCGTTTTTACCTTGCTTACCTTTAAAATGTCAACTTGACGATGTTCTGTTTCCTCTGCAGGCTATTTCCAACCAACTCATCAGATAGGAAGCTCAGTAATGAGAGTCTGTCGAGTTTTGAGCAGCCCTCATCTGCCACAAAGCTACGCACACATGTCGGCATCAATTACAAAGTTAGAGTAGGGTAAATTATGTTTAAATATTTGTATGCAAGCACAAAAACTCATACAAGTACATACATGTATACATATGTGAATGCTTTAGAAAGTACATGTGCTAGAAATTGGAAAAAGAAAATAAATATACAGCTAAAAAAACTGTTCAGTGCGTGACACGCGTAAAGCTAATCAAATGTGCGTTCATGGTAATTTTATTGAATGAACACGTCTCAAGCGTTATTTGTCGCGCAATTTACTAAATCGTTTTTTTTTTTTCCTTTTTTAAATTTTATTTCACATTGATTTTCATGGGTTAATTTAATTTTCCAATGTTTGTGTTTATTGAATTGTATACCAAAATAAAAAAATAAAAAGATTTCATAAAAGTGGTGAAAAAACGAGCTAAATTAAAAGCTTAAAAAAGTTGTAGTTGTGACGTGCATACTTAATTCCTACTGTCGCACCTATATGGCCCAGTTGGGTAAGAAAAACCTTTGGTTAAAACTTCATCAAAGGAAAAGAGCATCCAATGAAGTTGTATGCACACCGCACTCGCCTACATCAAAGATTTGGTCGCCATAGTAGATCGAGTCCATTGGCAAACATGCAGGAGAATTACAATAGTTGTTTAAATTGATTGCAAAAATTATTTATTTTTATCTCAATAAAAAAAGAACTAAGAGGAGCAAAAAGAACCTCCGGCGGGCGCCTATCTTGGAAGATTTCAGTTAAACCTCCGAGGATCCTTTCACTGAAACAAAAGGCGACCCGTAAGTAGACTAAATACTTCAACTCACCACAGTCCTTCGAATGATAAGTCTTTCGCAAGACAGTTGTCAATTCTGGCAGCTGCCTTGAAAGCTCTTTTCTGTTTTTGATTGACATATTGAAAGATCTACTATTTAACATACATATAAATATTACCAAACAATATAAGTGACCTAGACGATTAACAGGTGCTGCTAAAATAAATAAATTTGTTTCCAAAAACGATATAAAATTTAAAACAAAATATTTTGCTTTTTAAAATACCTAACATAATCTAAAAATTTAATAAAAAAAAATTAAATAAGTTTAAAAAAATTTTGTTGTTTTGTCTGTTTTCTTTTTAAAACAATAAAATCAAAAACTAAAAAGAAAATTAAATTAAAAAAGAAAATGGATTAAAGAAGAAAAAATGTTTCTTATATTTAAATAAAATACAAAAGAAAAAGACATTTCTCATAAAACAATAAAATATAAAAATTAAGTTTAAAAATTTAAATTAAAATTACGAAAAAAGGTATCTTCCAAAAATTATACAATATATACCTAAATATATATAGATACATGTAATTTTCCCTTTAATAAAACAAAATCTAAAAATTAAAAAATTAAATTAAAAAACGGGAGAAACATTAATTAAAAAAAAAAATTCACTGCACCTGGTATCGGATCTCTCGAATTTCACGACAGTACTTTGCTTACTCGTCACTGCATCTGTTAAAACAGCACGCGCAGAATGATGTACAACCGCTTTCTATCAAAAAAGATTTTCAAATCAAATTTGGCAACGGAGCTTTTTTATAAGACTTTTATGCTAGAAAATCGCCACAAATCTTACCGTCAATGAAAAGCGGCAAACAAATTTGCTAAATTCTATACAAATAATTTATTGTAAAATTCGTTTTTATTTGAATATGCATATTCGTTTTTATACGAATATCTCGTTTGCAGCAGCTTCATGAAATATAAAAATTAAATAGAAAATTCAAAATCAAAAACTGCTTTACTTTCAACTCCAAAACGCTTCTGAAAAAGCTTGCTATATGAACACTACAACAACTTGAAAGCTTCAATCAGCTCGGAACGGTTTCGCTCGGCTCGGCTCGGCTCCGCTCTCTGTGTGAACGTACCCTAAGAAGTAAAGACTAAAGCACAGATCCAACGATTTGTGCATTTGTACAGATTTGTACACTTTGACAGTTTCTGTTGTCGTTGTTTAGACATTTTTTTATTGAGCTGTACTCATTCTGAAAAAAAATTTCTAGAATACACCACTCTGTGACTTCGGAAATGTTGAAATATGTACAAATCGCAGGTGTGTTGGAAGAAATTTTACTTTTTTCACTTTATGTACTTTCTTAATTGCTCTAACCAATAAAAATCTTAATAATATACAAACTTTTTAAAACAGCTATCAATATCAACTACCAGAAACAACTGCGCTCTATAAAATAAACTTTTAGATTTTTGTTAACCGCAAAATGCAATTTTCACACATTCCATGAAAATCTGCATAATTCCATACTAAAGTGTGTAGGAGAAAGCTTATATTACTTAGTATGTGTAACAGCACAGCTGCAAGTAAAAGTTTCATTACAAAATTCAAAAGTTCTCTAATTGCCGTTCAAGTGTCAAAGCTATTTTGGTGTTCGCCAACTGCCCCACAATGCTGCACCCTCTTCTCCAACTATTTTTTTTTTTTTTGGAACATTACACTGTTATACAATCACACATCCACAAAACTGCTCCTCGTATCCTGTCGAGCGTTAAATATGCTTAAAGTGGGCGGCTAACCCAAGTAATTTACTGAAATATTCATATGCGGTCTTCGGTGCGCACTAAAGTGCTTAATGTGCCTGTAGATAAGTTACAAGTACGCGCATACATGAACATGTTTATGCATGTAGATATATGTAGGTATATACCTGTGTATGGTCATTGGCCACTGATAATGTTAATGAAAGCAACGCCACTGGCACTTGTAGGTAATCCTTTCAGTAGTTTTATGTAGCCGTTGTTGTTGCCTGCTTGTACAAAATGTTAGAGTTGCCTGTAGTTGCCGCATTGTTGGATAGCTTGTTGCGGAGCATTGAGCCATACTGACCGCTGAAGGAAGACAAAGGCTCTTAAGCTGCAGCTACATAGCAATTTTTCAAGCGCACTTTAATAGCAATTATCCGCCTGAGTACATTTTTGAATTAGCAAAGTGTGCCGGACTAAAAAATATAGTTGTTACACATACACGTGCGTGTGCATAGTTGCATATTAAAGAGGATTTTCAACAGATCCTTGTCTACCCGTTGACGTGCGACCGCCAAATGGCAGCGTTGAGGCGCTTAACGAGTTAGCGGCAGTAAATCTCTGAGGTAGAAACAGCAAAGTGAAGAGTTAAAGCGTCACAAATATTTAGCTGTCATAAAAAACAGGTCAACGAAATATGAGTGACAACCGGTGAAAGTTGGTTGTAGGTGAATGGATTTTTAAACGGCTTGCATTTAAGTCTAAAGCAAAGACTTGACTTGACTTAAATTTTTTACATTCCTTTTCGTTATAATCATTAGGAGTACTTTCATATGTGAAAGTTTAAGGCAGATATCTTAAGCCGTTACGGAGATGAAGTATCGGGTATTTAATTTAAGTAAAACAATGTGCAATTTCTAAGTGGCCCAAAATTCTCGGTGATTTTTGAAACCTTTTTTCCCAACGATAAACACTTCTTTTTTTCTTTATTAACTAAATTTCAAATCTTAATAATACAACATCATTATAAAGTCATATGGTGTAGTTTTAATATTTTCCAAAACTACTACAAACATGCTTGGCATATTGCTTAGTGCGGCTAAACTAAATACGTGTAAACATTTTGGGCAAAACTGGTAACGCCATTTACTGAGATGCATACATTTCATCCTGAGTAGGCGGTGCCACAACTGCAGCGGCCAAAAATAGTAAAAACTAGCGAATTTTGAGAAAGCATTTACGCAGATTCAAAGCAAAATATCAAACTAACCCACATCGAAGGGAATTTTTGATAAAAATTCATATTTTCTGTCACGGGTCGGGCTTAAAGTAGATACAATGTGAAAAAAAAAATTTTAAGAAAAAGTTTTAAGTTTTTCGCAAGTAATATAATAAGCCAATCTGGTAGATAGCCAGTCTTAGTAATATAACTGTGGTCAAATTTTGCTTTAAATTTGTTAATATGAGCAAATCTCTTCAGTAGAAAAAAAGCAAGTGAAAATGTACCGAAATTAGTAAATTTTCATTGTCACACAAAAAAAATCATAATGTTTTTTTTTTAATAAATTTGGAAAATTTTCAAATATAATATTCATATTAGAAGCAATCTACGAAGTTTCAAGAGTTTACCACGAAATAAAAAAAAATGGCAGCATGCAGAATATCTGTCCCAGCTATTTTGTAATTTTTGAAATTTAACGATATTTTAATTTTAAAAGTTGAAGATACTTCAAAATGTCAACATTAAACTGTAAAAGCTTTCCTCTTGCCAAAACGAACCAACGAACGAATAAAACTAGTGTGCCACCAAATTTGAAAAAAATAACATTGATTATAGGGTGACGATGAGTTGCGAAATGAAAATTCCAATTTTATAATTTTTATTGGCTCACTCGAAATTCGTTCTGAAATTGTTATATACATGAAGAATTTAACATATATATTCATTAAGAATATTAAATAAATATATTCCATGCCAATATTTAATTACTTTTAAGTGATTTGGTTTTTAAATTAAGGCGTGCGATGAAACGTGTTAGCCGGCTGTTTAATGGTTCCTCAGGGCGTATACGTTACACATAACAGTGTAAGCTTTATCGGAAAAACGTTGTTCCATAACAGTTATTAGATGAGAAATACTTTTTGTTTCGCCGATAAGAGTTGTAACCCAACGTTTACTTTTTCCATTGCATGATAACTATTATTCAGGAGAAATGTGTTTACGTCGCCAATAAGAGTTATTTCCTAACGTTTATTTTTTTATTTTGCTAGATAGCAGTTATTACGCAACATTTATTTTTCTTTGTCTGATAATAGTTATTTTAGTTCTCATCTTTTATTTTCATCATATTTATCTTCTTCTCCATCTTCGTTTTCGTCAATATTCTATCTCACAATGTTTATAAAAATTATCTACCGTCAATTTTATTGTGGCTTATTACTTACTTACTAATAGTGTTATTGAGCTTCTGAAGTCTGGAAAAAATAAGTCTGTTAAGGAGATGTGGTTATCTCCGAAATAGCAGCTAAAATTTCTACCGCTTAGACTTTGTTATTTTTCCATTCTTCCTAACAAACAAATCGTAGCACAAAACTCAATAACACTATGGAAAAAATGTATATTTAGAAGTCGGTTAAAAAAAAAATCTAAAAATCAATCGTAAGTCCCACTTACTTTAAACTAGCATTTTATTATATTAAAATTGAATGCGCTATAAAACTGGAATTCGGCCGCACTGTGGGCTTGCCAATATATATTTAGGAGTTAACGTTTCGGAATTGGTGAAAACTATTTATATAGTTCAAAGCGGTGTACCGATTATGCACGATTCTCACATCGCACAAAAAGTATAAATTTTAATTTTTACTTAAGGCAAGTGCAAAACATTTTCTAAGCTTTTTCAGCTGGTGTGGTACTAAAAGTTTATGTAACGTGGCGTGTAGCAGGACTAATGCAAAAGTTGGCTTTTGTCGCTGCAGCTAATATACGCACTTGAACATAATATTATGTAGCTGGATTAGCTCCACTAATGAGAATATATGTATGCAAGTGGAACAAAAAGGTAATGAAAATGCATGCATACCCATACATATGTATGTATTAGGGTACTCCAAAAAGGCATGTGAAAAAATAAAGTCGGAATTTTAATGCACTCACCCCATAGGATTACTCTATACAGAAAAAATATACTCCTATTTTCTTATTTTGAAATCAAAAAATATTTAGAGGTCGCTGAAAGCGCTCACAGTTTTCCATGTATTTTATTTATATTGAAAAAAAAAACACTTTTCGTAGAAATGGTATAGAATTCTTCAAAATTAATATTTTTCGATCGGAAAACTTTTTTTCTCTTCAGGATATTCCCAATAACAATACCCAACTTTTATTTAACCACTTTTTCATGGTAACTATATTTTATAGGTCCGCCAAAACCCCCAGCAAATGTCAGAAAATACAATGGGGGACAAATAAAAAACCTTTAATATCAAAAAAATTTTAAATAAACAGATCTGTACTGTTATTGGAAGTCTCTTGAAGAGAACCAATGTTTTCTAATCGAAAAATATTGCTTTTCAAAAATTCTATACCATTTCCCATTTCCCCCCATATGAAATATATGGAAAACTTTGAGCGCTTTGAGTGACCTCTAAATATCTTTTTATTTCAAAATAAGAAAATAGGAGTATATTTTTTCGATGTAGAACAATTCTAGGGGGTGAGAGCATTAAAATTCTGACTTTACCTGTTCTGGACCACCCTACCGTGTATACTACGTTATATACATATATATAGTGAGAAATCCCTGTTGCGTTCATTCAAAAACCATTTAAAGTCGCCTGTTAACCACAACATTCCTTCATTGAAAATGATTGAGCGAAAAGGACACCAGGGGGGCGCATAGCAGAGAATAGTTGGAGGAGAGATGGTAAAACTCGCTTATGTCGCACATTGTCAAACTCTTTATTTATACAATTTAATTGCGCAATTGCGGTGTTGTTATTGCATAGCCACTGTGGGAATTTTAACAGGTTGTTAGTTATTGTCAACTGACAATGCAGAATTTTATTGCAATGCTGCACACATACTACATATAGAGACTAACGTACGAAGTCTCGTACTTGTACTCGTTAAAAGCCAGCGCAACGCTCAAAGTTATCCGCTGCGAAATTGCTTTTAAGTGATAATTGCACTGATATGTAGCATAGCAATGTAGAGGACGAACAGACAGAATGAAGGCCAGTAGTATGCGCTAACAACAATGCTCAAATGTTGTACATAAATATTACATACCCATACGACAATTCCACAACTTAAATGTTAATACATATGTATGTACTACTTATTTGTATGAGTGGCCGTACATAAATAGTTTTATGGGTGTCCACTTTTATGCCCATGGCACTATTTAATGAAATGAAAAGCAGCGCAATTGTATATGTGTATGTGAATTTTAAATATAGATGCGAATGTTAACGCGAATGTGATATTAACACACAGACACACACACACACGCATATTGCATATATATATGCAATTAATGAGGTAACAACGAAATGTGTTAACACCACTTGTGGCAACAAAAACAGACAAAAAGAAATGATTTTTTGTTCTCTACTAGCTTCTATGGAAATCCATTCGAAACAAGAACTAGCATGAAGGCTATTCACTTTTAACAAATTCGCTACTAGTATGACAATACATAATTGCATTGCTGTCGTGGCCTAATGAGCGGTCACATGGCGTATGAGTAACATTTTCCATGTTAAAGTTTTTCATTCAGATTGCAAACTTAAAGCTCGGTTATGCAAGACGTAGACTTGACTTTACTTGAAAATTGTATATCTGACAAATGAGCAGCGCTTGTATAAAGATAGTTACCCAAAAAACAAATTCACTCAGACGCTTGGAGAACCATAGATTTTTGATTTATAATTGCAAAAAGAGCCGTGCGAGGATAATGCTGCCATATCATTGTTTCACTTACTTTTAATATAAAGCTGCTCCAAATATTCTAACTAAAATAATTTTTTATATAAATGCAATTTATATGACAATCGAAAAACCAACTTTCAAATAAAGCCAGAAAATAAAATAAAAACAATCACAATTTGATACGAGTGACAACATTTATCTCAATTGTAATTCTGTATCCGTTTTTACCCTCAACAAATTAAACGTTTATAATTTTGTGTGTACAAATACAAATTCTGAGAATCAAAAGAAAGTGGAAAGGTATTAGGTGACACGCAGAGTAATCGTTTCTATGTTTCTATGTAAGTGAACTGAAGTCTAAGTCTTGCATAACCTGGCTTTTAAAACTAAAATGTCTTGGAAAAATAACCTGATCTAGAAAAATGGTTTACAGATGCGCAATCTATGACATTTACGTGTCTCGGCGTTTTCTGTGTTATGTTAGCGTCCCTACAGTGTTATAAAATACTTTAAAAATTTCATAAGGCAGCTTCTAACAAAACCTTGTATAGTATCAACTCGTGTGAAGCACTGAGACTTATGCCGAATTTCCACATTATTACCAAACTTGCATTTAAAACCCAATGGCAAAAGACATGCACGTGATTATTCGCCTGTTAGCCTGTTAGCCTGTTTGCCTAAATTACTCGCATGCCATGGCGTATGCGTTATCTATCAACATCAACATTTTCTCCGGTGCAAAGAGAAATTTCAAGTCACAGTAATATTTCCTAATATTAACTTAGGAAAAAAATGCATCGCTTACTAAAATGTTTAAATTAAAATTATGTTTAACTGGGTACAAATTGAGTTATTTGCACTTAGTAGGTTAATGAGACATTCTAGGGTAAAAGTAGCTGAGAAAGATGTACAGCACACAAAATTATCTTTTTCACCATTTATCGAACTTTCAACGATATATAACACTTTGGAATCGGATATTAAATAAAACAATTATGAAGTAAACTCAATTTGGCTATTTTAGGACTCACCAAGGACGAAAATTGCATGACCCTAAAATCCTCTCAAAGTAAGCTTTCAAGTTAGGGGAGAAAATAATTTGCAAGTGTTTTCTATCACTTATATTTATTTGCAAAAATGCACTTTCAGATCATGTTTGGCAGTACTTTAAGACAATAAGAATGGGCAGGTAGCCTTTGATTCATTTTTTTTATACTTTAAATAAAATCCCATCAAAATTTCAAGTCATCTGAAGTATGTTGAGTAATCGGTATGTATTGACATCTCGAATAGCTAAAACCCACGGCCAAGGCCACAACCAGCCCTGCGGACCTCGATTTGTATATTAACAAGCTGAGGTCACAAAAAATTTTAGTTGATCTGAAGTATGGTGAGTTTTTTGGTGATAACCTCTTGGCCTGTAAAGAAATTTCCATTTCCGTGATACGTTGTTAAATCGGTTTCGGCGGTGTTCTATCTTCAGTGGCATTTTTCCACATTAAATCAAATTCCTGTAAGAAATTCCCATTTCTTTTATCACCGAGCGAACAACTTTAAATCGGTTTTCCCTTTTGAATATAATTTGTTTATATTCTTCTTTTATCTAACTTAAAATTAAACGCAGATATTTTAGATAAATAACTGAGATTACATACAATTACCCTACACGTACGTACATATGTACATGCATGAATACCTTGCTCATCGTTGAAGATTGAAACTATAATTTTCGAATTTTTATTGCCACCCAAAATGGCGTCTAAGCGCGGCTAATTGCTTTTTGCAGCGATGTGTAAAAATGAAATATTTCCGCAATGCGAGCTGCTGAATGCGATATGTACACACACATACATACATATAGACTTAAATACACTACGTAATACTTACAAATGCATGTATCTCAAGCAATGGAAATTGTTTGGCAAAAATTACTATGTAAATAATTAATCAAGCTTTACTTTCACCAAACTATGTAGTTTATGGACTTGGACTTTTGCCAAAAGGATTCGCCGCCACTGTGTATAAGTATGTGTATCATTTGAGTACTTGTATTTGTTGATGTGCTTTGCATGTGTTTGTGTTTACAATGGCATTACACAAACAATACTAATAAGACATAATTTCTCAAGAATTTATGTTTATGTTTATGAACTTAATCGAGCAAAAGAAAAACACTTGGCCTAAATTATGCCTACAATGCGAAGCAAGCTAGCACCCCAATTACCTTTGCTTGTTTGTTTTCAATTTTAGTTATCAAAGTCTGCACAGCTTTTATAAGCATATACAAGTATGTATGTATGTATGCATTTCAAGCATTTCCAGAATTTAAGACGCTGTTGGCGAACACTTTTTGGTTATGATAAAATTTTAAGCGGCGCCAAAGTTAAGTTCACCTCCAAAATTTTTAGCACACAACCAAATCACATTTGTATGACCACACCCACATATTTGGTTGTTTGGTTGGTTAGCTGGCTGGCTATGTGAGTGCTTTCTACGAAGTACATAGGTACTACCGTAATAATAAACACACAGCATAACTCTTTTGCACCTGAGTCGAGCAAATTTATGTGCCATACTTGTCGGCACTTGTAGTTCATAGCCTTTTCTTTCTACCTTAGCGATCAAGGCATGTTTTTTCGTGTGTGTGCGTGTGTGTGTGTGTGTGTGTGGATAAAAACAACACTTTGACTAAGCAAGAAGATTTTCGAAAAAGTTCGAGAAACTCTCCAACCACTGCCACCACGGCAACACTAACTACACATTCAGGGTTTGTGTGGCGCTTCCAACTCACTATAATTCCAATAATAGCCAGTAAGCAGTATACTCGGAAATCACAAACATGTATATTGAGTGGAACGTAATGCACGATAACATGTAAGGCCTTTTACATAAACTAATTCTAATTTTGGCCCTATGTCTCCCTAGTTAAACCTAAAACTTTCCATCGAATCCACATCTGATGCAATTCAATAGAGAGTGGGAACACTAGTTAGACAACTAGAGCACGTAAAATACACTGTCCGTATTGGTATTAGTGATGCAATATGGACTACTCCGACTATGGTGCTTTCGACATTACACGCAAAATGGGTCTGCATATACATAGGCTTAGGAAAATTCTATATTTCATAAAATCCACACTTGGATACTCTAAACTTCTTGAAATATTCGCTTTCCCTACTGTCTACACGAATCACTGTGCCTCTAAATTTGCTTCATGATGCTTTTTGACCAATATCAAGTTCAGGCCTTTAAACTGTAATCTCAAGCGTTTTTTCTCAACAGGACCTCAAGTGGAGGATCACAGCGTTCTCAACAAATATGGCATTTTTCTTTGTATGAACATGTTTACTGAGCACTCAGTTCGCTGAACGCAGCCAATGACTCTTCCGGTTGATTACGGGGCATCAGTTGTGGAAACCAAATAGCCCAAATGGCTCGAAAATTAATGTTTATAAGAAAGTCGGATAACTTTTTGCAGCTACCGATTTGTGATAGCGGAAAAACAGGCCGTAAAGCTTTTCAAAATACCAATTTGTTTGCAAAGTGCAACTCTGAGCAACTGCTCAGAAACTTCCAGTTTATCTTATGGTGCGTTCACACAGAAAGCCAAGCGGCGCCGAGTGAAGCAAGGTGGAACAAGGCGAAGCTGCTGGTATTCGTACTGAACGAAGCGAAATGGAGCTTTTCTAATGGACTCAGCTGCCATGATACCACAAAAAAATACCGTTAACTAAAAGCACAAAACGATTTGCTCAATTTTATTGAAAAGATTAGTTGTAAAATTCGGTTTTGTTTGAATATTTTGGTAACTTGTTTGCAGCAGAGCAGTGCATGAAGAAGAACAATTATATAGATATTTCAAAATCAAAAGCTGCTTTGCTTTCAACTCCAAAACTCTTCTGAAAAAGCTTGCTGTATGAACACTTTCATAAAGCTACAGAAATTTGAAAGCTTCACTCAGCTTGGAACGGCTTCGCTCGACTCGGTTCCGCTTCCTGTGTGAATGTACCCATAGAATGTTTATCGTATTATTATCCAATTATTGAGCTCCGTTTTAAGGCGTTTTGTATCTAAATTGCTGAAATCTACATCAAAACCTATGACTGGTATCCAATTTCCGAAAAATTTCACAATTCAATTGATGGCAGGGACATAGTAGTTAGTAAGATACAGTCCTCTGCCAGTAAGGATGGTAGCTAAAAAGGGTTCTGAAGCTCGGAATAGAGGCTATAGAAATGACAGACTTTGGCACAATAAAAAATTTAGTAGATTTGCAACCCTGCAAGATGTTTTTTTATAGAGCAATGGATTAAAGAGATTCTTTAGTTCCAAGCAAGGATGTAAACAAAAAAGTTTACGATCAGAGTCACCTCAAATTGTCTCCAGTAAACATAGCTTTACTAGAAATTCCAATTACCTAGGAGACTAATGATGTTAGTTCAGATGACAATTGCTTTTCTGAATAAAGGCGATAAAGAAGATGACTTATGAAATTTTTAAAAACAAAAAATAAAAAAATATAAAAATATAAAAATACTATATAAATATCTCATAAATTAGGAAAAAATTAAAAAATCGATCCTAATATAGCCCTTCATCCTCTGTGTGGTGCACCATGGGTACTACATTTTTCGTAAGCTAACTATAGGTGTGAGAGAAAAAATTCGAATTCGTTATAAACCATTTTACATCATTCTTTACATGAGTTATAATAAAAATTAAATATTTTGTTTAGTACAGTTTGTAGTTTGAGAAACTAATACGTCTATCAGATTGCCATGAGCAGACCAAGAACCCACTTAAATGTTTATGAATTTCTACTTAAAACAATAATTAACATACATATACCACTAATCGTGTTCAAAAGAGGCACAACTCAAAATTTGGCATTTATGAAACTATATTTTTTTTTAAAAGACCTAAGGTAAAGTCTACCTTGCCCATATAATTATCATGTGCTAAGAAATAGTTTTTCGCATTTTCTGACGAACGCGTAGTTTTGAGTTGTGCCCCTTTTGAAGTCGGTATACGAATTGTCCTGCGATGTTATACGGTATGCAATATGGCCCGCTATACTACGCACAAACGACGCAGACTCCTTAAAGGCAAAAGTTTTGACGGGATTCTTAAAAGTGTCAAAAAGTGACATAAATACTTTATAGAGTGGACACAAGAAACCAAGTGATCCCAAAGTCATTTCATTATGGTGGTTAATTGAGGTTAATGAGCCTTATGCATAAAAAGTGAGTTTAAGCTCAGAGTAAATCCTTGCACTGCTGAAGTGAGCTCGATCTCAAGAATTTCCACTGAAAATCGAGTCGAAGTATTTTTTTTTTTAGAAAAATAATGAATAAAGGGTTTATACCTACTTTAACAATTCAAATAATATGATATTTTCGCAGAATTCCAAAGTTTGAGTATCTGCCAGCAATGAAATAATTAATCAATTTATTTCATTTTATTTATTTATTTCGGATAATTTTCGCCACTTTTGATTAGCCGAATGTATATTTGTCGTAAGCGACGTTAATTTTCAGGTAACTTCAATTGTATTACTTCGTATAACATGAAGACGCACTCCAACATTTTAACGAGAAATTCTGTGATCAAGTATATCTTCGAATGAAAATACGAAAACTTTGTACACGCCTTTCTAATCTAACCTTAATGCAACCTAGTACCAAAAAAAAAATCTAGAGTCTCCAATGAAAAACAAAAAAGTTACGAAAAATCCCAAAAAGTCTTCAGTAAAACCAAACCCCATAATTAGTGTAAAAACCTGATTAATACTATTTAAAAAAAAGTCTGGCACGAATTTCTTTAAACAGTTTAAGGGACAAAACAATCTTGACAAGGATAGACAACATATCCAGCACAGCGTAGTCGCTAAGCAGTAAGACGGCCCTTCTAAAGTAAATAAGACAATGCAATCGTGAAAATATTTGTGTGGGAAGTATACAAGATGACCTAAAGACTGTATTATAAAAGTTTTGATAGAAAAGGGGAATACCCTCACTTAGGGTACAAAACCGAGCCAAGTCATATCGAGTTTTAAAATTAATGTTCATACAGTAAGGTTATCCAGAAACTTTTTGGAGCTGAAAGCAAAGCTTTTTTTGATTTTAATTTTTTTTGTTGATTTTTCAGCTTCGTGACTCTGATACGAAGAAAAAAGTGAAATAACCCTTTAAACAATTTCTGAGTGCTCAGAGTTTATGAGTCTAAAATTAATCTTTCTGGCACTAAAATGAGTCCGAATGTTTATAAGGCATTAAACAAAATCTATTTTTTTAGAAAGCAATAGAAACAAATTAAACAAATATTTTAGCCACTTTGCGATGTCGGTCACCTATGCGATATCTTTACGACCGCTCCGCTTCGTTCATTGTGAACATCAGCAGCCTCGCTCGAGCCCGCTCGGCTTTCTGTGTGTACGCACCCTTACTTCCAGAGGGAGCCGTTTTGTTTTTTTACTAGCGCAAACTATTCGTAATCGAAAGCCACTACCAATTTTGTTTGCTGGGTATTAAATATGAGCACTGCCGCAGCGTACCTGTGCTTGTATGCAGTTACGTGTCAGGGAAAGTCATTTCTGAATTTGCCACTGTGGTAAAGTGTGCTTCATTATTTTCGGCTTTGGTTTTTTTAGTTTATGCTTTTTTGCAATTGATCTTTGGACTTTTTAACATTTTACATTCACACGTACACGATATTTGAAAAAGGTGCAAATAGCTACACATACATACATACACACATAAATTATCTTCTCCATTTTCGTGTGCTGCACAGCCACAGTCATAAACTGTGGATTTTGTGAGAAATACAGGTTGAAAGAGAGGAGATAAAGGGAATAAAAAGTTATGAGCGAGTGACCAAAATCACTAGTGCTGGAGCTAAAATTTCGATTAATTTTTAATGATGCGCCCTGCACTTAGTTGTTGCTGTTTTTTTTTTTTTTTGTCTTTCTATATTCTACAGCTACCGACTTAAAATTTTAAAGCTCGTGGCAAAAGTTTCGTTTTTCATGCAAACTAACCGACAACCCTTTATCAAAAAGTCTTATCTTTTAACTCGGTGTTTTTTTTGTTGCGTTTGGCGCTTGAAAATTATGAACTTTGGACTTTCGCTTTTTGCTTAGTCGCTGCCAAGAATTTTCAATGGCGTTGTTAAAATATTTAAAAGCTTTGATGCAAACTAAACTAAAAAACGGTAAACGTGCACGCTGCGCATACACATATTTTCATATAAGCTACCCAAGTAAATGAACCTTTACGCTCTCGCCCAACATCGCTCAGTGGCGTACGTTCAACCGCCCACAGCTTAGCTTGAGTTAATGTCATAGTTTTTCAGTTTATACTCTTACATCCGTACAAATTTAACCCAACAAGTTATTTATGCGACTAAAGACAAAAGCCGTACTACAAATAGCAACAAAAACAACTCTACATAATCAAACAAACAATAACAAAAAAACTGAAGCAACTTAAACAGCGCAAAAAAGTGTAAACTTTGGTAAGCTGCCAAGTGTTTATTACAACGTCATCGTACATGGCACAATTCTGGCTCTTACAATCCATATACATATATGTTTGTATCCATAAGTTTAGGTATGTATGGATGCTTACATACACAGTGGCGGTTATGGCAACAGCCAAAGGGTGTGTTTAGCCCCAATGTTTGTTTCGTTATTTAGCAAAAGTTGGTAAATTTATTGGGTCATCATTGTCACACAGTCAACAAACAGCCACTCTCTCTCTCTCTCAGCTCACACGTAGAAGTCTTTAGTACTACTACATATACATAAAGAGGAATATACATGTGTATGTGTGTAAATGTGTAGCTATGGTACAACCACACATGTCCATAATTCTAACTGACCAAGGATGCGACTATCTGAGTATACTTTAGTGTTGTTTCACAATATCAGTTATGTTGTTGATGTTTTTATTGTCACTGAGTTGACCTCATTGCTTTTAACTCCTGCCCTCTTTTAACGAACTACAAAGTACACCGGTTTAGAATTGCTTTTAGCAATTTAAAGTTTTTATTACGAAGGGTTTAGAGACAGATGATTTTTAGTGTTGAATAGGTTTTTGAATTATTTATGTAGCTATTACTACAATGCCTTTTGAAATTAAAATTTGTAATATTTTCGTTAACTTATCAACGTTTGATTAGTATTAACTCTAAGATGGCTATTAGCGGATCGTGCTTAGGTTTTTTGGAAGTGAAAAAAGTACTGATTCATCTAATATTTTACTGTTTTTTTTTTTTGTTCATACTTTAAGATTATAAAATACTTTTTTCGTGACGAAATATAAACTTCCAGTCGATTTATAACCCTGCTCGTCGAGCGTCTCTTCGCTGAAATTACTCATTTGCGGGCGGGACAAAGGTCGGAATTTTTGTCTGAAACAAAAAATTATAAGCGCAAACCGAAACCGAATGATATCGAGAAACTCCAACTTTTTCCAGACTAAACAGCAGTATTTTTTTTAATAACCATAAAAATTTTGTAAAATAATTTTTTTTAAGTTATGGTAGTGAAACCGTGTGGCGTCAAAACGCCAAAATTTAATTTAATTTTTTAAACAGGTTAAGCCCTATTTAAAAAGCTCCAAAAATATTCCTAATTATTAATCTAAACCGTTTCTCAGTGGTGAAAGGTTTCGCATGGTGTCGGTTTTCATTTCATCAAATTTTAAATCTCCCTGTACCGCCCAAAAAGGTTCTAACTCCAAAAATTAGAACCTGTGGACATCTATGTCGAATCGCAGTTCTTTAAATTGACTTCTCATTTTGAAAATTCAAAAAAAAAGAATTGTTGGCAACCCTAATTAAAAATATTATCAGCCTAAAGTTTTCTTTAAACTCTTTCGTTTGACACTAATATTTCGATATTGAATTTATACAGCTTAGCTATAAGTAGAACAAATTCGACTTTTCATATAGGTGGCAACCCCTTTAAAAGTATTTTAAAACTAAAATATTTTTATCTCCTAGCCCTCTTTTAGCATCTTAAAAAAAATTCTAAATGTTCAATTTAAAAATTTCTAAACACTTGTTCGTTTGATACCTACATATATTTTAAAACTTCCCTAAATTCCAATAGCTTTTCAATAGCACCGCCCACTTCGTATAGAGCGCTATCGACACATAATAAGTCTTCCAAGTGTTTTTAGTAAGAACGATGAAAGATTTATTGGTCTAAGATTCTTGGGGGAGGACTGGTTTAACTTTCCTGCTTTAGGAATAAATATCACGCTGTCCTCCCTCCAAGCATTGGGTACGTACCCATCTGCCAAGCACCTTGTAAATATACTCATAAAATGAGGTATTACACTTTCACAGGAGTGTTGTAACATGGCCAGCACTATCCCATCCGGTGCTGCAGAATTGTAGGGATTCAACGTATTCATAGCCCATGTTGACTTCTCCTTTGGGTGTTGGTTAATATTGTTTTAAAGTTATTAAGAAAGTAGGAAAATTATCGACTTTCTCGTGAAAATTAAATTCTTAATCGTATAACTCGAGTCGACATATCACGAACTTTCTTCAAAGGTGTACTAATTTAATATCTGCAATTCACTATAGCAAGAAATTTAATTAAAATTTCGCGCAAATACACTTTTTAGCCGACTCATGTGAGCGGCACACTACAGTGCGGCTTTCATACTCATACATACATATGTATGTGCATTAGGACTGGTCAATTTTTTTTTTAAACTATATGCATATGTAAAGCGTAGGAATTCCGCAGAAACCATGGGTCTAAAACCAATTTGGAGTTCGCCAAATGGCGAAAATACATTTCGAAGAAAACGTGAACATTTTAACTGTTGTGTGCTCTGGTCGAAATTTTAACAAACATTATTCTTTTATACAAAATTTAAGCACTTTTTTATGACACAACAGCAAAATGCTAAGAAACCTATTTTCGCAATTTGGCAAACTCCCAATTGATTGTAGACCCAAGGTTTATTCCGCAAATTTGTTTAGAATTACACGTAGAATCATTCTGTGCTATAAGCGCATCGCCGGAAAAAATTCCCATACAAATTGACACGCCCTAATTTTCGTATGTATGTTTGTATGTATGTGTGCCATTCAATTTTTGATTTGAATAATTTGATGTATTCAGAAGCGCAAAATGCATTTTACTATTCTGTACGCACAGTTTGTTGAACATGTTTGTCGGCATTAACGAAGTGGTTTTGCGGTTGTCGCAATTACGAAATGCTATAAAACCACTAGTCAACCGAAAATGTATTTTACTTTCCCCCAAAGGTCGTATTTCATTTTGCGAATGTGTTCGTATTCGTACTCGTATGCCTATGTATGCTTTGTGTGAGTAGTTCCAATACGCGCATTCGCAGTTAGTAGGTATGCATAGTATAATTAAATGCATTTTATTTAACTCACAAATAAGCTCAAATGCAGTTACAAAACCACAAACCCCAATGTGAGCGCCAACATATGCATTTAAATCTTTTTCGTATCCGCGTTGTATGCTGGTAGGAAAATTGAGAATTTGCCAAGCTGGATTTATTTTTCTATGGAATATATACTTCCTTATGAAAATATAGTAAATAAAAACATATAAATGTATGTACTTATTTAACACCCTTACGGGAATACACTTTCTTAACTTTTTTTTTTAGTTTTATCGTCAAATCAGCCATTCTCTTCCGCCTTTTTCCTCGATCTACAGACATTTTCACGTCTCGCATAATGTATTTTTATTTGACTTTATGATTATGGGTTATGATGCCAATATAATACTAATTTTTCGTATTATTATACCAACGCCTCGATGGCGGGTGAAGAAGCAGACTGAAGCTATGTGTTTGGAATGTGTGTCTACATACAATGTAGACTCTATGTATTTGTTGGTAGATATATAATGCCAAATAAATGCTTACGTCTAAAGCTATTTGCTAAAGTCAATCGTTTAAGTGGTTGTATTGATTCCCTTTCCACTTATATCTTCCTCGTTATTCTTTGATGGCATGTACATTAGGGTGTCCAGAAAAAAAAAGTTTAAAATATTAAACTCTCACTCCCTGTATTTAACTAAATGGAAAAAAAATTCCCGTATTTTTTTTTTTTTTTGTAAAAAAAAGATGTTTAAAAGTGTTTCAAAGCCCATGAATAGTTTCATGTTTTGTATATTTTTAATACTCACCATTTTGTATGGGTACCACCATTGCGTTTTTTTTTTTGAGTTTTTGTAGGACCACTAAATTTTAAGAGAAACAGAGTTCTCTGTTCGAAAAATATTTATTTGAAGAATTATATATAATTTTTTCTCCATATAAAATATACGGAAATATTAATGGGCTTTGAGGCAGTTCTAAATATTTCTTGTTTTAACGAAAAATACGGATATTCTTTTTTTTCTAGTTAGAAAAATCCTAGCAAGTTGAGAGCTTAACATTTTAAATTTATTATTAACGCATGTATTTTTGGACCACGCTAATGTACATACAAACATACGCAAACGTACATACATACGTACGTATATGCACATAGCTTTTTCTCAGCAAGCTCATTTCATACGATTAGGCAAAGCGGAATTTCTCGATTTCAAATCGTATGGAAATTATGCTAAATACTACCCAGTAGGCAAAAACTTTCAATAATATAGCAGAGTATATTTGATTAGAAAAATATTTTATTGAAAGTTTCGTTCAATTGTTTTTGTCCCTTGTTACGTAACTTATCTTCAAATTTGTAAAAGCCCGAATATGTATAAACCTTTGTTATAAGTTGTCGATGATATTGCAATTACGTATACGCCATGTAGTATGGCAAGCCAATATGTATCCTTTTGTACGTTCGATTACTTCGTTTATGGGTAACTTGTGCGTACCGAATGTGCGCTTACTTATACACACATATTTGTATAATGCTCCTAAGAGATTATGTAATAATTTGAAACGATTATTTAATATCAATTCCTAAGTGACAGCAAATAGCTTACGGCGATTTAAAAACACTTTGGGCAGTTAAGAACAAAATGTGGAGAGTTCTTATGAAAGGTCAGGCGTAGTGTTTAGTGTTTATTTGATCAAGATGGAAAATACATGCATACATATGTAGTATAAATACAAAGTAGAAGATATATGTAAGATGCGAGTATTTACATATAAACGAGTTTAAGTGATTTCATTAAATTTGTATGTTTATTACTTCAATCGATAAAAGGTATTCATGCACGCCTTTGCGTATATTCAGCTTAAACTGGTTCCTTATATACTAATACTCACATGTGTGTACATATGTATATATTTTTGCCAGAATTAACAAGGAATACTGGATCTACATACCCTCTAGCTCAGGCTCTAGGTCAGATGTCGCATTGCCAGGTACTACCGAAATGCTTACCTGACACCCAGAGTTAAAAAAGTTGTAACTCTTATGGTCCCGGGTTGTGATAGCATTGCATGCTATGAGCGACTTCCGTCCCGGAGAGCCTATTTTTTGCGGTTTAAAGGGTGCGTTGCACACCATATGGAGAGTATCCCAACATCGGATTTGAGAGCTACGGCTGTGTGCCTGCTATCCTCCACCCCCGTCCAGAGAGGACTTTTTGTAGCACAGCTTTTAAGAGCTGAGCACACCGTCAGCTAGGCCAAAGCCCTGACCGCTGCTTGCTATCATGCCATCTCTTTTGCAACGTTGCACAAATCATCAGCCAAAGGAGCTCTCTCTACCTGGAACACACCCCAGTGATCTGGGGGTCTACATTTGAAGCTAGTGGTTACATTTGGCAGAAGACCCTTCCGCTGACCTTTCTATATTGCTTCCACCCATCCATGTTAAAGTTAACCTGACTCATTCCAATAACTGCCACCTAGCCGCTTATCCCTGGAGGGAATGTGAGTTGCCATTATAGCCGCGCAGTGAGACTTGCGAAGCGACCGTCGATATAAACTTCAGGGTAGAAAGGCATTTCATACGTGAATAATTTTTTTTGAATTTATTTACTTTACTTTATTGCAACTACCACATAGACAAATAAGTCACACATTTAGCCCAGATAAGCAACCACCAAGGCAAAGACAAATACATCACTGTTTGTGACAATTTCAATTACCGATTAATTTGTTGATATTAAATTATAATAAGGTGTCAAATATTGTTATAGCAAGGCATACCAAAGCCGTCGCAAACAAAAGTGCACAAGCAAATATATGCAGCATGAAAATATAAAAGATGCCGAACATGTATTGCAACACGAAGTTCGCAAGCATTCAGTAACATGCATTGTTTGCTTGCCATTGCTGCTGCTGCTGCTGCAAATACGGGTCAAATGCAGCATAAAACGCATTCAATTAACCGTACGCAATGACGGCAAGCACACAAGCTCCCCAACAGAGCAGCACTAATACACAACCAGTGTTGCCGTTTCGCTTAAATTTAAGCAAAATTGATACATTTTTTTCCTACCTGTTAAAATGTTAAATTTTTCTTCCTTTTGCTAATTTTTATTATTAAAATATTCAAAACGGAAAATTTCCCTCAAAAATTTGTTTCTGACTATGAGTTACCATTTCCATAATTTTTTTTATTTTATTTTAGGATCCGTATAAATTCCAGGAAATGTTGCTCTGAGCATCTCCCGATCCACGGTCGTTGCATTTTCAAATCTAGTGAGTGTTCTTCTGCCATGAAATAGCTTCTCATAATGCCTTTACTTACTCACTTGCTTATTTTTTTTATTTCTTTAACTAATTTACCAAGCTTGGTAAGAAAAGCCCAAATAAAGTAAAAATTAGTTGCTTAATTTTTACGAGATTTGGTAATTATTTTTAACGATTTTGGTAAATTTTATTTTTGGCCACGGCAACACTGTACACAACACGCATACGGCTCGTCGGCACATAACATTTGTCACTGTCAAAGGCAAACGCAGCGGCTGCCTTCGTTTTAGTACTAATTGCTGGGAAAACAGACATACAATGCATATGTATCTATGTGCGCATGCAAGTGTGAGTGTGTGTGTGTGCGTGTGTGTGTAAATATTGCTCATACGCCATGGATGCAATGCAAAAGAACATGCAAATAATTAATATGCTTGCATTTGTCTACAGTCAGGGCAGCACAGGCTTTTACTCACCAATTATGTTCGGTCTAAAATTCCCAACGCAATGCAAATGCTATAAAATCAATAAGTTTCTTAAAGAAAATTCGTAAAATTTTAATATCATTTTTTTTTTCAATTTCTACTTGAATAAACAAATAAAGCACAAATCAATTTGAAAATAGGTGTCAAATGCAGCGCAACTCAATAATTTTAGAACAGAAAAGCTGAAACATTTCACACCTTATTTTAAAGGATTTAATTAGAAAATAAAATTCACAGTAACTAAGCTTAGAAAGGAAAGCAAATTCTTCTCTGGCATTTATTTCTTTTAGTTTGTATTCAACTTCACTATCTATTGAACGCTTTGTTGCAATTTCATTGCAATTTCCTTTTAAATGTAGAACTATTTAAAATTGCAACAATGTGATACACAACAGCTTGTTGGTTAACGAAGTGACCGCCTGTGGCTGGCATGTCGTATACGCAACCGCAAACCAAACACAACAGTGTCTGTAAACATCTACAAAATAAATTACTCAGAAGTTTATGCGAAAACGAAACAGAAAATACATTGAAACGTTAAAAACAAAAAGTGGACAGGGCATTAACGCATAATGCAAAACACTCACAGCCAGTTACACCAAACTCATTTAAATGGAAATTAACTTTAATTTAATTTTTTATTTAATTCTCATTTAAATTATTTTCAGTTTCAATAAGTTATTTATTTAAGTGAGTAAAAGGTTGTTGTTGCTTGTAAAACAGACTAGGCCAGCGAAAGCTTTCATTTGTACTGAGAGTTTTTGAAAGCTTTGGCACGCTGTGTTGTAAAAGCAGGGCTGGTATACAAGAAAGCAACGAATACACAATGATCTGGTGATTAAACATGTAACAACTCTGAGCGTGGTTATTCTGATTTAATTTTTATTTAAGTGAAGCTCATAGGTCACTTAAATTAAAATTAAATACAAATTAAAATGGATTGGCCAAAAATTCGAAAATCAAAGTAATTTTCACTTAAATGAATCTGGTGAAACTAGCTGTCAAATTTTAACTCTTAATTATTCTAAGACGTTTCCCATAAACGAGAATAATCCTCAAGAGCTTTGACCCTTTTTTATGCCATAGAGTGATAACACCGTGCGACAGTCAATTTTGTAGGAGTTTATATACAGGGAAAAAATGTTTTTAATTAATTTTTTGTAAGAGTTTATATCTATAGAGGGAAAAAATGTTTTCCATAAATTTTTTTTTGTTTATTTATATAGAAATTTTTGGGTTTAAGAAAGTATAGGTCTTCTGGTATCCTTTCCAACGATACCAATTTGTAAAAAATTTTTTTGTTTAAAATATTTTTTTTTATTATTTATAAAGTGTATTTTTTGATTTTAAGTGTTTTTTTCTCACGTTTTTAGTATACAAATATGCATACCAAAAGAAAGGGGGTTTAATCACCTTTACAAAGATACCAACTTTTTAAAAATCGGTATGTAATTTTTTTGATTAAAATATTTTTTTATAAAAAAAAGCTATTTTTCATTTTACGTGTTTTTTCTAGAATTTTTATATACGAAGTATACAAATACGCATATCAGAAGAAAGGAGGTTTGATTGCGTTGCAGTAAGTATTTTTTTTTTGGTTCAAAATATCTTTTTTTTATAAAAAAGGTATTTTTTTTTCTTAAATGTTTTTTCTCAAATTTTTGCATACGAAGCATAAAAATATGTATATCAAAATAAAGGGAGTTTAGTAGCGTTAACCACGATACCATTTTTTCAAAAATCAGTTTAAAATTGTTTGAAATATAAGGTTTTAAATTTTTCGAAGGCTATATACCTTTTAAATAAAAGCAATAGGCGGACTACGTCTATATTTTTAGTTTTTTAGTTATTAAGACATAATAATAAAAAATAATTTTTTACCAAAGGCCCTATTTCGAACCTCGAAGGCCCATATCTCGATTTGGAGGCTTACTTCGAAAAGCGGATAAATTTCTTTTTTACCTATGACTCTATCTCTTAAAAAAAAAATCGGTTTGGTTCAATACCCAGCCGAGTGCTGTGTAGTGTAATAATTCTAGTATCTTCATTTATGTATATTGTAACCATCAATATCTTATAAGAGAAGTGTAAAATTTTTGTTTATCTAAAACTAATAAAGGTAGAAGGACGAAATTCGTTGAAGTGGTAATTTACATATTAGTCCTTGATATATATATATATATTTTTTTTTTTAATATTGGAAATTTCCAAGGATTTTCAAGGATAAAGTTTTAAAAGGACATTTTCAACACTTATTCATCCTGGTGCATCAGAAAATGCTGAGTCAGCTGGGACCATTAAATAACAAAAAGAAATAATTTAAGATTATCGTTAATCTCTTCATGATCCAATGAGCGGATTTAAACCAAATTAGAATGGGATCACCTGAGGTGAGGTAACACCGTTCTTTTACAAGAAGAATTATTGAAATCGTTTAACTTGGTCCAAATTATGCGGTAACATACATAACAAAAAAAATTTTAAATAAAATATTCCGACGAACTGATAACCTTCTCCTTTTTGTGGAGTCGGTTAAACGCCATTAATAAATTATAAAACCTTATCGCACCGATTCCAAAGCAACTCAAATGTTATATGCACATCAAAGTCGCACGAAATTTCGCTTTGCATGTCACACAAGAAGCAATGCTGAGAACACAACAAACAGCGCCCACTCAGGCGATAATCAAAACTGTGCAAAACTAACGCCAACAAATCAACAACCTCAACCTGTCCACAGCAGCACAGCTGGAGATGGAGGTATAGACGATGTCAAAATCAACACATGGCAGCAGAGTGGACGAAGTTGGCTTTTGTGTGAGAAATGATGGTTGTACGGTAGTAGCTGTCAGACTGAGCGGGCGAGCCGGGCGAAAGTGAGCAGTGAGCAGCGAACAGCGGCTGGACACAGCCGCAACATAGAGAGTGAAATACAACATCCGCTTCCGGTTGAAATAACAAAGTTTATAAGCTGCAACCATAACAAACGACAAAATAACCGAGCAGCTGAGCATGTTGTCATCAACATGCATGCATCCATACACACACACACAAACAACCGGCAAGTATGTGTGTATGTTTGCATATTTTTAGTATATGTATGTATGCATATGTAACATGTAAGTTTTATGTAGGCATGTATGTCACGCTTTAAGTGGCAAAAGTAGCTCGTATGATTTAAATAAATGTGAAAATGCAGCTGCAAATAAATATATACAAATTTATTTATGCAAATTCCTGAAAAAAAAACTGTTGCCTGCAAGTAGGAGCAAGCGCAGTCGCAACAAAAGTATGTATGAAATGTAAATGTACACAATGGCGCACAAACAACCGCAAAGCCACTCACTCATACATTCTACTGGAAGACGTGATTGAAGCGGTTAGTGCTGCCGTCTGAATGCATTTGACGATAGCCCTACATACATACATACATCTCTACATGATGGCGTCACAAATAATCCGCGCCCAATCCATGCAGCGAGCATTTCGCGTAGCGCCACATTTTCTGCAGAATTGTGTCACGACACCACCTAAACTTACATATACAATCATGTAGGTAGAAGAATATAAAGCCAGCTATTTACGCATGGCAGCAAAATTGAAATTTGGCCGCGATTTTTTTTTAAATAGTGTCAAACGTTATTTGAAATCCAATGCGGCGGCAAAGTTTTTAAAAATGTATTAAATATTGAATTGTCGGTGCTAGGGGCGCACCCAGGAATATATTTTAGGGGCGGTTTTATATTTCTGAAGATATATCACCGGAAAATACTGAAAATTTTCTTCAGATGATACGCTCTTTAAAATATATTTATGCAAGTTTTATGTACAGTATGTAATAAATAAATAAACGTTTTAAAATTCATAAACTGCACTGTATTTACATAAGATTAACAGAACTCAAACACTCTTAACCGACTTTAAAAAAAGGGGAGGTTATCAATTCGCCGGAATACGTAACTTTGGACCACGTGAACCGATTTCAATAATTATTTTTTTGTAGAAAGATGGTACCTCAAGGTTCGTCCCGTAATTTGGTTTAGAGATGATTGGATCATGAAGAAATTAACGGTACCGTAAAATTAACGGTACGGTAAAAAATACTGAAAAAGACTCAGTAAAAATAAATGTATTGATTCCATGAATTTTTGCACTTTTATGTTCCTTTTTTCGATTTCTGGTTTCTGGCTTTCGATAGATATGGTGATTTTTCACGATTTCTAATTTTTTTTAATATTTCGAATACCGAAAAAATTAACTGAACTCTCAAGAAACACGAAAAATTCATATAAAACGACGGACCAGAAATGGAAAAGAAAACACACCCCTTGTGTGCGCTAATGGTCGGTGCTCATTCGAACGACATGGCGGCCAAGCCAGCGCAGCCGCTGACTTTCATTCGCTGCACTGAGTCCACATACGTATATCGTTGTAAAGCTCAAACAGCTCATCGTTCCATCATCTGCGGTACTCGCCGTCGCAAACACTTGAAGGCCCGTAAATCTTCTGCAAAATCTTACTCTCGAATACTCCAAAAGCCGCCCATCGGATGTTTTCATTTTCCATCTTCTGCGCCATATACCAGCACGGGCATGATGAATACGGTGACCATCCGTTCTTTATTATATGGGACAGTTCTCTATTTTGACCCATTGCCTTGGTAATTTATTTATTTTGTTTCGACGACTTTACAGCTCATTAAAATGGCATACCTATGAACGTGTTTTAAGTGATGTTGGTATGTAAACGTAATTTTCTCCATAAATAGTTATTATTTTCTAATCTGAATGCCTGTGTTCCGATTCCAGGAATACATACAGTGGCCAAACTAGAAATTAGGACTCGACATTTTAGTAAGTTTTTGCTATTTTTCCTTGATTTATTTAACGTTTATTAATTATTTTATGAAAGTAAAGCTCTTTTCCTAACAAAACCCACACAATATGAAATTTCCAACTTCGTGCAAAGAAAACTATAAAAATTAATTCTACAACGTTTCCCCAACACATCAAACTTTTTAAATAGAATCTTTAGAAAAAAATTTGGTTTGCAGTTTTGTAACTCATTAAAATTGAGCATTATAAAAAGCTGCTCATTTGCTTATCTTTCAAAAAAAAACAGTCAAGCATACTTACAGTGTATGAAAAAAATACGTAACACCGTCAAAAAAAAGCAATTGCCACAAATTAACGGTAAGTCTTAGCGACTTCTAAATTGCACTATATTATAATAAAGCCGCTGTGGTGTAGTGGTAAGCAGTGCGCGCTTTCGTACATCAGCACCTAGGTTTAAGCCCTGGTCAAAGCAACATCGCAAATAAATATAGAAAAAGGTTTTTTCTTTACAGCGGTCGTCCCTCGGCAGGCAATGGCAAACCTCCGAGTGTATTTCTGCCATGAAAAACAGCTTCTCATAAAAATATAATCGCCGTTCGGAGTCGACGTAAAACTGTAGGTCGGGCATGGTCACAGATGAGCGAGATGTTGAGTAATCACGCTTTGATGCGGACTGTGGCTAGACGTTCGTCCACTGAGTTGAGCGGCAGTACCTACTCGCCTGCGTGGCCTCTCTTCCACCACAAATCCAACACTGAATTTGCGCTCCTTTACGTGGCAGCTGAAGTAGACGTCGCAAGGCTCCACGCTTTCCGGTGATGTCAGCCTTTCTCTTCCCGAGGACATCGACCAGCCGGGCAGAGGTACTTTCGCCATTTTTTTGTCTAGGGCTCACCAGATTTCACAATGAAGCTTAGTACGGAAAATGCCGAGATACATACCTAGTATTCGTGTTCATTTCTAGTCGAATATATCACACATATTTATTAATATATTTCTTGCACCATGTATGCATGCCCGGGCAGTTATTTTTATTTATGAAGCACATACAAATATTTTGAATTTTCTTCTTTTTTTTTTGTATATTTTCCACATATTTACCATACGTCCCTCCGGACTACGTGGGAATCAAGTGCGCTTTGACGAACCATAAATTTGTTGCACACAAGTGCTTGCCGCCATATTTGAGCGCACCCGATTTAGCGCATGTGCACGTCTTGTGTATACACATATAACGGGTGATTTTATGAGGTTAGGATTTTCATGCATTAGTATTTGACAGATCACGTGGGATTTCAGACATGGTGTCAAAGAGAAAGATGCTCAGTATGCTTTGACATTTCATCATGAATAGACTTACTAACGAGCAACGCTTGCAAATCATTGAATTTTATTACCAAAATCAGTGTTCGGTTCGAAATGTGTTTCTCGCTTTACGTCCGATTTATGGTCTACATAATCGACCAAGTGAGCAAACAATTAATGCGATTGTGACCAAGTTTCGCACTCAGTTTACTTTATTGGACATTAAACCAACCACACGAATGCGTACAGTGCGTACAGAAGAGAATATTGCGTCTGTTTCTGAGAGTGTTGCTGAAGACCGTGAAATGTCGATTCGTCGCCGTT
>NW_023458558.1:11903950-11919596 GCF_013731165.1 Rhagoletis pomonella | reverse complement strand
TTTAAATGAAATTATCTTCAAAAAGTAAATGTCATGGACCAATCTAATGTTTCAAATAAAGAACCGATGAGATTTTGCAAATTTTATGCGTTTTTTTTAAAAAGAAAGTTATCAAGCTCTTAAAAAATCACCCGTTAATTATAATTGGCCAGTCGCTCATGAGCTCCTTTTACTGGCTACTCGCAATAGTTGCATGTTTAGCGGCAATCCTAATTCGAGCTCTCGGATTTGCACGTGCAACGGTTAATTACTTTAATTAACACAGCACTAATTACAATATTATTGCAATAAATTACTTGACAGGTTGCCTTGTTGCATACTAACGGGAGTACACATATGCACATACATATAATCGCTTCGCTAGATTTCTGAGCTGGCTGGCATATCGAACTGTGTCATCGTTGCACATTTGAGATATTCATAGTGTAAAAAATTGTGGCAATAAAATTTTCAATTTGCATCTAAAATAATTAAAGCGGTATGGAATAAGCAAATGTCGTGAACGTTTCTTTGGTATTTATGCTATATAAAGACTCGAGGCAAAGCAATTTTACTGAAACTTAAAAAAGATAATTTATGATTTTAATGAAATTTACTTTGCGCCAATAAAAAGTAGTATAGAAAGTTATAAAAAATATATTTATATTCTGTTCACGAAATGATTTAATCATAAGTAGTTTTTAAACAAAAAACAAACCCCCTTCATATAAAAATTTAAAAGTACCGTTAATTTCATTAGGACGCAATGGCCGATTCTAAACCAAATTATTATGGAACCACCTTTGAGGTACCACCTTTCTTCTAAAAACAAGTTCAAAGTTATGCGGTAACAAACATACAAAAAAAAAATATTCCGACGAATTAATGATCTCCTTTCTTCGAAGTTGGTTAAAGAGTATTAAAAGCCTGCATATTTCCGCAAATAATTAATTGAAGTATATAAACATATGTATATTTTATAAAATACTTATAAAATGGCAAGGTTAAGGTTTTAAACCGCTAAGGAAAAAATCAGTTGGTTCCAAAACTTTTAAATATTTATTAGATCTAATGTTTGTTTGAATAGTAATACAAATAAAACGTATTCCTTTTTATGGTCTTTTAAATGAAGGCTATATTTAATTTTAATAGTTTTACTTATACAATTTTTGGTTTCATTTCATTTCAATTCCATTTTCGACCCGCCCTAATGGTTATGCTTATAGGACGTTACAATTTAGCTATCGCATATCTATTTTGGGTTATTTCTGCGCCTTATGAGAAAAAATAATTCTTGGTTTTTGTCAGTTATTATTTTTTTACCGTTTTCTCTGTAACCGTTGCGGAAATATACGCCTCGGAGATAACGGGTTCAAAAATTAAATTTCAATTTCTCTGCAAGATTTTACACATAGAACGACTTTAATATGTCAACACTTAATAAGAGAAATGTCTTATAGGTCTTTATTTCTAAACTTTTCGGTAGTAATTTTTTCGGCCATTTTTATTTTCTAATGCTTTTTATCTCGTGACGGATGGTCCATGAAGTTAAATAGGCTAACCATTTACAAGATATTGAATTTTTTCCGATTTTCGTTTATTTTTTAACCACTGTGCCCCGTGCTACATGAAAGTAACTACATTCCCTTCTTTTTGTGGTCCAGCATATAGTCCCAGAACGGCTGCCAAAACGTTGAAGAACTTGGTCTTCGCCTTTCAGTGGTTACACACTTCCAATGGTTGTGTGGATGATTAAAGCCCAGTTTCTGATAATAAGAGCCATTGATGGTACTTCGGTAGCCATGTATGGGATTGCTTTTACGGTAAAAGTAAAATACGAAGCAAACGAGGACTTATACTAGCTTCGCTACTGGCTTAGCCTGGCTTCACTAAGTCGCTTGAGCGGAGTGTGCTACCTCAACGTTTAAAAAAAAAAAAACTGTTTTCAACAATGCACTTTCTCAAAAACAAAGCATCACAATTCAGAAACGTTGACTTCGTAGAACAAATATTAGGAGGCATTTGGTTTCTGATTGAGAATAGATTTAGGCAAGAATCTGCGGACCCCGCAGGAGCTTTATAATGTCAAAGGTACGTAAATTTAACCATTGTGCTGGCTTGGAATAACGACGTTCCCGTTAAAAGATCCTTTGACTTGGCATACATATTTACATGCATGGGTACACACGAAAGTATTGTCAACATTTAACGTGAATAACGTTCGGAGCTGCATAAAGAAGCGAGGCAGGTTTGAGCGGAGACGAAACGCCAGCAGAGCAAACTCAGAGAAAAAAGAATAAAAATGAATTATAAGAACTGACATCTCTGACTAGATTTTGCATTAATCCACAGGCAAAAGTAATTTTAGAAGTTATTAAATATTTAAAAAATTTCCAATCAAAACAGGAATATTTAGTAAAAAAAAAAATATTTTTCCATATGTATTCTAGTTTCTGGAATGATATTATGAATTAAGAATTTCGTGCTTATATATGTATACGTTCATACATACATATATATGCCAACATTCTTAGTCATTTAATATTCAAGTGGTTAAACAAAGGTACATATTTATAAATGCAAGTACAAATATGACAGCCACCAACAGACCATTAACCAATACAAAGACAAAATATAGTTTGTGGTTTAAATGAAAATATGCAATATTCACATAGAATGCCGGCACTTAGCAATCTACAGACAATTTTCAGCAAGTTTTCGGGCAGCCATTGTCAAATAAATAAACAAACAAAACAACAGACGGCAGCAACAGCAGCAGCAGCAGCAGCAGCCACAATTGCGTGCAACGGCTGGTTAAAACAGACTAAGCTGAGAACTTTGGCTTTACGGTTGCCCCAAAAGCCAGCTTCCTGCTAAACAACAATAAACATACATGCAAAATTATGCAGTTCAGATACTGGCAAAGTTTTCGGACTCTGGTAGATACATACTTACATACATACGAGTATATGCATCCTCCACACCTAAGAGAAACTTGTTCCACTGGCCCAAACAAAAAAAAAAAAATGCGGCTGCATAGTGTAACGGCACGGCTAGTAATTTTTTAATATTTCATTTGTTTTTGTGAATTATTATTTAATGCAATAAACCAAAATGTACACACAAAACAGCACCAACGACATGAGATTGTTGATTGTTTTGCCAATTTTGTCTACGTTACAGTTTTGTGGCTTCACACAATTTTAGTTGGTTTTATTTACATATATACATACATATACATATGTACATATGAGTGAATCTGCATGTGCGTATATATATACATACATTAGACCGTACCATCTTAAGACTGGTTTTCACTGATTCATATTTTGACGCCAAAATTTGGTGATTATTTTGACGCAACTTTATCTCCTTTATCCATACCTTTACCGATATATTATGGGCCAAAAATAGACAGATAGCCGATTTAGCAGCGCGTATACACTAAAGACCTATCCTGATCCTGACGTAGAATAAGTCTTGTGTTTCATTGTAAGAAAAAACTTTTTTGTATGTTCATTCTGAGAAACGACGTGAAATATTGGCATATTTTAGGATACATTTTTAGACTTTTAAAGTGCTCTAGCAACTTAGGCTTTGAATGTATAACTTTCAAAAGATTTTTGACGCAAAATACGACTTATGTTTCGATATGCATACATAAATGCCTTGCTCAAATGTTGTAGTTGTAATTTTTAGAGCTTCACAAAAACGCTTATTACTCGAAAAGTAAGGAAGCGATTTCAAAAGTAAATATATTTTTCTTTTAAAAACAATAAAAGAAAATTAAATTAAATGAAACAATTGAAAATAAAAAAATAGGTAAACAAAAAAAAAACAATATTTTCATTATTAAAATCAAATCAAAGAATTTAAAGAAAATTAAATTATAAAAACACTAAGCAATAAAATATAAAAAATAATAATGAAAATAAGATCATAAATATTAAATGGCTTAAAAAATATATTTTCCTTTTTGAAACAACAAAATCTAAAAATTAAAAGAAAATAAAATTAACAAAAAAGAAAAAAAACTTATAAAAATTTCTAAAAATTACATGAATTTAAAACAAGTAAGAAAGTCTAAGTTCGGGCGGAGCCGAACATTAAATACCCGGCGCAAGTATTAAATATATGTTTTTCACGTTTCCGGAAGCTACCGCTAGATGGTATCAATTTTGAGTAAATTAGGGTCGTTAAATTTCGATATATTGAAGTTTCAAGCATTTCTGTAATTTACCGTTATATGAAAAGCGGCCGTAATTTTAGTCCGATTTCAATAATTTCCAACGTTTTGCTTACACGTGGCAAGTACAATAACCGTACCGAGTTTGGTACAAATTGGTAGATCAGTTACCGAGATACATAATTGTGATCATAAGTGGGCGGTGGTATAGAATTGTTGCAAGCATCAATTTTTAATAAATTAGCTTTAATGTTTACTGAATTATCGAAGATTTCGTATTTCTCTAAATTACCGTTATATGGGATGTGGGCGTGGTTATTGTCCGATTTTAAAAATTTTTCGGTTATTTGGAATGTTGTACCAGGACCAACAACTGTGCCAAGTTTGTAAGAAATTGGTGCAGCGGCTACCAAGATATACACATGTAACCATAACTGGGCGTGGCTACGCCCATTTTCCAAAAATGTATAATATTCTTATTTTTTGTCTAAAACTTATTGTAAATATCAATTTTGAGTGAACAATCTTCAGTAGTTACTAAAATATCGCAGTTTTCGTATTTCTGAAAATTACCGTTATATGGGAGGTAGGCGTGGTTATTGTCCGAATTTGCCCATTTTCAATACCATCCGTCCTACGCCCGAAAGAGGTGCACGTACCAAGTTTCGTTAACATATCTCAATTTTTACTCGAGTTATCGTGTGCACAGACGGACGGACGGACGGACGGACAGACAGTCACCGCTTAATCGATTTCTCTTTTCATTCTGATCATTTATGTATACATTTGTCAATATCTATCTCGATTCGTTTTGCCTGTTACAAACAACCGTTATGTGAACAAAGTTATAATACCCTTTAGCACATGTGCGCCTGGGTATAAAAATATGTATCTTTAAAAATTAAGAGGAAATTAAATAAAAAAAACCCGCTAATTAAAGTTAAGAAAAAAAGTGCTCTTCATTATATGTATCACACCTTCTGTGTTTAAGTTTAATGGCAGTGGCGCCTGACAAGCAGAACTGAGGTCAACAAAATTTGGAAAAAAAATTGTTGTCGAGAGAAAAACATCGATAAGTATATGATATTTCAAGATCTGACTGCAAGTGCCAAAAATATGATGAAAAATGTAAAGTTCTAACGTCCGACCAAAAAAAAAAACAATTTTTAGAAAATTTAGAAATTGCCTTGCAAAAACACTTTTGGATCCGGAGGCACGGCGTATTCTTTTTGTTTTTTTTTTGTATGCTCTAATCTAAAAACACACATAAATATTTGTGTATATGTCTATTTTCTTGGCAAATTTTATTTTTGTTCATACAAACATATGTATGTATGTATACGTTTACTTGCATACATACATATCTAAGTGAAGTAATATTTGTGCATTCATATTGTTGGCTTCCCTCGTTTATAAAGTTATGAAAATTTTTTAAACAACAAGGCAAAAACAAATGAAAAAATGTCTATGCTGTTCTTTTTAACATCCGGCGCACATTTTTAAAATTCATCAACAAAACAGAAACATTACAAATATATACTTACGTATGTCCTACACAAGCTTAGAGTTTTCTTTTCTATATAATTCCTTTATAACATTTGCACAAAAAAAAAATATCTTCTTTATGCAGTTAAATATATTTCTCTGGCTTAAATTTTCGTTTAACTCTTAAAATCCTTGCATATTGCTTGGTAGAGCTGTCATCCTACTGACTCTTGCATATTTACGTAGTAGTGCCTTTATTATACGAAATATAACAAAATAAATAAAATAGTTTCCTATATTTTGATGATATATACCAGTGATTCCCAAAGTGGTCCAGGTGGTCCCCCAGGGGTTGTCCAATCTTCACTGATGGATCCAAAACTGATTCTGTGTCATGATCTGGGGTCTTTTTCAAAATTAATAGGGATAAGCTTCACTTTTCTGTTGGGCAATATGCTTCGATCTTCTAGGCTACGGTAATTGCAATCCCCAAAGCCATGGACTACGTGGTGGAACATAAGTGGAGAGGAAGGAGTCTACGTGTCTGCAGTGACAACCAAGCTGTACTAAAGGCATTGGCCAGCCCTCTAACTACTTCCAAACTAGTTCGACTAAATTATGGTGGTGAACATAATGAGCCTGCTTTACTCTGGCCTCCAATCTAACCATTTGTCCAGAATTGGCTCAGACCAGGCAGACCGCCGTATCACAGTAGGGACAAGAGTCGTCTGAACTTTTTTCTGGCTATTAATTTCGGATCGCAACCAGCAATGACTTGCTTTTCTGCCATCAGCGTACTCTACGTGCTGCCTCCCTAATATTTTTTAGTTAAGAATTACTTCTCTGGGGTTTGACTTCGGAGGGCATTTTTATTTCTATTCCTGAATGCCTGAGAGATTTCGGACGACTGTTTCGGCGGCACTGATACTTGAACTCACCGTGCCGCACACCATCTTTTGGTTAAATGCTCATTGCGCAATATCACGAAAGTATTTTCGAATTTTTTACCTCCCAATGTATAGTAGTTCATCGCCTAACATACTTTTTAAAAAATAATTCCGTACAACCCTCCAGGGCCATGGTCATAGAAAGTTTTTTTAATTAATAAAAACTATTGACAATTGCCTCTTCGCTGCTACTGTCATTAATGCACAATTGTCAAAAAAAATAGAAGTGGTCGAAATTTGTTGAAACTTCGCACGGTGATTTCAAAAATTAAATCGGGTTTTTACAAAATACCGGGGTTTTGGTACCGGTTACCTATCCACAGCCAGAAAGAAAATCAATAAATATTCATAAACTATTTACATGTGTATAGACTAATATTTCAGTAAGAATTGATAACTGGTACTAAAAATTCGGATTTTTCGAAATTGATAACCGGCAAAAAAAGGGAGTTCATTTTGAAATTACCGTCATCAAAAATGGGAGTGACTACTTTGCTTCTCCCAAAATTGGTTACCGATACTAAAATCGGTTTTTTTTACTGGTAACCGGTGCCTAAAAAACCAATACATTTTTGAATTACCGGGAAATAGTTCTTGTTGGAGTCCATTTGTGCGGTAATTGTTTGGTTTGAAATTAATTTGAAATATCTCCTGTCAAAATGAGAAATAGGACATTTCTTTATTTTGGTTCAATTTTTTTCCTGGTATTTAAACTTCGAATAGAGCCAGTTTCACTGGGATATTTAATTCCATTCGTTTGCAGATTATTATCATCCAACTAATATTTACCACAGTTTTTATACTACTAATTTCAACAGCAGCTGAAAATCTCTGTGATTACACACTCCAGCTACGAGTTCAACGCTATGAGTTATATGTATATGTACCTACACCTTTCCACACGTATACAATTAAACTTACGAATGCCGAGATTTTCGTTTGCAATAACAGTAGAGAGCTATTTAAAAGTTTTTTTTTTTAATTATATATAACATGATATTTCATAACCACATTTAATTTTACCAAAATTTAAAACCACTTAGCTAGCTCACATATCCATACTTACATAAAAACAATCTCTATTAGCACTGCTAGAGCGAAAGGCAAAAATAGCTCAAGCAATCAATGATAGCCCTAGCACATAGATGTAAATATGTATGTATATGTAGTATATGTATGTATGTACATTTTCATAAAAAAAAATTAATTTTCACTCTTGATTATTACAAAACTTTGAACAATTAATTAAAGTTTATTATAAAAGTCTCATATTTACTGCGTGCAAGCAGAGCACTGGCGAGACACTATCCGCAAAACAAAACTAATTTTAAACAAGTAAAGAAGTATACATAAGTTCGGGCGAAACCGAATTTTCTATACCCGGCGCAGTTATCAAATAACGTCGTTTCAACTTTCTCTCAACTAACTTTGCATGATAAGCAGGGGCGTTTTTCCTCGATTTCAAACGTTTTCTATAATATACTGCCTTAATGAATGGGCGGTGCCACGCCCAATTCCTAAAACAGTCTATAATAGTCTTGTTTATTTTTAAGAGACTGTTTTAAATATTAACTTGAAGTAAATTAGTGTCCTCAGTTTTTGAAATATCGGAGTTTTCGTATATTTGAAATTTACGGTTATGCGGGAAGGTGGTGTAATTTTAGTCCGATTTGAATAATTTTCAACAAATTGGTTTTGCGTACCAAGATTATCATGTGCACGAATTTTAGTTGAATTTGATGAATCGGTTAGCGAGATACATATATGTGGTCATAAGGTCCACAAATTTATAATTGTCAAACTTTATGTTAAGTGATTATTGCAACCGTCGATGAAGAGTGAATTAGCTTCAGTAGTTATTGATGTATCGCAGTTTTTGTGTTTCTGTAAATTACTGTTATATGGAAGGGGGGCGTGTTTATTGCCCGATTTCCAGGATTTTCAAAAGATTTCTTAGTTGGACTCTAAGCAAGGCTCGGACCGAGTTTTGTAGGGATTGGTAAAGCAGCTACAGAGATATAGCATTTCATCATAAGTGGGCGGGGTCACGCCCACTTTCCAAAAATTTTATAACAGTATTAGTTTTTACCATAATTCCACTTCATATACTAATTTTCAACAGTTTCGATTGAATATTTACTGAAATATCGTAGTTTTTGCATTTTTCGAAAGTACCCTTGTGCACATGTGCGCTCGGGTATAAAAATTAATGTACGTGTAAGTATGTGTGCATGTACTCGTATAAACATATACATATGCGTACGTGCATTGTTGTGAGTTTTTGCATCAATTGCTTAAGCAACAAGCTGCGACAACGTCTACAGTGGAAGTAGCCGAAATTCATACGAATCATGAACATTAGGGGGAGTCGGTTTTTACCAGAAAGTATCCGTATTTTGGCGTGTTTCTAGATCAAGTCATTTGTGGTTTCTATGAGGAGAAGAACTCTTAACAACCTCAAAACTCCTTCGTTTGACATTCGTATTTAAAAATATCATATACGTATATATTTTAAATATAAGTTAACAAAATTCGAACTTTCAGACAGGTTGCAACCCGTTCAAAAAGTATTTTCAAACTAAAACCTTTATAAATCTCTTTCGTCTGACATTAGGTTATATATTTCAATGAACTTATTATTATAAAGTTACTTTTTCCAAATTTTTCAAAAACGTAGCATTTCTTTTATATATAATTTTAAAATAGAGCCTTTCCAAACCCCTTTTCGATTAATACACACCTTTTAATAATTCATTTAACTTATTAAATCAATTTGAATTTGACTATTGAAACCGGAGGCAAACCCTTTTCAATAACCTCTAAAATATTCGAATTAAAGATGTCTTTCCACTCATTCGTTTGACACTTATGTTTTAATATTTCGTTTAGCTTGTGCACTATTTAGTTAAATTAAACTTTTCAAATAGGTGGCAACCCTCTTCAAAGTACTTTCAAACTAAAACCTCTTTAAACTTCTTTTGTCTTATACCCATATTGTGGTACATACTTCAATTACATAATTTCCGAAACACAATTGACTTAATTTAAATCGAATTTGAATTTATAATCAAGTGGCAAGCCTCCCACATTTAGTTACCAAATAAGGCATTTCCAAAAACTTAACCATATTATTAAATAATTTGAGTTTACTTTTGCAAGTAGCAACTCTTTTTGGATAAAATAAAACCTCGCTGCAGATCTTCAGGCCAAGCCCTTTATTTTGCACCTGACTTCGCTTTTTTTATGAGTATTTTTCTGCATACTGATGAACAGTTATTTTAATCTTAATCTCAATCTCCATCTCGATCTTAATCTAAATCACAATCCCAATCTTAATCTTAATCGTGACCAACCACACCCGCCATCCTCTCCCTGCTTCTGTCGCTTTTTGGTTTCGACGATTGGATCAGAAATCGAACCTAGGCCCTACTCACCATCAACCAGTCGGCTACACTAAATAAATCAAGTTGAGAAAAATACGGTTTATGCTTTAAGCCGTGGACTTAAAGTTCATTAACACATAAATAAATACCGTCTTCACGACTTTTTTTTTCGTAACCCACCCTTATGCTCACATGTGTAACGATGTAATGCATAGTTACGGGAACTTTGAGTAATTAAATTCATTTTACGGTTTTTTTGTGAGCACTCTGCTCAGTTGACATTGGTGGTATTGTTGAAAGCTCTGCTAGTTAGCTTTAACTTTTTGTCAACGTTTCTGCCATTTTATTTGGAATTTTTTTCACTTTGGGCTGAAAATAGTATGAACAAGTATACAATGTGCTTATGTTGGCTTTTCAAAAGAGATAAGTTATTGTATGAGAAAGTACCCGTTAGTAAAACAGCGAGGCTGGTAAAAGTCCTATAAATCCATACTGAAAAGCTTGGTTCACTCAAAAGGACGGACGGCTCCTCCACGATGACAAGCAGTGGAAACTTTCTACCAACATTTTTTAAACTTTCGTGCATAATATAGGCGCAATTTCGTTGCTATAACTAGAGCTCGGATTCGTAAGCTAAAAAATCCAGCCAAAAAATGTGTACCATCGCATTTAACTATAAGCAATGTGCAAATTTTGCTAATACTTAGTTATAATAGTATAATATAGTTTTAGGTTTAATTTTTAGTATAAAAATTCGAGCTCTGGTCGTAACAACAACATAGAAAATGGATATTATCAGACTGTTTTAAGCCAAGATTTTCAGCATACTTTTAGGCGCAGTAGCCACCCAATAATTTTGGTGATCGGCGTGGAAATATGGACGTAGGCGCATGTACATGAGAATACAAAAAAAAAATTATTGATCTTTGCCTAAAAGATTTTGGTAGACAAAATTATAGCCGAGTGGTAACCACGCATTCACCACATTTCACTCCCTTGAAGAGAGATGGATAGAATGCGAGAACCGCAGTTTCGAGGTACAAATGTGAAGATGCTATTTAAACTTTGTGCAGAACTAAATCGCCCGGCCCGGATGGCATTCTGCCTATTATATTTAATGAAGATGCTGAGCTTTTGTTAGTGACCTTGAAGGCGATTTTCAGAGCGTCGCTTTCACTTTCTTACATAAAACAACGATGAAAACTAGTTGTAATCGTCTTGATCCCTAAAGCTGGTAGGGCGGCGATACATACGAGTCTTAGTCAGGTCCTTCCTGCTGAATATTCAGAAAAGATTGGTTGAACTGCGCATTCGTAGGAAGGCACTTTCATCGCACCATCTATATTTGAGTATGCCTATCAGATGATGAAATCTTGAGATTCGGCACAGCAAAATCTTGCTGCTAGAATTATCAATGCCAAAAGAACTCGCCTTGAGTATTTGTGTATGCAACGGGCGTGCTTTTGACAATGCTCTTCACCATAACGAGAAGGTTGGCGGACTTCTGGCTTCTACCCTTGAAAAGTCACTATTAAGATTTCTTCTTAGGTAAAGTTTTCGATAGTTCCGAACTAGTCCTAAATTCTAACCAATTTTAAAATCACAGACAGATGAAAGAAAAAAGCATCATGATTTTTCAATCTTTTCGGGTATTCCGTGTGTGCGATTTTAAATTACTTTCAAAGAAATGTACGATTGTAAGAAATGAACGTTTACACACCTTTGGCTGTAGCTGACTTTGCAGAGCTGCGGTCCCAAGATGTTAAAATGTTAACACAAACTTTTGTTTTGTATTACCAAACTATGAAAAAGCATCTGCGAAATGCAGAATGAAAATGCATTTAAACGAAAAAGCCGCCAAACACAAATCTATGTAAAGTAAACAAGTCAGCGGTTTCCCTGCAGGGTATCTGCACTTACTAAATATACATAATAAATTAATGTATGAAAATATTATGTTTAAATACGAACATTTTTAAACGATAATCAAATATAAAGCATTCATTTTTACTATGCATTATTTCCTTCAGTGTAGGTATACTAAATATGGAGGTGTCAAATGTTACTTACCTTTTGAGGTAGGCTCACAACATAGCAGCCAACATCACCACAGCATACAGACGAAGAATGAAAACAGCCTCGAACTGGTGGCAAAGAAAATGAAGTCCTGCTTCGCACAAATATCCACATACCACTGAAAGTAAATTTATTGACACGTGCAAGGGAAATAGCAACAAGAAATGTAATAACCTACCTGGTAGTAATGCTTGACCCCCGGGCTTAAATTCTACACACAAGAATCTGACAGACAGTACTTGGAATTTTATGTTAGCAACCGATAATGGTTTTTCAAAATTAAGTGGACAATTTTTTATATCAGTTTTTTTCTTCTGAAACATTAAAATAATTTTACGAATAATTGTACAATAAATAGTAAAATATTTAGTTAAAACAAAACGGTATTCTAAAACTAGCTCAAAGTTTACCAAATTAAATTTTTTTTTTGCCTAAAGTACTAAGTACGCTTTGGGAAAACTTAGCATTTTCTTGTAATTCTACTTAAGTACTTTTTAGCTAATAAAATTAAATTCTGTTGTGAACACTAAATACTCCTTTAACAATGTGGCGAAGGCATGGAAAATAACTACGTACATAGTTATGTATGTATACTAGCTCTTAAAACGTCCCCTAAAGATTTTCCATATTGCACATTATTTAAATATGTTGGCTTTTACGAAATAATTATTGAAGTAATACTCCTAACTGTGCTTGTATAAATGGAAATAATTTTAATTCATCTGGAGTTTTGCTCTTCGCATCAAATCCTTGCCACATTTTATTTACGCTCTGTACCTAATGCACTACATACTAACTCGACTTATTTGCGTTCTTCTACAAAACATATTTTTAATCAGGGCATAGAGCATTTGCTGACATTCGCTTGACTGTATTTGCAGGAAAAGGTGCATGCACACTTAATTTAATTAGTAGCAGCCAAGATGAGCTCGACGAAGTCGAGCATGGTTGTGAAGAGAATACCGACTGGTATTCAATTGGATGCTGACAGCTGTGCGCTGCAGTTCTCAGTTGACACATTTACGGATTTACTATGCATTCAAATAGATCTTCATTTGTACGGCATATAAAAAAAAAATATTTAAAGACTTAAAAAAAGCATAGAGCTCTAAAAAAATATGTATGAAAAGCATGTAGCTACGCAATTGTATTTAAAAGAATTGCATTCAGGTTCACGCAGTTGATTCAATTTACTCTAAATTCTTCCCGAATGCTCGAGTACTAATTTGTGTAGCGTGTTTAAGACGTGTGGAAGTAATGGTAGTGGTGTGAAGTGGGGTGAATAAGGGTATTGGCCTACGCAAAAATGCTCTGTGCTCGAATAGGAAATGATTATCTAAAAGCACTGCAGGCACCTATGCTAAAGTTGATGGTCCATTTTGGTAAAAAAAAAAATTTCAATAGTGTCATAACTAAAAAAATAAAAATTAAAAGTCGAGAAAAACGGCTTTAAAGTTTTGAATTAACGGTAAAAATGAATAGATATTTTGTTCTAGTGAAATACTGGTAATCGATAGAGCTATGAAATTTCTATACAACACAGAACAAAAGGTATTTTCCGCATTCTCAACACAAAAATTTTTTTTTGTATTATGACACTATTAAAGTAAATGAACGATAAGTACCTACAATGGCGATCAAAACTGACATATGGGGATTTTTGTTAAATATTTGAAATGTTTTCAGGTTATAACTTTTCTGTTATTTATTTATAAAAATATGGTTCAAGCTTTAACTCGACTTACTCTCAAACTTTATACGCAGTTTAAAAAATTCAACAAATTTTCATCAAAATTTTGAACTTTCAATATGAATTTCCAAAAAATATTTGGCTATGCAGTTACATGGCTCACAAAATTCTAGTAAAACAGGTGGAATATTTAAGTGGCTAAAAAGTCGCTTTGATACTTTATATTTGTTTTCCGACAGTTTTGCGGCTTTTTTTCGTATCACATGTGCAACTTATAAAAACTAGCGTTAATTTTTTATTTAATTTTTTTTTGTGCAAACTGTCTTACGCATTTTATTTTATAAGAAGTTTGGTTAAAAGTGCAAAAAGCCGTCAACAAAAATATAAAAATAAAAATTAGCACGATTTTTAGCTACTTAAATTATGCACTTGTTTTACTAGACTGAGAAAAAAAAACGCGCTGTAAGAATAAAAAATTTTTATTTGACTACCGTTTAAAAATGTGCGTAATTACTACGTATAATGGCAATATTCAATTCAAATACGCCCGTATTAAAATGAAGCATTTTTCACTACACGGATGGCGTTTTGCACGTCTCGGATGCTTTTTCATATGTAATTAAGAAAGTATATGTATACAAAGCATGCACAGCGGTGACACCACATACACACATATGTACATACTTGTAAGACATAATGCACTAATCGCGCGCCGTGATGTTGATTCAAACTCAACATTTGAAAACACATGTACATGTATGGCTATAGCTGAGTGTGCAAAGACGCTAGATACAATTGGTTGCGGTCCGGGTTCAATTGCTATCAGGCGGCGGAACATAAAATAAATTTTTTCTTTCTTCTTAATTACGAAAAAGCATCTTTGCACTTCACAGCCACATATTTTATAACGCATATACTCAAATTTAAAACGACTTTTCATATGCGTATTTTTTTTTTAATTTAGCACGACTTTTTTTAATTCTAAAATTTTGTCCCCTCAGTGTAGAATTTCAAGTGACTGCATACCCAACTACAACTTCTAAAGTTCAGATTAAAAAGTTAAAAAGTTGTACGAAAATTTGTTGAGTTTTTCTAAATTATTTATAAAGAAAAAATTTTCACTTCAAAAAAAATATATATATATGTATATTATATATGCATCAAAAATCATGTTTATTTTTACTTATCAACAAAACTATTAAATAAGGTATATCATTATGAAAGAATGTTTGATTATTTCGGGGTCATTTGGAAGTTCTAACGCCATTCCTGGATAACCTCAAGTTGATGCTTGACTGCTTTGATGTGATAACAACTATGATTGACGAAGGGTCCTAAGTATGGTATATCGACGGATCAAAGATGGACGTCGAGAGTACTGGGGCAGGTGTATTTGGACCAACTTTCCAGAAAGTCTACCAATTTGCACATACCCCTTCAGGCGAAATTCTTTGCAATCGCAGTCCGCACAGAAGAGCAAATGAAGCCAAAAAAGATATTATGTTGGGTAGTTAGGCAGATTTAAGGCCTCGGACTCTTTTAAAACGGCAGCACGCTTGTGGAAAGCTGTAAAACTCTTTTGAACCACTTGAGAGCGCATAATCACGGAATGCTGTGGTGGGTTCCGGGACATGAAGGATATGAAGGCAACGAAATCTGACTGTCTCGCAAATCGTGGAGCACAAATGCATGGTTCCTGGGGTTTTGTGAGCTGGTAGAGGAAACTCGAGATCATATTCTTTGTAACTGCTCACATATCATAAATAGCAGACTGATACAACTAGGTGAACGATTGTCTTCATCAACCAAAATTTTAAACATGGTGCCCTCCAAAGTGCTTAACTTCTTAAAAAGAACTAGCTCTGTTTTTATTTTCAATAAACTTGACATTGGAAAAAAA
>NW_023458558.1:11897540-11903850 GCF_013731165.1 Rhagoletis pomonella | reverse complement strand
AGTTTCATTGCATGGCTTTGGTGTATAATTGTTTATGCAATATTTTTTCTCTATTACTTTGTTACTAATATTTTTCTGCTAGGCTGCTTGCTTTGTGCCACCTGCTGAGAAATATTTACAGTACGTTGCTAATTTAATGGCGTTTTCGTTAATACAAAAAAAATTGTTCCTTCTCGTTGACCTCTTCTTAGTATTCGTGCGTAGAGGGCCAAGAGAAGGTAACATTTTTCGATAGAAACGAAAAGGCCATAAATTAATTCACGAAAAACATGAGTTAACTAATGAAAAAACCAACAGCATCAGCAAATGCTAATAAACGTAGTTAAGAGCCTCAATGATGACGTACTCAAGTAATCGATGGGTCGAACGAAAAGCAGAATGTATGTATGCCCGTAGAACGTAATTATGGTAAAATCAAATAATTTAGTAAGCCAATGGAGCACAAATTGAAATACATTAAATCGAATCTGGTTTATTAGTTACTCGCTTAAGCGGCGAAACGATGAAGCCTAACAATGCTACGCCAAAACACAGCAGGGTCGATCTTACGTTTGTACACTAGGGTGGTACTGAAGTGGATGTGAAATAGTAAATGCAGAATTTTTACGCTCTCACTCCCTAGTATTGTTTTATATCGAAAAAATATACCACTTATTATTACAACAAAAAATTTTTAGAGGTCGCTCAAAGTTTTCCATAAGTTTTTTATTGGGGGAAAAAAATGTTCATAGAAATGGTAGAAAATTCTTGAAGGTCAATATTTTTCGACCGGAAAACTCTGTTACCCTTCAGGAGAATCCCAATAATAATACCCAATTGTTTATGTAACCATTTTTGAATACTAAAATTTTTTATTAGTCCCCCCATTGCATTTGTGAGGTTTTTGGTGGACCTATAAAATATAGCCACCACATATGAAAAAGCAAAGAGAAAAAGAGAAGCAAACTTTTCCGTTCGAAAAATATGGACGAAAAGTTGTTTTTTCCCCATATAAATACATTGAGCGTACTTTGAGCGCTTTGAGCGACCACTAAATATTTTTTAAGTTCATAATAGAAAATAGTGGTATATTGTTTGTCCATAGAGGGGAGAAAGCATTAAAATTCCGACTTTACTTTTTTGAATCACTCTATTGTACATATTTGCGTACGTAGATTACGTTAGTATTGTGAATACAGCCAATGACAGATATATATATGTATATTCAGAAGACGCAAAAATCAATCGAGCAGTTGGTTGGAATATACTCTTAGGGGTATACAGTGTCTGAAAGTAAATACGAACTAAACAGATTTCATTTGAAAAAATATGTAAAATGATCTATTCGAAAATAAGCATAGCTTAAACAGCATTCACAATATTTTTATCAATAGATCGTTTCAAAAACGAAAATTCCATTTCTCGTATTTCTTTGGAAAATTAAAACAAAACGAAGTGTACGAACTGAACCAGGTACCTACTTAACTCAAAAAATAAATAAATAATTTTTAAGCAAAAAAAAAAACCGGTTCCAATTCTCATATACAACATTAAGGGTACCGTTAATTTCTTCGTGATGCAATTACCGGATAAATCAAATTAGTGTGGGACCACCTCTGAGGTACCACGTTTCCTTTAACAAGTCTATTCTGCGCTCTTAATAAAAATATTGTAACCGGTAAATAAAGCTGCTCTCAATTTTTAAACCCCTTTCGCATTCTGTGTACTCTTGTAACCAGTAAATTTTGTTACGTTCTTATAAGCTGGTAACAAATTAATGCCCCGTGAAATATGCAAAGCCAGAATTTCCACAATTCTTCATAGCTGAATTGCTGAATATTTTAACTGCATTACCAACGTATATAGAATCGCGGTGACAACAACTGATAACATTTTTTTGGTAACGTGCAGATTAGACCTGCAAAGAAGAATTATAGACATCGGCGAACGTGGTCCACAGTTATGTTACGTAAAAAAACAAAAAAAAAACAAAAAAAAATCAGACAGTTTGATAACCTTCTTCATCTTGTGAAGTCGGTTAAAAATTTAAAATGGAAAGCTTATTTAGACAAATTCAATTGATCCCAGAAAATCGCACTGCAAATCGATTTCCCGATGACCTAGACACTTTACACTTAATAGTTGGCCCAGAACTAGATGACAATGCAATAAGAAAAATTAGTTAAGCCGATAGATGGCGCAGGAGTCAAGATATTTCAAAAACCCGTAAATATAGTCCGATTTGGTTCATATTTAAAACGTGTATTAACTAAATGAAAGGGAATAACTCCCCCCGATATGTGGCGCACAAGCCGATACATTTGGTAAACCAGTATTCATGGTCCGATTTTGTTCATATTGCTTTAAAAATATTTGTTTTTACAATTAATTTATTTTCCAAACAACTTAATAAATAGTGCTTTAAAAAACCTTTTAAAATCTTTAAAAAGAGCTTTTAAAAGCTTACAAAAAATGCATAAAATAATTTGGCGTTTAGACAATATAGTGCAGTAGGCCTCCGAAGAGTAGATAGTTTTCATGAGAAGCATTTGAACAGCAGAAATATTTACGCTCGGTGACTCGCTATTTTTGGTACCGAGGAAAAAATTTGTCTAACTTTGTAGGTTAGACTGCCCTTAATTCTAACCGTTGTCCTAATGTGTGATAAATAACATCCCTACAAAGCATTCAGCTCTAATTTTAGTATATATTGTACAACTACTTAATTGAACCACTGTCATTACATTTAAATATATGTATTTGCTTATAGCAGCACTGTTAGAGCAACAGGAACAGACAAGGCGACAAGCAACCTAACAGCCGGCCAACAAAGTATACGATTTATTAATAATAATAATACGAATATAGGCGAAGATTAATATGCTTAGAAGTAGGCGCACTCACACAACTCCCATGAATCTCACACTCCCATTAATTAACTCATTAACATAATCTCAACAGCAGACAGCAACCAAAATACTAATTCCTAAGTGAAGACAAGCAATAATTTCTTACATTCAACACATATCCTACCTCATAAAGGACACACATACATACATACATACATACATACATACATACATACATACATACTTACGTGCTTACTCATACTCTGGCTTTTCTATTTTATAGATGATCGCTCGTTAGCATAAACTGCCAGCTTAAACTATACTCCACACTCCCACCCGCACATAATTCAAGAATAATGAGGCGCAACATGTGCACCGTTATTATGTTGCCACATATATACATAAAATATACTTGCATAGTTATATAAAGCATTAGCATGTCCGCATAACCAAAGCACATTTAGACGCATACTGAGAAATCACAATGGTCGTATAGAACCAATGAAGCTGAAACGCCACAAATGATGACCAAGTTGTACGTAGATGCTACTCGTATTGAGCTGTCACATACCTACACACATAATATAACTCCTTCTTCGATCTGTGATTATATGCAAATACTCGCATATACAGTTGTGTGCAACTTGTATGGATACTTAGCGTACCGGTTGCAAATGGGGCGTTGGTATGTTTGTTTATACATACATATGTATACGTATTTGCAGTTACATAAATAGTTGTGGTGAATGTGTCACTAAGTAATCTCCCTGAATTACTAACAAATAAGTAATCATGCACTGCGCGAATAATCAGAGAACATTTTACCAAAGACAAAGGGCAATGGAAAAGTCGTGGTTTTTTTTTAAGGAAAATCATCATGTATGTATGGACTACATACATACATACATATACCGCTCCCAGAAAACCTAATAGAGTCGCTCTAAGTTATAATAAATGTCGACGATCCATTCCCTATATCTCATCAAAAAAAAACTAGTGACTCTGGTTCAACTGAGCTAAATTGTATACCTTTCATGAAAATTAAATGCTAAATATTACAACTTTAGACTAAACTTATGTATCTACCATTCACAGTTTATCAAGTTCGGTATCTTACCGCGCGTATTTAGTATAAAAGGGTGCCAGCTGATTAGAAATACAAACTCAATTTAATATCAAATAAATTTAGTTGACAAGTTAAAAGAAATTCAACTCAGGATTGCCACCTGTTTAAATTCTCATTTAATTCGATCAGTTGTTTTAACGAAATACTGCAAATATGTATCAAATGAAATGATTTTTAAGAAAGCTTCATTTTGAAAATATTTTGAAGAGGCTTGCCACCAGATTAAAAGTTAATTTAAATTTTACTAAATATTATAATACAGACGTCAGGCGAAAGTGGTTTAAAAAAGCTTTGCGGCGAAAACTGTTCAAAATCTTAATTTCAATTTGTTTTAACATTTGCAAAATGGAATATGCCTCGTTAAGAATATTAAACGATTTTTTAAAAATGGGCGTGCCGCGGCCAACTTATGACTCTTTAACCGCTTAACCGATTTCTACCAAACTCGGTACAATTATTTCATAAGGACTAACTAAGCATATCATCGATTATATTTGAAACCGGGAAAGAACGCCTTTGCTTGTCATTTACCGTTAAGTATAAACTTTTTATTCAGTGGAGGACTTACAAGCCTTTTGGGCAGCGATGACATTAATGGATATTTCTGATGCATTTCCAAGTAAGCTTCCCTCTGCCATTATAACTTAGTATCTAATTTCATCTTCTATAAAAGTGGGACTCATTCTGGGAAGTAAGCGGAAGGTAGGACTTTTGTATTTCATATATCTTTCGTCTAATCACAGAACAGATATGAATTTGGGATCACAAGAAGTCACAGAATTATAAAACTGCAAAAACCAAATATATAATATGAATGATATCAAAGATTTTTTTCCAGTACATACTGAGTATCGAAGAAATTATAAATATGAAAACTAGGTAAAGAAATAAGTATGTTGCACCTTAAGTAATGTTCATACAAGTGAGATTGTATAATATACACTTGCAAGTGCATAAACGATGTGCATACATATATACACGGGCGGTATGCTTTTCTATGTACTCCTATTTATTGTGTGGAAGCCCAACAAGTTGTTGACCGGAAATGTCAGTGACGATGGCAATGATGATAGTGTCAGAGTAAATCGGATTGTCACACCGGCAGTTGTTGTCATTGCGATTAGATACCGATAACATTGCGTTGGCTCTTGCTTCGTATGAAAAATGAATGGGGAATTCCCACAAATGTAATTTAAGTCAATGGAATAGTTGAACATATGGATGGAAGTGTTTATATTTTAATAGGTTAATGATCATAAAATAAATTGTATATAATGTTTTTTTTTTACTTATAAATAATTGCTGAAGTTACTGTGAATTCAGCCACAATAGACAAATAAGGCATACAATCATTGGGAATTGGGAATCATTAGAGAACATCGTTTCAGCAGCTTTGCAGTTTGCCAAAATTATTCAATAACATCGTGCGACAGCCGAAACCAGCCCGAACTTTGCTACCATTTTCTAAAAGTATACCTATCCAGTAATAAAACAGTCGATAGATTTACAAAAGTTGGTTCGTACTTTCATTTAGTTACCTAATAAAGGGGAAGAAAATTGGTAAATAAATGTCTGAGCGAAATTAAAGTTTAAGATTTGTATGGTAAATTTCTATATATATAATTTTAATTAAAGGAATTAGGTAATTGAATAAGGTATCACCATAAAGGTGCCAGACAAAGGAGGTTTAAGAAGGTGGGTTGCCACCTATTTGGAAAGTTGAATGAAATTAATTTATACCCAAGTTATATGAAATATTAAAATGGTTGTAAAATGTAAGAGTTTTAAGAAATATTTGGTATTACTAAGGTTTCTACGCGTTTAAAAAATTTCATTCCACTTAATTCATCAGTTATTTAAAATATTTATAACAATGTTATACAACAGATATTTAAGAAGATTTTAGTTCAAAAAAGTCGAATTTAGTTTAATTACACACAAATTATATGCAATTGTAAAATGTGGGATCAAACGAACGAGTGCTTAGAAATATTTAGCTTGAACGTTTAGATTCTTTTTAGGGTTAGGGTGAAGAGAGTTGCCACCTGTTGAAAAAATTAAATTCAAATTATTTAATAAGTTAAATCAATTGTCAAAATATGGCCATCAATCGAAATGATTTTGAAAATAATTTATTTCTGAACTGTATTTAGGAGAGTTGCCACATGTTAGAAAAATCAAGTTTAACATAATTGATCAGTTAATTGAAATATGTATCACAATGCCAGAAGAAACAGATCAAAAAAGATTTAAGTTGGAAAATACTTTTAAAGAGGGTTGCCACCGTTTTAAAAAGTCGAATTTGTTTCACTTATTGTGGCGAATACTGCGGCAACACAAAGCGAACAACGAGAAA
>NW_023458558.1:11893304-11897440 GCF_013731165.1 Rhagoletis pomonella | reverse complement strand
TTTTAAAAGCTTATAAAAAATGCATAAAATAATTTGGCGTTTACACAATATAGTGCAGTAGGCCTCCGAAGAGTAGATACTTTTCATGAGAGAAGCATTTGAACAGCAGAAATATTTACGCTCAGTGACTCGCTATTTTTGGTACCGAGGAGTGACCACCATTAGGAAAAAATTTGTCTAACTTTGTAGGTTAGACTGCCCTTAATTCTAACCGTTGTCCTAATGTGTGATAAATAACATCCCTACAAAGCAATCAGCTCTAATTGTAGAATATATTTTACAACTACTTAATTGAACCACTGTCATTACATTTAAATATATGTATGTATTTGCTCATAGCAGCACTGTTAGAGCAACAGGAACAGACAAGGCGACAAGCAACCTAACAGCCGGCCAACAAAGTATACGATTTATTAATAATAATAATACGAATATAGGCGAAGATTAATATGCTTAGAAATAGGCGCACTCACACAACTCCCATGAATCTCACACTCACATTAATTAACTCATTAACATAATCTCAACAGCAGACAGCAACCAAAATACTAATTCCTAAGTGAAGACAAGCAATAATTTCTTACATTCAACACATACCCTACCTCAAAAAGGACATAAATACATACATACATACATACATACATACGTGCTTACTCATACTCTGGCTTTTCTATTTTATAGATGATCGCTCGTTAGCATAAACTGCCAGCTTAAACTATACTCCACACTCCCACCCGCACATAATTCAGGAATAATGAGGCGCAACATGTGCACCGTTATTATGTTGCCACATATATACATAAAATATACTTACATACATACATACACATGTAGTTATATAAAGCATTAGCATGTCCGCATAACCAAAGCACATTCAGACGCATACTGTGAAATCACAATGGTCGTATAGAACCAATGAAGCTGAAACGCCACAAATGATGACCAAATTGTACGTAGATGCTACTCGTATTGAGCTGTCACATACCTACACACATAATATAACTCCTTCTTCGATCTGTGATTATATGCAAATACTCGCATATGCAGTTGTGTGCAAATTGTATGGATACTTAGCGTACCGGTTGCAAATGGGGCGTTGGTATGTTTGTTTATACATACATATGTATACGTATTTGCAGTTACATAAATAGTTGTGGTGAATGTGTCACTAAGTAATCTCCCTGAATTAATAACAAATAAGTAATCATGCACTGTGCGAAAAATCAGAGAACATTTTACCAAAGACAAAGGGCAATGGAAAAGTCGTGGTTTTTTTTAAGGAAAAGGAATCATGTATGTATAGCCTACATACATACATACATATATCGCTCCCAGAAAACCTAACAGAGTCGCTCTAAGTTATAATAAATGTCGACAATTCATTCCCTATATCTCATCAAAAAAAAAAAAAAACTAGTGACTCTGGTTCAACTGAGCTAAATTTTAAACCTTTCATGAAAATTAAATGCTAAATATTACAACTTTAGACAGCTGACCCGTGACATTTGGTGCGAGGCTTAACTTATCGTTAAGTTCGGTATCTTACCGCGCGTACTTAGTATAAAAGGGTGCTGTACCCTTTGCCTACGATGCTAAATCGGGATTTGATCGAGCGTCATTTTGACCTATTGGATTTTGAAGATTATATCATGGGAAGAACAAAAAAGGTCACGTGATGTTTTTTCTTCCAGCGGTGGGTGGAGGATCTACATGCTTCCAAAAATGTCAAAAAAAAACAGTTACATGGATTTACTCGAGCGCGTCAGATATTGTTAGTGAATAAATTAAACATGTTTCTGATGACGGAGATATGCTAATTTGCCGGTTTGCAGTATTTTTTAAGAGAGTTGTTCTCCGTTCGAAATGCTAAAATCAATTTTAATAACAAATTTAAAGAATATTTCAATATACAGAGGAGTAAAGGGGAGAGGATTAAGAAATATTTTTGGAAAATATATTTAAAGAGGGTTGCCAGCTGATAAGAAATACAAACTCAATTTAATATCAAATAAATTTAGTTGACAAGTTAAAAGAAATTCAACTCAGGATTGCCACCTGTTTAATTTCTCATTTAATTTGATCAGTTGTTTTAATGAAATACTACAAATGTGTATCAAATGAAATGTTTTTTAAGAAAGCTTCATTTTCAAAATATTTTGAAGAGGCTTGCCACCAGACTAAAAGTTAATTTAAAGTTTACTAAATATTATAATACAGACGTCAGGCGAAAGTGGTTTAAAAAAGCTTTGCGCGAAAACTGTTCAAAATCTTAATTTCAATTTATTTTAACATTTGCGAAATGGAATATGCCTCGTTAAGAATATTGTAAACGATTTTTTAAAAATGGGCGTGCCGCGGCCAACTTTGTACTCCGTTAGTTCATCTCTTTAACCGCTTAACCGATTTCTACCAAACTGGGTACAATTATTTCATAAGGACTAACTGAGCATATCATCGATTATGTTTGAAACCGGGGAAGAGCGCCCTTGCTTGTCATTTACCGTTTAGTATAAACTATATATATGAAACTATTGATATCAACGATTTTCTTCCAGTTCATACTGAGTATCAGAGAAATGGGAAATATGAAAACTAAGTAAAGAAATAAGTATATTGCACCTTAAGTAATGTTCATACAAGTGATATTGTATAATATACACTTGCAAGTGCATAAACGATGTGCATACATATATACACGTGCGGTATGCTTTTCTATGTACTCCTATTTATTGTGTGGAAGCCCAACAAGTTGTTGACCGGAAATGTCAGTGACGATGGCAATGATGATAGTGTCAGTGTAAATCGGATTGTCACACCGGCAGTTGTTGTCATTGCGATTAGATACCGATAACATTGCGTTGGCATTTGCTTCGTATGAAAAATGAATGGGGAATTCCCACAAATGTAATTTAAGTCAATGGAATAGTTGAACATATGGATGGAAGTGTTTATATTTTAATAGGTTAATGATCATAAACTAAATTCTAAATAATGTTTTTTATCTTATAAATAATTGCTGCAGTTACTGTGAATTCAGTCACAATAGACAAATAAGGCATACAATCATTGGGAATTGGGAATCATTAGAGAACATCGTTTCAGCAGCTTTTGCAGTTTGCCAAAATTATTCAATAACATCGTGCGACAGCCGAAACCAGCCCGAACTTTGCTACCATTTTCTGAAAGTATACCTATCCAGTAATAAAACAGTCGATAGATTTACAAAAGTTGGTTCGTACTTTCATTTAGTTACCTAATAAAGTGGAAAAAAATTGGTAAATAAATGTCTGAGCGAAATTAAAAGTTAAGATGTGCATGGTAAATTTCTAAATATATAATTTTAATTAAAGGAATTAGGTAATTGAATAAGGTATCACCATAAAGGTGCCAGACAAAGAAGGTTTAAGAAGGTGGGTTGCCACCTATTTGAAAAGTTGAATGAAATTAATTTATACCCAAGTTATATGAAATATTAAAATGGTTGTAAAATGAAAAAGTTTTAAGAAATATTTGGTATTACTAAGGTTTCCACGCGTTTAAAAAATTTCATTCCCCTTAATTCATCAGTTACTTGAAATATTTATAATAATGTTATACAAGAGATATTTAAGAAGATTTTAGTGGAATTTAGTTTAATTATACACAAATTATATGCAATCTTAAATCTGGGTATCAAACGAACGAGTGTTTAGAAATATTTAGCTTGAACGTTTAGACTCTTTTTAGGGTTAGGGTGAAGAGAGTTGCCACCTGTTAAAAAAATTAAATTCAAATTATTTAATAAGTTAAATCGATTGTCAAAATATGGCTGTCAATCGAAATGATTTTGAATATAATTTATTTCTGAACTGTATTTAGGAGAGTTGCCACGTGTTAGAAAAATCAATTTCAACATAATTGATTAGTTAATTGAAATATGTATCATAATGCCAGAAGAAACAGATCTAAAAAGATTTCAGTTGGAAAATACTTTTAAAGAGGGTTGCCACCGTTTAAAAAAGTCGAATTTGTTTCATTTGTACACAAGTTAAATGAAATTTTGAAATATCAGTGTCAAACGAAAGAGCTTCAAGCAAACTTTATTTTAATAATACTTTTAACTGGGTTGCTACCTATTTCTGTTTTTTTTTTTTTTT